>NC_088419.1:37185603-37538103 GCF_034236695.1 Oncorhynchus nerka | reverse complement strand
GACAGATGACAGTCTGCACCCACAAGCTGTTTGCCTAACAGATATAAGTTAAATAATATTGGTTAACCCAGAACTAAAGTCTTGCGAAATTGGTCAGATGCTCGATTAAGTTCTGGGTCCATACATGTTCATTGAAGAGATGGAACAAGGATCGGAACCAGAACAAAGAGCTCCACCCTCTCTCTTTGCAAGTTACAGACAAGTCTATGGGCCAAATGTCCCCTCCTCTTTCCCAAATTTCGAAAGATGCTAACACCTGTAAAATAGTGATGTCTCCAAGGCACTGGAACTAATGCTGTTGGTAATCTCACGCATCCCGTTGTACCGTGACAGATCCAAGGTGCCATTTATGTTTACATGTTATGTCCACAAGAGATTATAAGGATAAAAGGGAAAGAGGAAGAGAGGGATCATGCGAGGGGAAGACACCAGGGCAAAAATAAATGTCAGACGAATGCAAATGAAAAGGGATCCCTCTCTGACCACAGCCTGTGCTCTCTCCGCACATCTTTGGCACCTTCTTTTTGTTCTTACTCTCTAGTCTGTACAGCTGAGTCGACAACAAGAAACGGATCCACCAGTTGGACGTGTGATACGTTGTGTGTGGGGCGTTTGTATGTGTGTACCCTAACTGTTGTGTACGATTCAAAATGGAGCAGAGATGGAGAGGCCCATTAGCTGGGAATGCGTTGTTGTTGTGCCCGATTGCCGGTGGTTCTTCAGTCGGACCGAGACCGACGATTTGCACACATTAGGGCAGGCTAGGTCGGATCCATTGGCTGAGTGAGAGGGCGGATAAACGGCGGTAAAAGAGAGTAGAAATGTGGGCCATTTCACAGCCCGATGACTCCTAACCAAGCATGTGAGCTGCATGCACGACTGTGAGGAAAATATACAGGACGGATGGGCCTCTACACAGTATGACCGGTGTTCATAGTCAAGTTATGTTATGTTTTGATGCGCATACAGTAGAAACACATTGGAAAATGTATGATTGTTTGACTTGAAATTCTCTATAAAAGAGACAATGACAATACATTTGAAATCTCACTATGTCTGACCGGAGTTTCAGGTGTGGTCCTGCTTTTCTAGCCTGGGATCCACACTGAACATCGCTCTGTTTTTACTGTTGTTTCACTTCAACAATAATGAAACATATTGAGTGTGGATTCCAGGTACACTACTTCTAAGTCTACATTTTCACACAAAGAACTGTGGCATATCATCACTGTCTATTCTAGTCTCATTGATAAAGAACACAAACCTACTCTCCCTTCCTCAATGCAAATAAGCCCTTTCATATGGAAATAGAGTAATTGATTCCCCAAAACCCACATTAAAACCTTGTATAATTGCAATCGCTGTTTTGGAGCAATTAAAGGGGAATTTCTCAACAGCTAATGAGTATTATGGGATTTGTGTAATTGAGGGCTGGTTGAATAAGCTTTTGGTTTGGAGTCTTCGAAACTAAGTCTTCTGGCTTTCCGCAATGCAGTGGCCTTTGGGAATTTAAGTGAAGTAGAGCATGCATGTTCCCAAAATTACGGTATGTAAAATAGGTTTGGAAATATGTATTTCCGTTCTTGTTTAGTTGATATTATGCAATGATTGACCTCATCACAATGCTATTGCATTGTAATATGAAATAGAAATCATGTAATTTACCTTGATTGCCAATATACTGCATCACGCTATCTAGATATCTCTACATTTGTAGTTATCTATATATCTCTAGATATAGAACACTTACCTTACTAAGACCATTGAACAAATCTCTATTCCTCTCATGTCTTTTGTATAGTGTCTATGGCTGCCCCCTGGCCAAGAAGAGGAAGACCCAGGAGAAACAGCCTCTGGAGCCTTCCCCCAAGAGGAGGCCCTACTTAACCCCTACCGATCCAGAGGTGAACCCTGCTGCCATCTTCCCCTCCTATGAGCCTGAACCCATGGTTGAGGGAGAGGAGAAGGAGCAGGGGGAGGTAGACGGGGAGATTCAGGAGGAAGGAGAAGAGGAGGAAGGGGAGGAGGGGGAAGAGGTAGAAGAGATAGAGGAGGAAGGATTTTCTGAGGATAACGGGGAGCTAGGTGAGGAAGAGGAGGAAGGAGAAGAGGCAGATGAGGAGGAGGAGGAGGTGGAGATGGAGGTAGTAGGGCCAGTGGAGGTGGAACAGGTGGAGGAAGGGATAGAGGAAGATGAGGAAGCAGATGATGGGGATGATGAAGAGCAAGAGGAAGGGGAGGAGGAAGAGGAACAGGAGGATGAGGGTGACGAAGATGAACATGAGGAGGAAGAAGAGGAGGAGGAGGAAGAAGAGGTCCAGAGTCACCATGAGCCAGGTGAGTCCATATTTCCAATGTTCTGTTTTCTGGGGAAATAAGAGGGGGTAATAGTGTTGGGTGGAGCTGGGAGTTATTTGCCACACTAATAAGCTGCCACTAGAAATGAGATCCCTGAGTCTAGGATATACTTCTTATCAACGCGGTGCACCTTTGATGTGGCCAGTGAAAGCCATACCCAATCATGGCGAGATGGAGGAATAATATCCCAGAGAGAATTGAGTTGTTGAAATGGGACTGTCAGTGTGGAGGGAGAGAGGCATGATGGTCAATCTGGGAACATGTGGCCAATAGGGTCCTCGGGAGGAGAGGGGGGTGTAGTAAGAGGTCCTCTACCTTCAGTGCACCAGATGCGCCTGCTCTCCCTCCATCAGCCCTCTCCCTCGCTCTCGCTCCCTCTGCGTGTCCTCAATCGTTTCTGACAGTGCCTTCAAGAGCAATGGAGAGAGGAGCTCTCTGAGTTATTTAACTCCCCCCCCCCCCTCCCTCCGTCTCAGCGGACGTGTCACATGTGCTCAGTCCTCCCCCCCCCCTTCCTCCCATGGAAATGGCTTCTCTCGAGGATATTTTGGGCTCCCGAATCAGAACACCTCATATACGTCTCTCTCATTCCCTCCCACTGTTTCATTTGCCGCTGTCCCTAAAACCAACACTGAAACGTATTAGGTGAGGGTGTTACATGGTTCTCAGACGCTCTGGATTATATGTTTTGTGAAGAATGGAAGAATTAGAAAGCATTTGGTTCATTAGTATATACTTTGGATTTATTTGAGGGATTTTTTTTGGGGGGGGGTGCTCTAAAGTGCGACCAGTTTAGTATAAAAAAATATTTCGCTATATGACCTGCGGTTTTAGTTTGGGAACACCAGTCCCTCCCAAAATTCTCTCTCTCTCCCTCTCTCTCTCTCTATATATATATATATATATATATATATATATATTATGATAAGGCTACTATTGTTTCCTGGGCGCAGATTCGTTAGCGTCATACTTGCACAATTTCTACAGCGAAAACTGTTTGTTTCTAGTCCAAACAGTTCAAAAGATCTGACCCATATTACTGACGCAATGTTTTTTCTTCGGAGGCCCCGCATTTTACCCTCATAAACCCATAATTTACCCTCATAAACCATGTCGCGAGCGTTCAAAATCTATCTGAGGGTTGTTGACCATTTGTTTTACACCTTGTTCAGTCATGTTTGTTTTTTTAGTTTTTTTTAGAACCCTGTCTACAACATCAAACTATAAAAGGGGCAATCAGCAGTTGAAACAATTACAAAGGTTCCTCCCTGACACTGTTTCAGTAAAAAGCTGAGGGATGGGGTTGGTGTAATGTAACCACTCTCAAATGCGGCGCTAAGGATGCAAGGACTGAACACCCATGGTATCAAAATGATAGTTTTAACCACGTTTTAAGACGCCACCGTGTTTGTTTACATTTACTTTGTTTACATTCATTGGAGTAAAACACGGTTATATTTTGGATTCTGACGGTGTACAGCAGTTGAACTAAGCTCATGAGGCATTTTCTAAGTTATATTAAGACATAAGTCCAAAAACGGACGTAGCAACTGCAGATTGTCCCTTAAAGCTCTCTAACATAATCAATTCAATGTGATCATTAATATCCAAACCAATATACATTAATACATTGAGGCCATTTAAGGGCTTAGTAGTCAGCAAACATCACATAACTGGCATAAATGTTTTTGAAAAATGTTGAATATTATACTAATATCCCAAAGAATTAAACTATGACGGGCTAGTTCTTCATCTACCCAACTATAGTAAGGGCTGAAAGGTCTATCCTTCCTTTCCTGACCACAGAGAACCGGCACAAAAATGGCGGACAATCAAAGCATCACCCTACGGGACAGAAGGATAACATCAACAACAGTGCCCCTGGCCCTAACGTCGGCCCTAATGGTGAAGAGTATGAAAACTATGATGAGCTGGTGGCCAAGTCCCTTCTCAACCTGGGGAAGATCGCAGAGGACGCCGCCTACCAGGCCATGACCGAGTCAGAGATGAACAGCAACTCCTCCAACAGTGCCGGCGAGGACGATGATGATGATGATGATGATGATGATGATGATGAAGAGGGCAACGAGCGCGGCGGGGGCAGGAAGGGCAAGCTGAGCGTGGATCTGGACAGCGACGTGGTCAGGGAGACGGTGGATTCGCTCAAGCTGTTGGCGCAGGGCCACGGCGCTGTGCTCCCCGACGATGGCTACCCAGAAGGCACCGGTTTGGAGGATGGCAGGCATCCCAATGGGCGACCCCACCACCATGGCGTCAGGGGTCAGGCTGAGGAGAGCGAGGAGGAGGTGTGCCTCAGCAGTCTGGAGTGTCTGAGGAACCAGTGCTTCGACCTGGCCCGCAAGCTGAGCGAGACGTCGCCTTCCGACCGCCTTGGACACCCCGGCCTGCAACACCACCAGGCCCATCAGAACCACCACCCTAACCAGTCCCACCATCACCTGCAGCATCAAACCGGCCACCACCACCACCAGGCTCAGCACCAGCCTCCGGCTCAGGCCCACCACCTGCCCAGGTACGAGAGCTGCCAGGAGGGCCAGCAGCCAGACGAGCGTGGGTCCCTGGAGCGCAGCTACTCGGACATGGTCAACCTGATGAAGCTGGAAGAACAGCTGAGCCCGGCCTCCAGGGGGGGCTACTCGGCCAGCTGCCACCAGGACGGGGACGAGGACACCACGTCGGTGGCCTCGGACCGCTCGGACGAGGCCTTCGACATGACCAAAGGCAACCTGTCCCTGCTGGAGAAGGCCATCGCCATGGAGTCAGAGCGAGCCAAGGTCATGAGGGATCGCATGGCCTCGGAGGGACATCATATGGTGGCCCGAAGGGACAATCATCATCACCACCACCACGGCGAGCACAGCCCCAGACAGAGCAGTGGGGCGGAGGAGCGCAAGTCCAGAATGCACCACGATGGGTCAAAGAGAGCATACTACCCTAAAGGTAACCACTCCCTGAAAATCTCAACACACCCATTCACGACATGTCAGCTAGTATCCTCACCCTGTTGTGTACAGTATTGATGATCCACACAGTGCTAACTGCATTTCAGTCAAACTGGACCGCCTCTGTATTTAATTAACACTCAAAGGCTAACAGGCCCTGGCCTACTGATAGTGTTTCAACAGGCACCAACAGGCCCCGCAGTAACAGACTTGCGTAACATCAAGCAGTATAACTGACGTCTTATTTCGCTCATGAATCTAATAACATTGGACGTTTGCTTGACCCCTGCCCAGTAGTTCAGCTCCTCGCTGGGAGTAGACGGACACATTTCCCCTGGCTGGTCTCAATGCTGCATATCGCAGTGGCAGCAGCAGCATCGACTGCAAGCTTATGTTGTTAAATAGGCCGGCATGCTAACATCAGAGGCTTGGCTTGTCAGGCATGAGTAATGGCAATCTGCAAGGCCCGTTAGGACAGCAAATCTCATCTGCGGGATTCCATCCACGGCCTATTTCTTTTAAATCCACTCTGATACACACCCCCACCGCCTGTGGGAGTGAGTCGTACCGTCTCTGTGTGTGCATTTATTAACCCATAAGAAAAGCTTCAAAGCAGATCAGTGGGGAGCGTTTCAGACAGGGTCATTACGCTAGCATCAGGGGGGTGGCGGTGGCACATGGCGTTCATGATTGTTGGATTGTGATGCTGTGTTTTGAGTGACATTCCAATGGACACAAAGGACGTTGATCTAAAAGTGAAATACTGCAGATACTGGTCTGCTCTGGTTGAACCAAAGGGGACATTTTAGTAGTTGAAATCCAAAGCCATTTGAAGTCATTTCTCTAGATAAGTCTCCAACAACACGTCTTGCCATCAGTAGCCACAGATCGTTGAATGGCACGATTCAAATCGTGCCAGCACGACTATTAATAAGGGCCCCCATCGTCGGTTATCACAGATATGTACTGTAATAGTATGTAATTATCTTCCATTAGCACAGGAAGCGATTGGGGGGAATTCTCAAGGAATAGGATTAGTATGCATCATTTCAGTCTCGAGAACATATAGCTGGCTATACTATGTGTATAAGGCTCTGGTAGGACCCTACAGATCTGTCGACATGCTATTTGTTTTTTCCAAAGGCCATAATAACATTCTAAAAATCTATCCTCAATGAATCATTTTAAATTCAAAGTCTTCATCATCAAAGGAAGGGACTATGGCCTTTTTTCTAATATTTGCCATGGGGTCGGGACTACTGATTAGTATTTCAGAATAAAAAAAACATTTTGGGACAATGCTCATACACACAGTCTGTGCTCAACGTGGTTGGGTTTGAGCCGTGTCCTTGGGGGCACCATTGACGATTGGTGGAGATGGGGGCGATAGTGAGCTCCAGATATACACATGGGAGAACTGCTGATAAGCCAGTTTCACACAGGCTTAGTCATTCTGTGTTATCGCCATAGCGAGTGTACATTTTTTATGAAATATGAAATTGCATTTCTGGGGTGTTGGGATTGAACAATTGCACCAATTTTCCTATGTGAGAGTGTGTGTGTGTGTGTGGGGGGGCTTGCCATTACATGTTAAACAGGTGAGAGTAGTCTGCACTCTTAGAAAAAAAGGTTTTCAAAGGGTTCTTCGGGCTGTCTTCCAGGTGGAACCCTTTTTGGTTCCTGGTTGAACCAGTTTGGGTTCCTCTGTGGAAACCCAAAGGGGTTATACCTGGAACCAAAAAGGGTTATTTAAAGGGTTGTCCTATGGGGACAGCCAAAGAACCCTTTTAGGTTCTAGATAGCAACTTTTTTTCTAACTGTTTGCTTCTTACCACCTCCTAACTACTAGGGCCAATTTGGCGGGATAATACTGTTAAAAACCCATATGAATTTATGACACTCTAAATGCAGTAAATTAAACAACAGTGTAATGGGACATTCCATTAATAGCGGTGACATACTGTAGTACCCTGGATGCAATGCTCACCTAGATAGTGAGATGACTTTTTAAACCCCCAATATTGTTCTTCTTGGTAGATTCTGCAAGGGGGGACAAGAAGGAGAGTAAGTGTCCGACCCCGGGCTGCGATGGGACAGGCCACGTCACGGGTCTCTACCCCCACCACAGGAGCCTGTCAGGCTGCCCCCACAAGGACAGGGTGCCACCAGAGAGTAAGTCCCATTGAAAACGTCTTACGTCCTGCTTGGGGAGACTGGATTGAGCATTGCCCTCCCATCGCCTGCATTTTTCAGTTGGATCCCATTTTCTGTTGAGTTTCTGGGTAACTCTTTTCCAGCAATTGCCCTTCAATGGGTCTTGTGTTGGGTTGACACACGAGGTCGTCTTCCGATCAGCATGGGGCTGCACTCACTCTCTTTTGCTTTCACCCTGCTTGATCACTGTTCATGCCTGCATGCAAAGTAATGTCTCCTCCATAGACCAGATACCTAATGGCATGCACATCCCTTTGTGAGACTGCTTATGTTGACCAGACGTACCTCGAACTCTGCTTCAGTAAAGGACATAACGTACCATGTAACATTGGTTAGTACAGCTAACGTCTGCCTAGATACCGTTTTCAATCCCACCTGATTGGTCTATCAAGATTCTGCCGAATGACTAACAACATGCCCGACTACCTCTGAATGCTGCTTGATTGAATCCATTCTTTTTTTGCTGCCTGCAATGAGCATCAACGTTACATTTTAACAGTGCATGCCACTGTCTCCGCTCACTACCTAATAATAGTTGAACAATAACCACTGACTCTGGGTGCTCCTAACCCCTTGCTGTCTCTCACCTCTCCCTATCTGTCCTAAGTTCTTGCAATGTATGAAAATGTTCTAAAGTGCCCTACTCCTGGCTGCTCGGGGCGTGGCCATGTCAATAGCAACAGGAACTCCCACCGCAGGTGAGTGGCCCGGCAACTAGGCAGAGCATGCACTGGGAGAGACAATAAGAAATAAAATAGTGGAGTCAATGTATAGTCTGATAGAACATAATAATACAAATGGTGCCTCTGTCCAGGATCTAAGAAAGAGAGAAAAAAAAGGTTCAAAACAGGTATATGTGGGGGGGCCATAGGAGTCTGCCACGAGGTACGGTGTGTCTCAGGGTGAGGACTCTATTGTCAGCAGGTACAGTGCCTTCCGAATTCACACCCATTGACTTTTACACATTTTGTTGTGTTACAGCCTGAATTGAGACTTTGTGTCACTGATCTAGACATAATACCCCATAATGTCAAAGTGTAATTCATTTTTTTGCATTTTCTTTTACTAATCAATTAGAAATTAAAAGCCTAAATAAGTACAGGAGTAAAAATTGTCACATAATAAGTTGCATGGAGTCACTCTGTGTGCAATAATAGTGGTTTTTGAATGACTACCCCATCTCTGAAACACACACATAAAATGTTCTGTAAGATCCCTCAGTCGAGAAGTGAATTTGAAGTATTTTTTTATTCTGTACAGGCTTCCTTCTTTTCTCTCTGTCAATTAGGTTAGTATTGTGGCGTAACAAGAATGTTGTTGATCCATCCTCAGTTTTCTCCTATCACAGTCATTAAACTAACTGTAACTGTTTTAAAGTGACCATTGGCCTCATGGTGAAATGACTAAGCGGTTTCCTTCCTCTCCGGCAACTGAGTTAGGAAGCATGCCTGTATCTTTGTAGTGGCTGGGTATATTGATCCAAAATGTAATTAATTCACTGCTCGACTGAGTGACCTTACAGATAATTGTACGTGTGTGGTTTTTTCATTTGTTATTCATTTGTAAACATTTCAAAAAACATAATTCCACTTTGACATTATGGGATATCGTGTGTAGGCCAGTGACATTTTTTATATTTTTTTATTCAGTCTGTAGCACCACAAAACGTGGAAAAAGGGGTGTGAATACATTCTAAAGGCACTGTACATTCTGTAGGTACGCAGACAAAATCACACACAAGGCTATGAAGGCTACACTATGAATACACAATGCACACACACACACACAAGCACGCACACAAACACACACCTCCCTCTCCACCCGCAGTTGCTGTAGGCCATGTTATATAGAACACATCTTGTGGGACTGGCACACACACACACACTGTGTAGTCATTAGTAGGATTGGGGAGCAGTGCATAACAAAATGGAGAAAAAAAATTGAGATGTATAGCTTTTGTGTCTCTCGTTTCTCTCCTCCTCGCTGTTGTCATGGAAACTATGATACTGACAGCAGTCCTTCTGTCAGGTTGTCACATGGTCCTCACAGATTTCTCTAACACTTTGAAATGTGCGCGTCTGTATGCGTGTGTGCGTGTGTGTGTGCGTGTGTGTGTGCGTGTGTGTGTGCGTGTGTGTGTGTGTGCGTGTGTGTGTGTGTGTGTGTGTGTGTGTGTGTGTGTGTGTGTGTGTGTATGTGTGTGTGTGTATTACAGGGCTGGCCGTATAACATTTTTATTTCACTCATGGATATGAAATGATTAGGAGAGGCCCCCGGCACCACATTTGTCTCACACACAAAAGCAGCGACGGTTTGTTTGTGAGAACGACTGATTTGTATGTGTATGAACAGCCTGGTCTCATAAACTAGACGTAACATAGTACACATAAATCAAATCAAATTAGTATGATATGTTACATTTGGTATGGTTACATAAGACAGAAGGTTATTTAAGGCAAAAACTATAGTAGGATGGTTGGTCGTGCCGGATGGGTGGGCGTATAACGCAAATGTCTAGCAACCCAAAGGTTGCGTGTTCAATTCTGATCACAGATAACTTTAGCATTGTAGCTAATAAGCTACTTTGCAATTACTTACTACTTTTTAGCTAGTTTGCAACTACTTAGCATGTTAGCTAACCCTTTCCCTAAACCTAACCTTTACCCGTTAACCTAACTCCTAACCTTAACCCTAACCTTAACCTTAACCCTAACTTTAACCCCTAACCTTTAGCCAGCTAACATTAGCACCTAGCTAATGTTAGCATTAGCCACATAGCTAACATTAGCCACAACAAATTGGAATTCGTAACATATTAAATGTTTAGCAAATTCGTAACATAATGGACAAATTGCAATTCTTAACATATTGTACCAATTGGAATCCATAACATATCATTCAAAAAGGATGATAGACATCCACTAAGTAATACATACCATTCAAAACTTAACATATCATACTAGTTGGAGTGTCCCAGATTTACATTTGCTATGTTACGTCTACCACTGACTCCAGGTTAATTTGAAAAAATACTCTCATATACTGTAAGAAGTGCAAATGTGAGGGAGAAAGGGGAATAAAACGAGGAGAAGATAGAGGATGAGGAAGCAAGAGGGGGAGAGGTGATAGGGGAAGATATGAGGCTGTACAGTAGCTGGCATTGTGGTGAATTAGTTCTCCCCACTGTGCCTACCCAGAATGCCTGAAAAGACTGAGGTATATAGCTAAGCTCAGCAGCCCGTCTTGCCCAGGCAGCCAATAACATGTATCTGCAAAGCTCCGGCTTTGCAATTAAGAACTAGGCCATAGAAAATACATAATTCAAATGTGGGGCCCCATCGTATAGCAGGACATTTGTAATTCTGTTTAAATCAAAGCCAAATTTAGCTGATTGACTGGATGTGCCTGTTATCGGTGAGGCAGACTGTGTAGGTGTGTGGGGGGGTACATGTCTGTGCAAGTGATGTCTGTGTGTGTGTGTGTGTGTGTGTGTTTGCTTGCGTACGTACATGCATTCGTGTGCATGTGTGTGTGTGCTCTGGCCAATTAGGCCTCACTCTGTTTTGTGAATGCTGTTACAGTCTCTCGGGGTGCCCCATCGCTGCTGCAGAGAAGATGGTTAAAGTCCAGGAGAAGCACATCCCATGTGACGGGGGCCCCAAGTCCAACCAGGCTTCAGACCGTGTGCTGAGGTACTCACTCACACCCTCATCACATGACCACCTCCCCCAGCCTTCCCGCTCATCCCAGTGCATTCCTGGTAGCCGTGAATGTAACCTCTGACCTGCATCAATCTCTCATACCTCATATAGACGTAGAAAGGGAGAACATACGGTAACATCATGTACATTGTACATACAATAGACAGGACATAGCCGACCGTAGTAGCTCTCATGATTTTGCTCTTACAAATGAAGTCCCCCTAGTGGTTCAGTGAGGACGTACACCATGCAGTCAGACAGTCAGACCGCTCTCACCGCGTGTACACAAACACGGCCCCCCTGTCCATGGTTATCTTCCAGGCCAATGTGCTTTGTGAAACAGCTGGAGATCCCACAGTACGGTTACAAAAATAACGTCTCCACCAGCACGCCGCGCTCCAACCTGGCCAAGGAGCTGGAGAAGTACTCCAAGACCAGCTTCGACTACGGCCAAGGCTACGACAGCCAGCAACACATCTACGGTGGGGGGAAGAGAGGACTGGTCCCCAAGCCCCAAGGACGGGACTTCTCGTCTAAGGGATATGACGGTAGGGAATGACTGCCTATGCACTCTCACGCATGCACACACACACACACACACACACACACACATGCACAAACACAGACAGGAACACAAACATTACTCCCAGGTTCTAGATCACTGCTAAGACAAGGAGGTAAATGTGTTGAATAACTCTCTGCAACACATATACAATGCAAAGAAACGATTGAAATGTCTATTTCTAAAACCCATTTCCATCAATTTGATACTGCATGGCATAGTTCATATCAGATGGAACAACTCCAATCCATATTGGAGATAAATATAGAACACTGCCCATTTCCTTGGCCCTGATGCATTTTCAAGCTGCTGGATGCAAGGTTTTTCTCTCCCTGTAGCGTGGAGATGCTTTTAAGGCAGGTTTCTGGTTTCCCCCGGCTCGCTCACACACTCTGCTGCCTACAAACCCTTACTGTGAAGCCCATATTCACTTGTCACACCGCTCCCATCCCTCTCGCTCGCTCGCGCTCTCTCTCTCCCTCCTAGCACTCTCCTCGCGCTCTCCATCTCTGTCTCCCTCGCCTCGTTCTCCAACCAAGAGCACAATCATTTGCTCTGACACAGCATTCACCGTGGAGCAAACCATCCACTGGAAGACTTCTCTGTAGGTGTTAGAAATGATCTATCTACCTATCTTTCTATCTATATATATATATATATATACAGAATGTGTATATATATATATTCTTTACATTTTTCTATATTTCATGTCTTTTTATACATCTCTGAATTTTTTTAAATTGGCGGGGCCAAAATCTGGCCTTCGGCATCATTGTGTGGGACTTTATCTATGTACTGTATGTGTGTGTGGGTGTGTGTGTGCATGGATGATGTCCTGTCCCTGATGGCTGCACTGTATGTGTATACCGTATGTGTGTCTATATGTCTGTGTATGATCTGTATGGTGTGCTCCCTCCCTGCAGCCAAGCGCTACTGTAAGAGCCCAGCCAGCAGCACGACGAGCAGCTACGCTCCCAGCAGCAGCAGTCTGAGCTGCGGAGGGGGAGGGGGCGGCAGCAGCGCCAGCAGCACCTGCAGCAAAAGCAGCTTCGACTACACACACGACATGGAGGCTGCCCACATGGCCGCCACGGCCATCCTCAACCTGTCCACGCGCTGCAGGGAGATGCCCCACGGCCTGGGAGGCAAGCCCCAGGATCTCCTCTCCCAGGTAGGGAGGACTACGCCCCAGACTCATGCTCACACTCACCCGGCAGGCTCCAGCTCCGCCTCTGGGGCGTTGCGTAGCTCTCTCTTGCTTTTTTTTTCTCTCTCTCTCTCTCTCTCTCTGTCCAACATCCCTTCTCTCTCTTTATCTCGCTCTCTCTTTCTCTGAGCCTCTCTTCCCTTCTCTCACTCTGTCTTTCCGCCCTCCTTTTCTGCCCTCTTTCTCCCTCACTGCTCTCGCTCTCTTTCTCCACCCCATCTTCCTCTCTTTCAGTCTATTTATTTCTCCTATCTTTCTCCCTTTCAGTCTATTTATTTCCCCTATCTTTCTCATTTTCAGTCTATTTATTTCCCCTATCTTTCTCCCTTTCAGTCTATTTATTTCCCCTATCTTTCTCCCTTTCAGTCTATTTATTTCTCCTATCTTTCTGCCTTTCAGTCTATTTATTTCTCCTATCTTGCTGCCTTTCAGTCGATTTATTTTCTCCTATCTTTCTCCCTTTCAGTCTATTTATTTCTCCTATCTTTCTGCCTTTCAGTCGATTTATTTCCCCTATCTTTCTCCTTTTCAGTCGATTTATTTCCCCTATCTTTCTGCCTTTCAGTCTATTTATTTCTCCTATCTTTCTGCCTTTCAGTCTATTTATTTCCCCTATCTTTCTGCCTTTCAGTCTATTTATTTCCCCTATCTTTCTGCCTTTCAGTCTATTTATTTCTCCTATCTTTCTGCCTTTCAGTCGATTTATTTCCCCTATATTTCTGCCTTTCAGTCTATTTATTTCCCCTATCTTTCTGCCTTTCAGTCTATTTATTTCTCCTCTTTCTGCCTTTCAGTCTATTTATTTCCTCCATCTTTCTCCCTTTCAGTCTATTTATTTCCCCTATCTTTCTCCCTTTCAGTATATTTATTTCCCCTATCTTTCCTGCTTTCTTTATTGCTCTTTCAATCTATCAGACCACATTTGCATTGTATCTCTGACAAAATAGGGGATATTATATCTTCCTTACTGCCACCCTGAGTCAATTCTAGTGAAAAGTGGGCCCTTGTCTGATTCAGTCAACAATGAGTCAGAGGCCTCCTCCACAAGGTTAGGTGTCAGAGGCTTTTCTATGCCATATCATTTAGTCTTTGCAGCTTTGCTTATTACAGAATAATGCAGTCTGGCCTGGCGTCCTGTGATTCTGTGCGGCACATTCATTACATTATGGGGTACAGCCTGCGCTAAAGAGCGACCAATTTGGCAAAATATGCTGTTTGACCAGGAGTTGGGATCACCCTGCAAAAAAAAATATCCTAAATATATACAGTATATATATATATATATATATATATATATATATATATATATATATATATACACAGTATATATATTTTTTACATTTACAAATCCTGTCGTGTGCCATTCTAAAACTACTTGTGGGCCGGCATTTGTTTTACACCTTGTTCAATCATGTTTGTTACCTCATTAAATAGCTAGCTGACAACCTGGTAACTTTACCAGTATATGCAAACATTTGGGGACACAGAAAGAAAGGAAAAGGGATAGCTTCTTGAGGAGATCAATGGTCATAGCAATGAATACATGTCAGATATCTTGCATGTCATTATCACAAACTTGACATTCTTAAAGAGACAGTGAACAATATTCAATGCAATGCATCTCAATAGGAAAATAGTGCTTTTACACAATGTAGAGACCTAATACTCCACGAATGACTTTTTAATTTCAATGACAAGTATTTGTATCAACGTTTTTGCTTTCTTTATATCAACAAATGTATTTACATGGCTACATTTGTTTTTAAATTCTAGGGCACAACATGTGCTTCAGAAGTAACTAGAATTCACATAGGCTATATCTCAGTAGATACAATAAAACTGTATTTTCTGGTGCTCCTAAATTTGATGTTATGCTACCAATGGTGCACCGGTGCTACCAGTATATATTTTTAATTTAGAGCCCCGGTGCAGGGCAAGCACAGCCATGAGAGGAGTATAGTATCTAACACTGTGAGACAAAGAGATGCATTGGGCGCGGTGGACTGGAGCCCTTGGCTTTTTAAGACAGCCTGGAATGGATCAATGAGCATTTCAGTTGCCACGCTCTCTCTCTCTTCTCTCTCTCTTCTCTCTCTCGCTCTCACACGCTCTCTCTCTCTCTCTCACACTCTCTCTCTCTCTCTCGCTCTCACACGCTCTCTCTCTCTCTCTCTCGCTCTCACACTCCCTCTCTCTGTCTCTTTCTAGTAATCATGCCCCCTGTGCAGAGGCAAGAGAGAGTGACCTCTCTGCGAGGACATGGTCTTGCTCTGGCGCAGTCTGTCTCTGTGTGCACCATCGTCGTCATCATCATCGTCATCATCATCATCATCAGAGCGCCGTGGGGATATTCCCTGTGTTGTACATTAATCTCCTCTCCACCACAGTGCGGGCTGCAGAGTGGGCCAAAGAGGAGGAGTAATTATTCTCTCCCTCGCTTTCTCTCTCTGCTTCTCTCCCTCTCCATTCTCTCTCTCACTCTATCTCTCTCCTCTTTACCTCCTACAATCTCCTTATCGGGCTCCTCCTTCTCTCTTCTCCTTCTCATCTTTCTTTCATTCTATTTACCTCCCTCTCCCCCCTTCTCTCTTCATCCCTCCCTCCCTCCATCTCGCTCTCTCTGACAGAGTCCTGATGGGGACGTGGATGACAACAGTACCCTGGACCTGAGTGTGAGCCGTGGGCAGCCTGGGGGTCCTGAGGGGAGTGGCACGGTGCTGACGCCCCTGCAGCCCATGTCCCCCCAGCGGCAGGCCCTGCTCAACAGCAGCCGCTGCTACCAGATGAGTGAGGCCGACTGCTGGGACCTGCCCGTGGACTACACCAAGATCAAGCGCATCACTGACGACGATCACAAAGAGGTATGGGGAAGGGCCGCAGCATTATGGGTAATGTAGTTATGGGCTAATGTGTTTTTTTTGTGTTCAAATTTTTTATCTATTGAACAGAATAGTCCTCTATTATACTCCAATGGTCTCTTGCAGTGGAGGCACAATTCAAAGGTGGCTTATCCAGAAAATATTTTACTCTCTGCGAGTGTTCAATATTCCTTAATGAGCCATAGGTAATGGTGATTTGATTTGGGGGGGTATCCAGTATCCACTGATAGTCTTTCACTGACATCTAGTTGATGCTACCGGTACTGCATTGACTCAATGAGTGAATCTCAATTGTTTCCCTTGATACCTCACATCCTCCCTCATCGTCTCCTTCCCAAAGCACATTGGAGCAGAAGATCTGAGGTTCCTCCCCTCTGAGAAGGTGGAAAGGAAAGAAAGAGAAGTGGAATCAAGGAAATACATTTGAGATTCACCCAATGACTGCTTGACGCACACAATTGTGGATTCATGGTTTGTGAGATACATTAAGGCTCAGCATCATTATATATGGTGCCTGATAGATCATCTTTACACGTTGTACTTGAATCTCTGATATTACACAAAGCAACCCATGCAGTAAATTGATACACTTGCAATGTCAGATTAAAAAGCTTGAAGTTGAAGGGGTGTAGTCGTAACCGTAATTGGGCTTGCTAATAAGGCATGGATGAAACATTTTCAGGGGGGGACATGAGCATTGAGAGTGAGGGGAGAGGGTTTCTTCGGGATTGCTTGATAGCAAGAAATTGGATCTTGCTGAGTAATTGAAAAAATGGGATGTGAGATGTGTGGGATGCGAATATGAGTATGAATTGTAATCGTGTTGCTAATTGGAAAAAACATGTAGGATGTGTGAATATGCCAATGTTATGGTCATAGGCTACATGATGACATGATGTAGTCTTCCTTTTTTTCATCCCTCCACCAGGTCGATGACCTGGACCCATTCCAGGACCTTCTGGATGAGCAGCACTATGGAGGGGACGTGACCATGCCCAGCCCCAAACACAAGTACTCCGCCTGCAAGGAGGGCAAGAAGGAACTCATCACGTAAGACCAAAACAAGCTTATTTTGTCATCCCCTTTTAACTACTTGACATTCATTATACCCGCTTTACCTAGTGACCATTTTCCACATCTGATGTTGTCATTGTATGTCTGTGTGTTTTCTAGTCTCTCAAACTGCCAGTTAGCTGACAAAAGCATCCGCAGTATGATGACAACTAATGCCCAAGACCTCAAGTAAGCATAACCCCTATTTATCCAGTGTCTCTGATAGAGACAATTGTGCATACTATATTTTAGTCTTTACATAGCCTAGCAGACCAACAGCCTGATAAGTGTTGACGCTGTCAGCTTTGGTATTACCCAGTACCCTGTAGTCACTCTCCTTGTCCCCTCTGTCCCAGGTGTCCCACTCCGGCATGTGACGGGTCTGGACACATCACTGGGAACTACGCCTCGCACAGGAGGTAGCTTGCAACCCATCATAATGACAAAAAGCCACGCAGGATATTCAGCAGCCCCTAACATTTCAGATTGTAGAAGACAGTGATGGATAGATACATATACAGTATATGACCTATTTTGTAGTGCATACCTGACATTTGTATGGATTGTTTAGACTTCTCTGTTTTCAGTATCACTGAGCTCTGATAGTCATTTGTTACCGTATATGCATGTACACTACCATTCAAAAGTTTGGGGTCACTTAGAAATGTCCTTGTTTTTGAAAGAAAAGCACTAGTTTGAGAAACAGATGCCTCACAAGTCCTCAACTGGCAGCTTCATTAAATAGTACCCGCAAAACACCAGTCTCAACGTCAACAGTGAAGAGGCGACTCCAGGATACTGGCCTATTAGGCAGAGTTGCAAAGAAAAAGCCATATCTCAGACTGGCCAATAAAAATAAAAGATTAAGATGGGCAAAAGGACACAGACACTGGAGGCCAGCATCCCGGAGTCGCCTCTTCACTGTTGACGTTGAGACTGGTGTTTTGCGGGTACTATTTAATGAACCTACCAGTTGAGGACTTGTCAGGCTTCTGTTTCTCAAACTAGACACTCTAATGTACTTGTCCTCTTGCTCAGTTGTGCACCGGGGCCTCCCACTCCTCTCTCTATTCTGGTTAGAGCCCGTTTGCGGTGTTCTGTGAAGGGAGTAGTACACAGCGTTGTACGAGATCTTCCGTTTCTTGGCAATTTATCACATGGAATAGCCTTCATTTCTCAGAACAAGAATAGACTCACGAGTTTCAGAAGAAAGTTATTTGTTTCTGGCCATTTTGAGCCTGTAATCAAACCAACAAATGCTGATGCTCCAGATACTCAACTAGTCTAAAGAAGGTCATTTGTATTGCTTCTTTAATCAGGACAACAGTTTTCAGCTGTGCTAACATAATTGCAAAAGGGTTTTCTAATGATCAATTAGCCTTTTAAAATGATAAACTTGGATTACCTAACACACCGTGCCATTGGAACACAGGAGTGATGGTTGCTGATAATGGGCCTATGTACCCCTATGTAGATATTCCATTGAAAAGAATATCAGCCGTTTCCAGCTACAATAGTCATTTACAACATTAACAATGTCTACACTGTATTTCTGATTAATTTTATGTTATTTGAATGGACAAAAATGTGCTTTCAAAAACAAGGACATTTTTAAGTGACCCCGAACTTTTGAACAGTAGTGTATAGGTTACATTGCTTGTCTTGAAAACATCTGATACCAACTTTACAGAGCTATCATTCTGAGATGTGATTTGTCTTTTGATGAACTGCAAATGTACTGATGTTGTACTCATACTCTTAAGATGGTAGTGAACTGCACAAGACCTTTCCCCTCTAGTCTGTCAGGCTGTCCACGGGCGAAGAAGAGCGGGATCAAGATACTGCACAGCAAGGAGGACAAGGACGACCAGGAGCCAATTAGGTGAGGGTTGGAACGGATAGTAGTATAGCATCTTGGTGAGTTTGTGTAACGCCCGTCGGAAGGAGTGGACCAAAGTGCAGCGTGGTACATGTTCATGATTCTTTATTAAATCCGAACACCAAACAAAACAACAAAAACTTCACGTTCCGTAGGCCACGCAGAGCTAACAAAAAACAACATCCCAGAACCTAAGGTGGCAAAACAGGCTGCCTAAGTATGATTCCCAATCAGAGACAACGATAGACAGCTGTCCCTGATTGAGAACCGTACCCGGCCAAAACATAGAAACACAAAACCTAGAAATAAAAAACATAGAATGCCCACCCAAATCACACCCTGACCAAACCAAATAGAGACATCAAAAGGCTCTCTAAGGTCAGGGCGTGACAGTACCCCCCCCCCCCCCCCCTGAACCTATAAGGGGGGGGGGTCCAGGTGGGCATCTATCCGCGGTGGCGGCTCTGGTGCGGGACGTAGACCCCGCTCCACCTCTGGCTCACCCCACTTTGGTGGCGCCTCTGATGCGGGGACCCCCGCCGCTGACCCCGGACTGGGGACCCTCGTTGCGGGCCCCTGACTGGGGACCCTCGCTGCCGGCCCTGGACTGGGGACCCTCGTTGCGGGCCCCGGACTGGGGACCCTCGTTGCGGGCCCCGGACTGGGGACCCTCGCTGCCGGCCCCGGACTGGGGACCCTCGTTGCGGGCCCCGGACTGGAGGCCGTCGCTGGAGGCTCCGGACTGGAGGCCGTCGTTGGAGGCTTCGTGCCATGGATCATCACTGGAGGCTTCGTGCCATGGATTATCACTGGAGGCTTCGTGCAGCAGGTACAGGACTCACCAGGCTGGGGAGACACACAGGAAGCCTGGTCCGTGGAACAGGCACCGGACTCACCAGGCTGGGGAGACACAAAGGAAGCCTGGTCCGTGGAGTAGACACCGGATACACTGTGCGTAGAGCCGGTGCAGGATATACTGGGCCGAGGAGGCGCACTGGAGGTCTGGAGCGTAGAGCTGGCACCTCCCTTCCTGGCTGGATGCTCACCCTAGGCCGGCAACTGCGGGGTGCTGGCACAGGACGTACTGGGCTGTGGATACGCACCGGAGACACAGTGCGCAGAGCCGGCGCAGGATATCCTGGGCCGTAGAGACGCACTGGAGGCCAGGAGTGCTGAGCCGGCACCATCCGTCCTGGCTGGATGCCCACTCTAGCCCGGCCGATGCGGAGAGCTGGGATATAGCGCACCGGGCTGTGAACGAGCACTGGAGACACCCTGCGCTCCACCGCATAACACGGAGCCTGATCAGTACCACGCTACCCACGGTAAGCACGGGGAGTTGGCTCAGGTCTATTACCTGACTCCACCAATCTCCCCATGTGCTGCCTCTCGGGCTTCTGTGCTAGCCGTGTCCCCTCGTAACGCTGGGCCCCTTTTTCTATCTGCCTCCACCTGTTCCCATGGGAGGCGATCCCTTCCGGCCAGGATCTCCTCCCACGTCCTGGATCCTTTGCCG
This sequence comes from Oncorhynchus nerka, assembly GCF_034236695.1. Classification (NCBI taxonomy): domain Eukaryota; kingdom Metazoa; phylum Chordata; class Actinopteri; order Salmoniformes; family Salmonidae; genus Oncorhynchus; species Oncorhynchus nerka. Next base: position 37,517,771 of record NC_088419.1, on the reverse strand, counting down.
TCCAGGATGTCCTCCCATGTCCAGTCCTCCTTACCACGCTGCTTGGTCCGTTTGTGGTGGGATGTTCTGTAACGCCCGTCGGAAGAAGTGGACCAAGGTGCAGCGTGGTCCGTGTTCATGATTCTTTGTTAAATCCGAACACCAAACAAAACAACGAACGTCATGTTCCGTAGGCTACGCAGAGCTAACAAAAAACAACATCCCACAACCTAAGGTGGAAAAACAGGCCGCCTAAGTATGATACCCAATCAGAGACAATGATAGACAGCTGTCCCTGATTGAGAACCATACCCAGCCAAAACATAGAAACACAAAACCTAGAAATAAATAACATAGAATGCCCACCCAAATCACACCCTGACCAAACCAAATAGAGACATAAAAAGGCTCTCTCTCTAAGGTCAGGGCGTGACAGTTTGTCAACATACAGATGTAGGATCTTAATTTGAGCCAGGAAAATAATCCCGCAGCAACAGGAAATGTGAATTATTATGTAGATTATAATTATTGGACATTTTTTGTAGGATTTAATACATTTTTCACAAGGGCAAATCAAGTCTGGCATTTTAAAGTGAAAAGTACAAACTTTAGAAGCCTTTTTAAACCTTGAATACACTGCAAGCAAAATTCTCAGCAACAAAAGAGTGATCAAATTAAGATCCTACATCTGTATTCTCTTGAAGTCATGGTCATGCATTTCACCTCAGATTCTCTACAGCCAGTGTAGTACACCTAGTGGGTACAGTACAGTAAAGGTTACCTTTCCACCACTTAAGGAATGCGATAATGTTAAGCGCATATGACCTTGCCGCAAATCAACTAAAGTTCACTATGTGTCCTTTCACCAATCACTTCCCAATCTCTGCACAGCTGTTGCTGCCACCTCTATCCCTGCGAGGTTCACTGGATGTACCATCATCATTAACATTGCAATCATAATTAACACTGACCTCTCCACTGTCGGGGTGGAGCGGCCCGCAGACACACTGTGCTAATTCTAATCAGCCCAAATGTCACTCTGAAGGACAATGTAGAACCACGGGTAAATGTCTTTTAACCGGAGACCGTTTTCATTAGAGTAGCTAATCTTTTTCTAGTTGTCTTTGTATTGTGTGGATGACATTTACCAGGGACAGGTGTGCTGCAAGTGAGGAGAGCGTGGTCGTGTCCTGACTGACCTTTGTGACCCCCTTCTCTCCGCAGGTGTCCAGTCCCAGGCTGTGATGGACAGGGTCACGTGACGGGGAAATACGCATCTCACCGCAGTGCGTCGGGCTGCCCCCTGGCGGCCAAGCGGCAGAAGGATGGCTACGTCAACGGCTCCCAGTTTGCTTGGAAGTCCGGGAAGACAGATGGCATGTCGTGCCCGACCCCGGGCTGCGATGGATCAGGACATGTCAGCGGGAGCTTCCTGACCCATCGGAGGTGGGTGGCGCTCTGCATGGCTCTGGTGTAGATGAGCAACTGTGTCTAAATGTAACCAAGTACTGGATCAATAATGTAAATTATGGTTGAGACCAGCAGGGTTGGAGTCATATGATTTTATTCACCAGTAGTGTATATTCCTTTTTTCCTCAGTCTTTCTGGTTGCCCCCGTGCCACCTCAGCCATGAAGAAAGCCAGAATGACTGGGGTAGAAATGTTAACGATCAAGCAACGGGCAAGCAAAGGTAATAACCAGGCACAAATACCAGTCAGAATGCCCCTTGACTATGCCACTTCCTGGTTTTATCAAAACATATTCAAGCTGAATCCACAGTGCATTCTGTGTTTCCCCTTTTCTAGGAATAGAAAATGACGAGGACATCAAACAGCTGGATACAGAAATCAAAGATCTAAACGAATCAAACAATCAAGTGGAATCAGACATGATTAAACTTAGGACACAAGTAAGATTCATGCATTACTTAATCGAGATTCATTCATTAATTATTATAGGGCAATCAGTCATGCTAGTTTTGGGCAAATTCTGAAACAGGTTGATGGATTAAAGCTTAGATCAAGTGCATTTAACTTGATTTTGATGTCTCACCCCCCAAGTAACTGTGATATGACTAGCGCAGTACATTTTTAAGGATCCATAAGAAGTCCCTCAGTTGTCATGCAAAACCCTCTGTTGTCAGTTGTCAAACAGTCAGTCACTCTGGTTCATCAACTTCCATGCACTTCTGTCTCTCCTTTCCCAGATCACCACTATGGAGACTAACCTGAAGTCCATAGAGGAGGAGAACAAAGTTATTGAGCAGCAGAATGATTCCCTACTGCACGAACTAGCCAACCTCAGCCAGTCTCTCATCAACAGCTTAGCGAATATCCAGCTCCCACATATGGTAAGTACCATCACAACTTAGCTTACAACAGTTACTGTCGGACAAGCACTGTATCAAGTCGAACTAAGATGCCATAGGAATCAAGAACGGGTTTATGGGGAAATAGGTAAAAAGGCTATGTTGTCAAAGATAATAGATGGCACACTTGAAAGCATGCCAATTTGACGTTCCATGATTGCAAGTGTTGAAACCCAGGGCCATTTGGAGTAAATTAGTCAACGTGAGTGAAAACAAGACATGGTCATATCATGGTAGTGGCTTATTCCACTCATTCTACCAAATTGGATATGTTTATTTCCATATTGATTGTTTGTTGATGCCATTTAAACAGAACACATCAAGAATTCAGAAAGAAAAGTACATATCTTAACCTGTTATGTGCTTAACAAATCATTGCAACACAAGGGCCGACTGCAATGACCCAGTCGGGTTGTTTCATCTGCTGCTTTCTGTTTGTCACTTGTTTTCTCAGCAGTTCATATGCTTCTGTGCTACAACACTTCCTGTAACAGACTAATAATCTAATCTAATAACCCCCCACACACACACACACCCCTGCTTTGTTTCAGTTGAGAAATAAATCATGGCTGCCTTGACGTGTCATGTGCCTGTATTATCCAATTACAGCTCTTGCGTATGAAAGAACAGGGCTGATTGGATATTGCTTGATTTAAAAGGCACCAAAGTTGCTTAGTAATGAATGAGATCTCTCCCTCTGAATATGGCTCCCTGTTGTCTGACCATTAATGTGAGGGGATCACGTTTTACTAGGGTTATAAAGCATTTTGCTAGCCTGGAACCATTTCTGTTTGTGTTATAGCCAACTGCTATAGTCATTGTTATGCCAAACGTCATGAAAATAACTATTAGCAAGAGAGCACAAAAATATCTGCGACCAGGCTAGAATTTTGCTCCCTTTTGTACAGCAGGCTAATAGAATTATATCTATCTCTATTCTCTTCACACCTCTTCCTGTAGAAACCGATGCCACAGAAAGAGGCCCCAGTTAAACATAGCTGCTGTTTACAGATGCCCCACAGAGTAAGAGACTCCTTTTCATAGTCTAATTATTATCCGTTTCTTCTGCACTATCATCTCCTCCCTTTAAGTCTTCCTCCTATACCCGTGAACACTCCATACATGTTGCTGCGTTTTACTACGATTCAATGGTTTGATCATAGTTAGAGAGACGTTTTGTGGCTTCTTAGAAGAATTTTGTTGCTGACAAGGAAGTGGCCGGGATGGAGTAACACCACGAGCCATATTCTCACAGTTAAAACACAGTCACAGTCAAGGAAGCGAGTATGTTCAGTCTGCTATTGCATATTCAATGTCTGTCTGTCTGTCTGTCTGTCTGTCTGTCTGTCTGTCTGTCTGTCTGTCTGTCTGTCTGTCTGTCTGTCTGTCTGTCTGTCTGTCTGTCTGTCTGTCTGTCTGTCTGTCTGTCTGTGTCTCTGTCTGTCTGTCTGTGTCCGTCTGTCTGTCTGTGTCCGTCTGTCTGTCTGCTCATGCTACTGTTACAGTGTGTGCACCTATCTGAGAAATGCCTCCCACAACTCCTACATCTCACTAGCTGCACACATTACATGAGTTTATTTATGCGATGTCAGTCATAATTTTGTCTCCATAAGATAAGCATCAACCATCATGCCTTCTATGAGTTGCTAAAATCAACCTACACTGACTTTGCATGTTTTGGAGCTGCATTAGGTCCACTGTAGTGTACGTAGGACTATGTAAATGGTTACATTTGATGAAATTGATGAAGTATTGTATACACTTAGTACAGCCCCCGTGCCCATACTGTCCTTACAATGTTTGCAGCTGTCAATGTCCTTCCCTGAACAATTTCTCTTTCCCTTCCCTTCCCTTCTCTTTGAAAGAAAATGAATTGATCATCAATATGAAACCCGACTGAATCTGATTGCGTATGTACCATTTTCCTCATTGGAGTCTTTTTCCCCTCACAGGAGCCAATGAATGAACAAAACTTTGATAGTTATGTGAATACTTTGACAGATATGTACACCCATCAGGACCAATACCAGAGTCCAGAGAACAAGGCCCTATTGGAGAACATCAAACAAGCGGTGCAAGGCATCCAAGTGTAGTAGCCTATCTACCTGTGAAAAAAGGCACTGTCAGAAGCTAAATCAAATGATGTTAAAGTGACGAAAAAGGGTCAAAAGAGAGAATGGATCAGGATTTGTTTTGCTGCTGTAAATTACCATCATGTTTCTTTTATTACAATGTTATGCTCTGAGCTCCATGGTTATGATATTTTTGCCTTGCTTTAAAAATAGTTCCCGATGGCAAAAGTTTAAAAGAACATACACGTTTTGTACATTTTCATATGACCTAATATAACGCGATGTACTGTTTATAGCTGCTAATGTATGCACATTTTTGTGTATATGTATTTATTAATTGTAAGCTTGTTTCATTCATTATTTGAACGCTTATTGATAAAAAAGGACTAAACTGAGTCCCATGGGTCGGGAGCCAGATGAGGGCAATGTGAGGAGCAATCATTTTTAGATAAGCGTTTCTTTTTGTGATTTAATAGAATACAACAACAAAAAAGACCTTTGGTGTGAAGATTGTTTAATGGATGTAAATGTATCGATTTTTGTAACAATGTTTGAAAAAACTCTTTGTCTTCAGTGGTCTGTGTGGAGACTAATAATAATGTCTATGTTTAAATAAAGTACGAGAAGAAACTATGTATAAATATGACAAATTTCAAACATCATGAGACGGAAACTAAGTGGTGCAACTCCCATCATCTGGAATGGACTGTACTTCATTAAGTTAGAAATAAATTTTAAAAAGTCTTAGTAATATGTGCTGTTAAACTATTTCCATTTCAAACACAGAGCGGGAGGACCAATGGCTATGGGAAATGTAGGAGACAATCTAGCGTTACTCATTTATTTTAATCGTAAATCTTATGGAATAGCTAGTAGGTACAACTTATCAGCAATATTGGTATAACAATGATTAAATCACTTGTTTAGATATGGGATGCAATCTATATAGAACAAAAGTTTGGGTATATGCAATTTCTTATAAATAAAATTAGCTGAGCTGATAAATCTTTTTACTAAATGTAAATGTATTAAGTTTTGTATAAATCTTTTAATACAATCATGTTTTCGGGATTCATCATGCGGCGATCAGTTCCAAAATGAAAGATGGATGAGTTTGAGTTTCGTTCTCTCATGTTCGATTTTGCACAGGAACACCTTGGTTTTGATGTTTTTATTGACACTTAAAGGGGTACTTGAAGGGTCAAATTGATGGTTCAGAAGTTTTCTAGAAAAGTTATCTTTATAAAGGCTGATTGATGCGCTGGACTTACAGGGTCAATGTCCCCCATTTATCATAGTATATTATTGCACTGTCTTTGCGATCATGCATAGTATGTGTCTGAGCCACACAACTTGACACGAGCTAAAGATTGCTTTTTGATTCTGTCCTAAAAAATGAATCTATTGGTCAAATAAAACTTTATTGATATCTATTATAACAGCAAAGAATAACGGAAGTGATACTGCTAATAGTGGTCCACGATTTACTAGCGTTTCTATGATTGATGACAATTTCATGAGGAAATTGCTATCCCTTTCTATGAGACACCCTCAATAAATGTTTTCATAGTACTTAAAAACACCATTATAATGCAATGTGAGTGTCAATGTCAGCCCCCTATAATGCCACAACCTTTTAATCATCAGCCAACTGCAACAAATCTACCCTTACATAGTATTTACTAATGAATCATTACATTTCCTTTACAAATTGGCATAACCATGTGACATGCACTTGCTGAAGATGACTCTAATAATGGATTATATGTGTGTTCTTAATACAGTTTATTGTGCATGCACATCATGGGGAGTATGTCCCAATTATATCAATAAATAGATATCATTATTTTAATTTAAACGACTGTATATGGCAACAGTATCTAAGATGCACTGTCCTTGGAAGTAGCCTATAATGAAGCCAAGGACTTCATTTAGACAGGCGGTCCAATTCTGATATTTTTTCCAAGTAATTGGTCTTTTGGCCAATCACATAGATCTTTTCACACCAGATCTTTTCGGAACTGATCTGATTGGTCAAACGACAAATTAGTGAAAGAAATATCATAATTGGGCTACCTGTCTAAATGCAGCCGCGAGACTTAGAGCCGAGTGAGTCAATTCAATTCAAGTTCAATTCAGACATCCCTTCTTGGTAGTCAACATGAGGGTGCTATGGGCTTAGCTAGTCATTGACCTGATCTCACACTTCAAAGCATCTATTTGGACCTCCTACTAGACTTGAGGTCCACATTCCATATGACTCCACATGCCTGTGTCTAAAGCTTTGTGTCTGCAGCTTTTTGCCAATAAAGTAATGCTATAGATAGATCGACAGCTTGTACTATTTTCTTCAGTCAATTATTCTTACTGATACAAAGGAAATGGGAATTTTAAGCACAAATGTCCTACTCACCAACAGTCAGTACATATTGTAATAACAAATGTAAAAAGGTTATCTGTGATTATTTACATAGAGAACACTAACATGTCACATGCTAGAGTGCAGAAGAATTTTCATATGAATATTTGTGAATTCATCTATTGATTAAACTGCTACAATTACGATTTATTTTGAGTAATGCTTTGATGAAAGGATTTTATACAACATTAATTTCCTTCTATCCTTTCCCCTGTCCTCTCTCTCCCTCTTGCAAACTTTCCAACTTAATTTTGGTACCACATGGCATGATTTTTGTCGATCTTTAATTTTGTATGTTTAAGATCACAAGTTGCTGTGATATTTCATTTGGAATTGTGAAGTTTGTACGATTTTTATCACGCTGGTGTTGACATCTCTTACTCTGAATAAAACGTGTGTTACAACACTAACTTGTATTGTTTCCTCAAATGACTGCCTCGCATATGAATGAAAATAGGAGATGAGAAATAATCCAAGAACACACTTAGCTGCAGAGTCACTGAAATGACTTTAACAGAGCCAGCAAGCATCTGTAGTCTATCCTCTTGTCCTGAACGACAACAGAAGAGGAACTATGTTATTGTGAAGTCCAACTACTGTGAGAGAAAAAAACTATGGACAAACAAATGTTAGGGCCAACAAATCATAAACCACCCACAAAAAAAGAAAGGGATTCACCCAATTTACAAAATACGATATAATACAAATATACACAACCACAAATGATAAGAGACATGAGTCAAAAATGGCTCATGACACATGAGGCAGATCAGCAAATCAAAAGCAATTTTGATCAAAACATCTGATATGTTTAACATGTCTGATATCTCTCTATACATTACTTAGATTTTGATACAGAACTTGCATTATTTGAGCCTAATCCACCAATTGATACAGCACCAACCTATTTTGACATCACTCCCTCCGTGTTGAACTAAAGAGGGGCAAGATTGCGTGTGCCACGATGCTGGTGAATGGTGAAAATCGTGCGCGCTGGCTTGCTGTTGAATTTTTTTCCTGGAATCTGCGTTGCTGAATTAGCAAATAGCTAGCTGCCAGTGTTTGTTTTGGTTGTCTTGGTTGCCGATTAGCTAAAAGAAAGATGTCTGCCACGGAGGACGACACTGAGTTGCGGGATCTTTTGATCCAAAACCTAGAAAACAGTGGTGTCTTGAACAAACTAAAGGCACGTAACTACTGATACTGTAAAGTCATATGTCGAAGGACTGTTCAAAGACTGAGGATTTTGTTGTTGCAGCTTGTCGCTAGCTAGCTAGCTAACGTTAGCTAGCTACAGTACTGTAACTAGCTGGACCCCGGAAAGTCACCGACTTATCATCATGCGATCTAGTGTCGTGGGATAGCTAGCTAGCTGATGTACCTTCTACTATTGGATAACCAACAGCTAACGTTAGCTAGATAGCGAACTATTTTACAAGCAGTGCATTTTTTTAGGTACTTAGCAAGTACTGTTACATAGCTAACGTTAGCTAGGTAGTTCAGGCCAGTTTGAGGCCCTCTTGCTTGGCTAACACCTTTTTTTGCTCGTACTTCTCTTATTCTGTAGGCAGAAATGCGCGCCGCTGTCTTTCTGGCTATGGATGAACAGGATAAAGTGGAGGTAAGACGATAGCTGACTTATGTGCATTGTCAATGAATCCTTATAGTGTAAGGTTAGGCTTATTGCTTCTCTTATTAATGACGTTACATTTTGGGGGGGATGTCAGTGTAGCGTATGATTTACATCTGCATAACCTCTGCTACCACCCATTATCCTTCCCCCAGAATAAAACTCCACTTGTCAATGAAAACCTGAAGAAATGTCTTGATACAAAGGATGGTAAGGGTTGTGTTATCCACCGTGATGGTCTGAACAATCGTCTGCTAATCCCATAATAATCAACATGCAGTACAATGACTCATTCTTTCCATGATGAGGCTGATCATATCCTTCCCTTTTTAACAGGACGCCTGGTGGCCAGCCTCATCATAGACTTTCTACAGGTCTTTCACCTGGACTTCACGCTTGCTGTCTTCCAGCCAGAGATAAACTCAGTGAGTGTTTTACTTCCAGTGGATAGGGCTGGCCCGGCATTCTGGTCAAATAACTTGGAATTGTCCGTGCTCCATTCACCATTATGGCATGCAATTTATTGCGCGCGTGTCTCCTGTCCTCAGCTAAATGGCCTAGACAGCCGTGAGCAGGTCTCTTGTGAGCTGGATATCACCGAGACTGATATGAACAGGAACACTCCTCTCCTGCTGGAGCTTGTCAAGAGGGGCAGACACAAGGAGAAGGCCTCCATCTTCTCCGAGGTAAAGAAAGACACACCACTGCACAGGGCTTGCCATTTTACATACATAGGTTTAGTCATTCACTACATTAGTGTATTCCCTTAAGCTCCTAGTGGAGAAAAGAGCTTCTGACATTAGCAGTTGTCCAAACCTGAAGCCTCCCTGATTAGCTTTTGTTGTTGTAAGATTGTATTTAATATACATATATGTGTGTGTGTATTTAATATATATATATATATATATATATATATAATAATTTAAAAGATGAACAATCCAAAACATACACATACAAACGACAACATACAAACATCCACAACATCACCCCTGCCCAGAAGTCTACCCGATTTGATTATGCTCTTGAATGGCTGCCCTTCCTTTTTAAAATGTATTTTCTTCTGAACGGAGTGTCCCACTTGTGATTTATAATGGACTGCTTTCTTGCTCTACTGATTTCCCTGCTCTGGCCTGCTGTTATCTGATGTAAGGGGGACAAAGCCACAAACATCCCCAAGGTAGTAATTCTTATGATCTTCATTGCCTTCCTTTTCACTCACTAGGGTATATTTACATCTACATACAATGTTATGAATGAGCACCAACTGTTTCATAATGAGGTATTATACATAGCCTACAAAACATGAGCACACTGAGATGTAAATCCTTCATACAACAACATTTGAAGTATTCTGTCAATGGACCTGAGCTGCCAGAGAGAAAATAAACTGTATCACTCATAGTTGTCATTTTGCCGTGACGACCTAATTTATAATATTATCTGGGTCAACAGAAGGCAGCTTGCCATTAGTGTAAATGTACCCAGACGATTGAGAGAGAGAGCGAAAATGGTTTTCCTGTTGTTCAGCGAGATTCTGACATAACAAGTTTGTCCCACTTTCTTAGTCATGTTTCATGCTCTGCTCAGATCAGCAGAATGAGCTCACATAGCTATCCTATTCGCCCGTTCATACAGAGAACTGCGGGCCACGAAGGTGCACATGAAGAACTAGCATGTAACATATCAAACCATCAAGCTCACAATTTCATGTTTGTTTTTGATCCCAAGAGGATGCAACTTCAAATGTAGAGAGAGATTTCTCCGTCTGATATCAATGCTCTTCCGTTTTCTCTTTTTAGGAACTCTCCCCCAGACAAATAGCAGACGCCCGGAAGAAGTTTGATGTTTATGACAAGGTGATCATTTTTGTTATTGTAGATGTGCTCATTTTGGTCATTCTCATAAGTTCTCCATTGCCATTGATTACCTTGTGGAGGTGTTTAAATGTCCAAGATTCTTCCAAGATCCTGCCTTTTACTCTGTTTAAACTTTCTGTTTCACAGGCCAGAACTGGTGGGATACTCAAAGAGGATTTGAAAGTTGTGTTTGGAGATGTTTTTCCCAACTTCAACAAGTATGTTTGGGCCGTGTCATTCAAGCAAAATGACAAAAGAACTGAGGGCTCGTTCCCTGGACACAGGAAAGCCCACTCCTGAACTAAAAAGCATGCATTTCCATTGAAAGTGCTTTGTCATTCAGGAATAGACTTAATCTGTGTCTGGGGGAAACCTGCCCTGACTGCAACGCTGACACGACAATGCTATTTGTGACGTGAATCTACAGCTCATCTAGTTTCCTTAACAAGTAGTCTGTGTGTCCAATAACAGGAACATGCTGGAGAAGTTTGTTACTGATGAACATAGAGTTGGAGACAAGGCCTCCGGTAAATGTAAGTGTTCTGTAGACTGAAATGAAGTGACATCCTTAATTGAATGTATTTAATTTAACCCTTATTTAACTAAATTAATATTTACAATGACGGCCTAACAAAAGAAACTCCTGCGGGGACGGGACCTTGGATTAAAAATATAGGACAAAACACACATCATGACAAGAGAGACACTACATAAAGAGAGACCTAAGACGACGACATAGCACGGCAGCAACACGTGACAACAACATGGCAGCAGCACAAAACATGGTATAAACATTATTGGGCACAGACAACCGCACAAAGGGCAAGAAGGTAGAGATAACAACACATCATGTGAATCAGCCACAACCGTCCATAAGAGTGTCCATGAATGAAGAGATGGAGATTAAACTGTCCCGTTTGATAGTCTTTTGCAGCTCGTTCCAGTCGCTAGCTGCAGCGAACTGAAAAGTGTGGTTGCTATAGTTACAAGCATGGCAACACAAAGCCGTGGAAAATGTTGTCATCTGCTCTAATGCTTTGCCTCACCTCTGTCTCTGTAGCTATAGACTTCCAGGAGTTTCTGGGCTTGTACAAGCGCTTCTTCAGTCAGTGTCGAAGTGTGGTAAGAAACCTTTACTGTCTTGAAGTTCCTTTTTAGATTGTGTCATAGATTTAACTTTGTATGAACCGTTTCTTGGGATGAAACACAATGTTAAATGTGTCCTTCCCCTTCCAGGTCACCCATGACACCTGTGATGTATTTCACAATCCCAGTCAATTTATTGAGGAGAAGAAAAGCACTTCACCGCCTAGTAAGGTACATTGGCACTATTCAAACTATGGTGCAGTGTATGTTGTAGTGCTCTATATAAAATGGCTGTTGTGTGGTTTCTCGTAGGATCACTTTTTTTCTTACTTTGTTCAACGTTAATATTTTATTCCTTTTAATACCTGTTTGTGTGAACTGTTATGTCATAACAGCTTTCTTGTGAATCAATTAATTTCTATGGAACTTGACTTAAAATAACAGAAGAAATCACAACCAAGAGACCTAGTGTTGCATTTGCAGGATGTGAGCATAGGGTATACATGACATGGATATTTTTAAGAGAATGTTGATTGTTAAAACAAAGCCTCTGTTTTTCCGCTTTCTTTTCGGAAAGGACGAAGAGGTCAGTAGACTAAACTGTATGTGATTCTCCCTAAATGTAGCCACCTTTTAGGGCCTACCCGGCATCCATCATGTTAGTGAGGCAGTGAGTGTGTGAGAAGGCTGATAGCTGTGTTCTCATGCACAGATCCCCAGGTTTAAAGGACATAGGCACAGTGCACAGGCGGAGAAGGCTGACATCAAGGTAAACCGCAAGGCTGGAAAAGGGGTTGTGCTCATTAGGCACCAAACGTAAGAAAAATCTACTGAAACGGAGAGGGACTTGCTGGACTGATATGGAACACTCGTTTTCATTTGGTTTGCTGTAATGAACACAACCCAGGTGTACAAGTACCCATGTGCACACACCGGTTGAATGCACGTTGTTTGCACATCATTTCAATGAAAGGACGTGGAACCAACGTGGGAATAGACTTTAAATTGACGTCTGCCCAGTGGGTAGGCTCATACCAACTCCTCCAGGGGAAGTTCTGATTTCAAAGGCATGTCTGTACCATAGTCTTCTGTTAACCCATGGTTTACTTGGTATGGTGTCACCATTAGCGCAGGGAAGATAGGTTGGCAGTATCTCAGCGCAGCCTCTCAAATGTGCTCTTATCACCAGACTGATTCTCATGAACGATGAGTGTTTTCCAGTTTTGATTGAAACTCTGACTGCTGTGTGCATGTGTTTTACTAATTGCTCAACTTCAGTCTTAATGGTTCATAGTGTAGGTACGACTAACGTAGCTAAGCCATTAGCCAAACCTCTAACAAGACCTTTACTTGTGCCGGATAGTTCTCAAAATATCTTTCCTATAGCTAATATTTCACTGCCACTACTAACTCTCCCTGTCGCTTCAATCCTCTTAACCATTTGCAACTAAATGCTAGCTGCACCCACTCAAATACACAGAAGCGGCTTTAAACGCGTGTTTTTGTTATTTGTGTTGTCCTGTTCCTACATGTACCCCACAGGGCGTGGAGGTCAGTCACAGCCACAGTGACACCAGCCTGCGCTTTGGCTCTCTAAAGGGCAAAGGGCCGGGTCACGTGACGCCAAGGCACAGCGAGGTGTCCGGGGACAACGACAACGGCCCCACGGCGAGCCTGAAGAAGGGGCTGGACCTGGAGGTGGAAGAGGACCTAGACGAGGACGACTCGTTCTTTGACGACCCTCTGCCTAAACCACAGAAAACCTACGGCTGGTGAGGACGGGGATTGATTGTCATACTCGCGATTGAACATGTGTGCTGCTCCATGATCCATCACATAAAGTCATGCGTAATAGCGATAAATGTAAAACATGGATGCTGTTAATATTAGCATAGAAATTGATCATGGCTTATGGTGCAACAGAATATCTTAAGAATCTTAAAATACAGGGGCGTTAATCAACTCTGATGGGCTAGGAGATGTGTGGAGAAAGTCTACAGTACATATTTATGATTGTTAGGTTCTGAACAGGTAGGGCGACACTAGAGTGTGCTAATGGGCCACAGGAGATTGCAGAAGGCTAATGTGTAACACAGGAAGGGGGTTTTATCTCTCGCCGTAAATACCACTGTTCCCGACAACACTTGTTACCGAGGTTACTCCGTTGTCCACCTAATTTCACATAATCGGTCACGGTTCCCCGCCCCAATAGGGCATAAATCAACTGCTCTCATTATTGCTATTATATTATATTATTATTATTATTAAATGACTTAAATTGCTACTGCTAATGCACATGGATCACTTTCAAACATCGCTTTTCCAACTATGGAGATGGCCTGCCTCCCAGAACTTACAGGCAACTTTCTATCACCATATACGTTACCACTAACTGACAATGTTGCATCTCTGATATCCCCAGATACCTCCTATTCTCCACCAGGCACACTTCCTGCCTTAGTCCTTCTACATGGACTACCTCTCTGTAACCCACCATGCTAGCATATAGATGTGCCAACTTCTCCATATAGTAACACACAGGTCTTAAACCCAGCTGAGGGATTTGCACCCCCACTCGGAACCTACCCTACCTACCGGCCACCTAGGGATCTCGCATGGGTCACATCCCCACTAGGGACCTATCCTACTACGGGACCTACCCTTACCCCTATTGCACATAGATCTATGGCCTCACTGCCACCCCCCCTCCCTCATGAAATGGGTTTCTATGGCCGAGCAGCCGCACACAAGCCTAAGATCACCATGCGCAATGCCAAGCATCGGCTGGAGTGATGTAAAGCTCGCTGCCATTGGACTCTGTAGCAGTAGAAACTCATTATCTGGAGTGATCACGCTTCAACATCTGGTAGTCCAACTGATTCATCTGGATTTTGCGGATGCCAGGAGAACGCTACCTGCCCCAATGCATAGTGCTAACTGTAAAGTTTGGTGGATGAGCAATCATTTTACGGACACGTTATTTACTTTTGTTATCTTGAAGGGAAATCTTAACGCTACAGCAGAGTTGTAGTACTCGAGTCCGGTCTCGAGACCACATATTAAGTGTCTTGGTCTTGTCTCTGTATCGGATACATTTGTACTGGGTCTTGACTCGGTCTCGGACAGTTGAGGACTCGTAATTTCTTCCCGAGACCAGCGGAGTAAAAAACTAATAATTATCAGCTTCCATTCAGTCAGCTCAAAAAACTGCTTCGCCAGGACACATATATCCACTCCTTTCTTGAAACATTCATACAGTATCTTAACAGCATTTATATCTACTGTAGACATGTTAGTACAGTAGTGAACCTATAGGTCTTCAGTGTGTGACAGTGGTGAACCTATAGGTCTTCAGTGTGTGACAGTGGTGAACCTATAGGTCTTCAGTGTGACAGGTTAGTACAGTGGTGAACCTATAGGTCTTCAGTGTGTGACAGGTTAGTACAGTGGTGAACCTATAGGTCTTCAGTGTGTGACAGGTTAGTACAGTGGTGAACCTATAGGTCTTCAGTGTGTGACAGTGGTGAACCTATAGGTCTTCAGTGTGTTACAGGTTAGTACAGTGGTGAACCTATAGGCCTTCAGTGTGTGACAGTGGTGAACCTATAGGTCTTCAGTGTGTGACAGTGGTGAACCTATAGGTCTTCAGTGTGTTACAGGTTAGTACAGTGGTGAACATATAGGCCTTCAGTGTGTGACAGGTTAGTACAGTGGTGAACCTATAGGTCTTCAGTGTGTGACAGGTTAGTACAGTGGTGAACCTATAGGTCTTCAGTGTGTGACAGGTTGGTACAGTGGTGAACCTATAGGTATTCAGTGTGTTACAGGTTAGTACAGTGGTGAACCTATAGGTCTTCAGTGTGTGACAGTGGTGAACCTATAGATCTTCAGTGTGACAGGTTAGTACAGTGGTGAACCTATAGGCCTTCAGTGTGTAACAGGTTAGTATAGTGGTGAACCTATAGGTCTTCAGTGTGTGACAGGTTGGTACAGTGGTGAACCTATAGGTCTTCAGTGTGTGACAGGTTAGTACAGTGGTGAACCTATAGGTCTTCAGTGTGTTACAGGTTAGTACAGTGGTGAACCTATAGGTCTTCAGTGTGACAGTGGTGAACCTATAGGTCTTCAGTGTGACAGGTTAGTACAGTGGTGAACCTATAGGTCTTCAGTGTGTGACAGGTTAGTACAGTGGTGAACCTATAGGTCTTCAGTGTGTGACAGGTTGGTACAGTGGTGAACCTATAGGTATTCAGTGTGTTACAGGTTAGTACAGTGGTGAACCTATAGGCCTTCAGTGTGACAGGTTAGTACAGTGGTGAACCTACAGGTCTTCAGTGTGTGACAGGTTGGTACAGTGGTGAACCTATAGGCCTTCAGTGTGACAGGTTAGTACAGTGGTGAACCTATAGGCATTCAGTGTGTGACAGGTTAGTACAGTGGTGAACCTATAGGTCTTCAGTGTGACAGGTTAGTACAGTGGTGAACCTATAGGTCTTCAGTGTGTGACAGGTTGGTACAGTGGTGAACCTATAGGTATTCAGTGTGTTACAGGTTAGTACAGTGGTGAACCTATAGGTCTTCAGTGTGTGACAGTGGTGAACCTATAGATCTTCAGTGTGACAGGTTAGTACAGTGGTGAACCTATAGGCCTTCAGTGTGTAACAGGTTAGTATAGTGGTGAACTTATAGGTCTTCAGTGTGTGACAGGTTGGTACAGTGGTGAACCTATAGGTCTTCAGTGTGTGACAGTGGTGAACCTATAGGTCTTCAGTGTGTTACAGGTTAGTACAGTAGTGAACCTATAGGTCTTCAGTGTGACAGGTTAGTACAGTGGTGAACCTATAGGTCTTCAGTGTGTTACAGGTTAGTACAGTGGTGAACCTATAGGTCTTCAGTGTGTGACAGGTTGGTACAGTGGTGAACCTATAGGTATTCAGTGTGTTACAGGTTAGTACAGTGGTGAACCTATAGGTCTTCAGTGTGTGACAGGTTAGTACAGTGGTGAACCTATAGGTCTTCAGTGTGTAACAGGTTAGTACAGTGGTGAACCTTTAGGTCTTCAGTGTGTGACAGGTTGGTACAGTGGTGAACCTATAGGTCTTCAGTGTGTGACAGGTTAGTACAGTGGTGAACCTATAGGTCTTCAGTGTGTTACAGGTTAGTACAGTGGTGAACCTATAGGCCTTCAGTGTGTGACAGTGGTGAACCTATAGGTCTTCAGTGTGACAGGTTAGTACAGTGGTGAACCTATAGGTCTTCAGTGTGTGACAGGTTAGTACAGTGGTGAACCTATAGGTCTTCAGTGTGTGACAGGTTAGTACAGTGGTGAACATTTAGGTCTTCAGTGTGTGACAGTGGTGAACCTATAGGTCTTCAGTGTGTTACAGGTTAGTACAGTGGTGAACATATAGGCCTTCAGTGTGTGACAGGTTAGTACAGTGGTGAACCTATAGGTCTTCAGTGTGTGACAGGTTAGTACAGTGGTGAACCTATAGGTCTTCAGTGTGTGACAGGTTGGTACAGTGGTGAACCTATAGGTATTCAGTGTGTTACAGGTTAGTACAGTGGTGAACCTATAGGTCTTCAGTGTGTGACAGTGGTGAACCTATAGATCTTCAGTGTGACAGGTTAGTACAGTGGTGAACCTATAGGCCTTCAGTGTGTAACAGGTTAGTATAGTGGTGAACCTATAGGTCTTCAGTGTGTGACAGGTTGGTACAGTGGTGAACCTATAGGTCTTCAGTGTGTGACAGGTTGGTACAGTGGTGAACCTATAGGTATTCAGTGTGTTACAGGTTAGTACAGTGGTGAACCTATAGGTCTTCAGTGTGTGACAGTGGTGAACCTATAGATCTTCAGTGTGACAGGTTAGTACAGTGGTGAACCTATAGGCCTTCAGTGTGTAACAGGTTAGTATAGTGGTGAACTTATAGGTCTTCAGTGTGTGACAGGTTGGTACAGTGGTGAACCTATAGGTCTTCAGTGTGTGACAGTGGTGAACCTATAGGTCTTCAGTGTGTTACAGGTTAGTACAGTAGTGAACCTATAGGTCTTCAGTGTGACAGGTTAGTACAGTGGTGAACCTATAGGTCTTCAGTGTGTTACAGGTTAGTACAGTGGTGAACCTATAGGTCTTCAGTGTGTGACAGGTTGGTACAGTGGTGAACCTATAGGTATTCAGTGTGTTACAGGTTAGTACAGTGGTGAACCTATAGGTCTTCAGTGTGTGACAGGTTAGTACAGTGGTGAACCTATAGGTCTTCAGTGTGTAACAGGTTAGTACAGTGGTGAACCTTTAGGTCTTCAGTGTGTGACAGGTTGGTACAGTGGTGAACCTATAGGTCTTCAGTGTGTGACAGGTTAGTACAGTGGTGAACCTATAGGTCTTCAGTGTGTTACAGGTTAGTACAGTGGTGAACCTATAGGCCTTCAGTGTGTGACAGTGGTGAACCTATAGGTCTTCAGTGTGACAGGTTAGTACAGTGGTGAACCTATAGGTCTTCAGTGTGTGACAGGTTAGTACAGTGGTGAACCTATAGGTCTTCAGTGTGTGACAGGTTAGTACAGTGGTGAACATTTAGGTCTTCAGTGTGTGACAGTGGTGAACCTATAGGTCTTCAGTGTGTTACAGGTTAGTACAGTGGTGAACATATAGGCCTTCAGTGTGTGACAGGTTAGTACAGTGGTGAACCTATAGGTCTTCAGTGTGTGACAGGTTAGTACAGTGGTGAACCTATAGGTCTTCAGTGTGTGACAGGTTGGTACAGTGGTGAACCTATAGGTATTCAGTGTGTTACAGGTTAGTACAGTGGTGAACCTATAGGTCTTCAGTGTGTGACAGTGGTGAACCTATAGATCTTCAGTGTGACAGGTTAGTACAGTGGTGAACCTATAGGCCTTCAGTGTGTAACAGGTTAGTATAGTGGTGAACCTATAGGTCTTCAGTGTGTGACAGGTTGGTACAGTGGTGAACCTATAGGTCTTCAGTGTGTGACAGGTTGGTACAGTGGTGAACCTATAGGTCTTCAGTGTGTTACAGGTTAGTACAGTGGTGAACCTATAGGTCTTCAGTGTGACAGTGGTGAACCTATAGGTCTTCAGTGTGACAGGTTAGTACAGTGGTGAACCTATAGGTCTTCAGTGTGTGACAGGTTAGTACAGTGGTGAACCTATAGGTCTTCAGTGTGTGACAGGTTGGTACAGTGGTGAACCTATAGGTATTCAGTGTGTTACAGGTTAGTACAGTGGTGAACCTATAGGCCTTCAGTGTGACAGGTTAGTACAGTGGTGAACCTATAGGTCTTCAGTGTGTGACAGGTTAGTACAGTGGTGAACCTATAGGTCTTCAGTGTGACAGGTTAGTACAGTGGTGAACCTATAGGTCTTCAGTGTGTGACAGGTTGGTACAGTGGTGAACCTATAGGTATTCAGTGTGTTACAGGTTAGTACAGTGGTGAACCTATAGGTCTTCAGTGTGTGACAGTGGTGAACCTATAGATCTTCAGTGTGACAGGTTAGTACAGTGGTGAACCTATAGGCCTTCAGTGTGTAACAGGTTAGTATAGTGGTGAACCTATAGGTCTTCAGTGTGTGACAGTGGTGAACCTATAGGTCTTCAGTGTGTTACAGGTTAGTACAGTAGTGAACCTATAGGTCTTCAGTGTGACAGGTTAGTACAGTGGTGAACCTATAGGTCTTCAGTGTGTTACAGGTTAGTACAGTGGTGAACCTATAGGTCTTCAGTGTGTGACAGGTTGGTACAGTGGTGAACCTATAGGTATTCAGTGTGTTACAGGTTAGTACAGTGGTGAACCTATAGGTCTTCAGTGTGTGACAGGTTAGTACAGTGGTGAACCTATAGGTCTTCAGTGTGTAACAGGTTAGTACAGTGGTGAACCTATAGGTCTTCAGTGTGTGACAGGTTGGTACAGTGGTGAACCTATAGGTCTTCAGTGTGTGACAGGTTAGTACAGTGGTGAACCTATAGGTCTTCAGTGTGTGACAGGTTAGTACAGTGGTGAACCTATAGGTCTTCAGTGTGTTACAGGTTAGTACAGTGGTGAACCTATAGGTCTTCAGTGTGACAGGTTAGTACAGTGGTGAACCTATAGGTCTTCAGTGTGTTACAGGTTAGTACAGTGGTGAACCTATAGGTCTTCAGTGTGTGACAGGTTGGTACAGTGGTGAACCTATAGGTCTTCAGTGTGTGACAGGTTAGTACAGTGGTGAACCTATAGGCCTTCAGTGTGTGACAGTGGTGAACCTATAGGTCTTCAGTGTGACAGGTTAGTACAGTGGTGAACCTATAGGCCTTCAGTGTGACCGGTTAGTACAGTGGTGAACCTATAGGACTTCAGTGTGTGACAGTGGTGAACCTATAGGTCTTCAGTGTGACAGGTTAGTATAGTGGTGAACCTATAGGTCTTCAGTGTGTGACAGGTTAGTACAGTGGTGAACCTATAGGTCTTCAGTGTGTTACAGGTTGGTACAGTGGTGAACCTATAGGCCTTCAGTGTGTGACAGTGGTGAACCTATAGGCCTTCAGTGTGTGACAGGTTAGTACAGTGGTGAACCTATAGGTCTTCAGTGTGTTACAGGTTAGTACAGTGGTGAACCTATAGGTCTTCAGTGTGTTACAGGTTGGTACAGTGGTGAACCTATAGGCCTTCAGTGTGTGACAGGTTAGTACAGTGGTGAACCTATAGGCCTTCAGTGTGTGACAGGTTGGTGATGCTGAAAGGACAGCAACCGTAATACCAGGTCACTCATGTAGGAGAGAGCACTTTTTGTAAAACACAAAGGTCCAGTGGTGTAGTGGAGGGTATACACAGCTATTAGCCGTATACCCACCTTTGTTTTCGTGGGCGTTGCGTTTATTAACCTCTTAATCCCTACTGATGCATATCAAAGTAGTGTGGTGGAGGTATGAGACTTATCAATTATGTAGTACAATGGAGAAATCATGCACAAAGTAGCCAACACAATGTCAAAGCTCATTAAATGTATTTACACACACAGCCTAGTATCAGTGGGATATCATTTGCAGGCAGCAACAGTGTTCACCTCTCAACTGGTTTTGTCATGGAGCAGCTCACAGAAGAATGACATCGGTAGCCGGTAGGGTAGGAAAGACGATTCAACTTATATCTACCAGTAAATGCTAACCAAGGCAACAATGGGAACGCAAACCAGGTATTAAAAAAGTTGAATCCGAAGTGTTGGTTATTAGGCTACATGTGATGTGCAAATGTCATCGTGCTCTGTTTGCATCAGGTGCGTAGACTTGGATGGGCCTGGCTGCACAGGGGCACAATTTGGGTATTTTTTTCATTAAAAAAATATATATATATATTTTGAGAGTGAAACTGAAAAATCTATAGGAAAACTCATTTAAAAAACTATAGGAAATCATCTAATGTTTTTACACAGGGTGCCTTTCCTTCGCTGGAAGGGCCGTTTGGGAACTTTTTGGCAAATTTATGCTACAAAACCAACTTTTATAAGAGGTTTTAAAAATAGTTTTGACTCACTGTTCCATGACGTACATTATAGAGGTCGACCGAATATGATTTTTCAACGCCGATACCGATTATTGGAGGACCAAAATAAGCCGATGCCGATTAATCGGCTTTTTTAAAAATAAATATTTATATTTTTTTGTAGCTAGACCGTGGGAAAACTACTGCCTGCCTGTTGGCCTTTTAAAAGGCAGATGTTTCCATTCATGTTTTTGTAATCAAGGTCCCACCCATTAAGTCAAAATGTGATTGGTTGATTTGACTATCACCCCCCAAATTTTGCCCTTATACAGTTGAATGGCAGATGCTTTTATATATATATATATATATATATATATATATATACGGCTGACTTAGCTAGCTAGATTCATTCCCCAGAGACCAGCAAAGTCTTCAGCGTTAATCCTTTTTCCTTTCCAACAAAAACTGAAGACATTAAATCAGAACATCATTGAAAATAATGATAATTATAAATCCTTAGCCCTTCTCTGAAGGTGTGGAAGGCCCATTTGTTCCCCACTGTGTTTGGGTTAGTAATCATTTGTAGAGTGGCTCTGTTTTCCCTCAACATGCATTTATTCACTATTCAGAATGTCTAAAGAACCCATATGTTGTTCTGAAATATGAACACAGAAATACTGGATGTTTTGAACTCTTATTATGGTGGTCATTTGACAAAATTACAATAATGGTCTTGAATTGGACTTTCTTCTGGTCTCGGACCCCTTGTCCCCCCTCCTGGTCTCGGTTTTGACTCGGTCTCGCTCCCCCCCTCTGGTCTTGACACTGACTATATTTACTCTGGTCTTGGTCTTGAATCGGTCTCGTCTTAGGTGCTCTCGAACACAACACAACACTGCGCTACAGCATACAATGACATTCTAGACTATTCTGTGCTTCCAGCTTTGTGGCAACAGTTTGGGGAAGGCCCTTTCCTGTTTCAGCATGACAATGGCCCTGTGCACAAAGCGAGGCCCAGACAGAAATGGCTTGTCGGGATCTGTGTGGAAGAACTTGACTGGCAAGCCGAGAGCTGTGACCTCAACTACATCGAACAGGCCTAATCGCCCAACAGCAGTGTGCTCTTGTGGCTGAATGGAAGCAAGTCCCCACAGCAATGTTCCAACATATTGTTGAAAGCCTTTCCAGAAGAGTGTAAGCTGTTCTAGCAGCAAAGGGAACCAACCCCATACTAATGGCCATGATTTTGGAATGAGATGTTCAAGCAGGTGTCCACATACTTTTGGTAATGTAGTGTACGTCGTTCCCCTTTTCTCTCACAGTAACATTTCATGCACAACGTTCCTCTAATACAGTAGCTGCAGTAAATATATTTCAAGCTAGAACCCAACATTAGGAAGTATTGTGTGAAGAGAAGTGTGGCTCTGTCGCCCCTTTGCTCACTGTATGTTCTCTCGCTCTCTGTCATGCTGCGTATGGAAGTAGTAACCTTCCCCTGGCTAAGAGTAATTCAGGGGCCAGTCTCTCTGAAAAGAGCAACGGTCAGAAAGAGTAAGTATGTCCTCACTGTAAACTCAATGAGTCAGGATACAGTGACTCATAATAGTTTGAAATACAGGGCCGTGTTCATTAGGGGACGCCATAACAAAACATTTTGCAATGGAAAACCTAAACACGGGTTTCTTATTTGACAATTCCAGGTAGTTTTGTTGGTGCCTAATGAACGAGAACCCTGGAACCCTGTTCTATCTATAGCAGGTAATCGCAAATAGATATCCTTGTTAGCTTAGTATTCTGTACTCTTATTGAAAGTACCAAGGAGGTGTTTGTTAAGATGACTGAAGTGGCTTAGAAACATGGACCAGCGTGTGTGGGGGGGCGGTGGGGAGTTTGGTTCCACATAGGAGCACTGTGCTGTCTGTCTCTGCTCTGCTGTCACTTGTCTCCTCCTCCCCCCCCCCCTCGGGTTTCTCCTCTGCCTGCCCAGCTTTTTTTCCTATCCTGTTCCTTTCTTCTTTTCTGTTTATCTGTGTGTCCTTTCCTCCCTCCCCAAGCAGCTTCGTCCGCTCTCTGAGGGAGGAGGGCCTCTCAGGGCGCTCCTTTAACCCAATGAGGAGGGGCACTAGCCTCAATGAGTGAGTGTGCATGGTGCTGGTGTATCATTCCTCCATTAGCGGAGGGATAAAGCCGTGACAAGTCTGACCATTTGCTTGCTGCCTCGAAACCAACAATTAACGTTTGTAATATTGGCATTGACCTCTAAATAATAACCGATACTAATATGGTGTTCATGGTCTTGTACTTTTCCACTTTTGTTTTTGCATGTGTGTGCGTGTTTTTTTGTCATGTGTGTATTTCTGTGTGTGTGTTGTGTGAGTGTACTTCCTTCACTATGCTCCTGTGTGTTTCCTGCCTCTCCACTCTCTCTCTCTCTCTCTCTCTGTGCTCAGCCTGTCTGCTCTGGGTAGTGACACAGAGGGCGATGGGGACGAGCTCTTTTCTGACTATGATAATAAACGGAGCTGCTTGGAGCACAGGTGAGCTGCAGGCTTCTCTTTCACGGCAGGCATCTTCTCTCTCTCTCGCTCTCTCTCTCTCTCTCTCTCTCTCTCGTACCCCATCCCCTCTGTTCCCCCTCTCTTTCTCTCTGTGCTGTGCAGTGCCACCCTCCTTCTTAGTATCTCTTATATGACATGCCTGTCTCCTGCCTCAGGATGTGAGTTGAATGTGTTTTTGGCCTCCAGCCTTAGGCCTTGCTTCTTTTGTTTTTCCACCAGGAGAGCAGCAGATTCGGACCCGCCCCCCCAGAGGAGTGCTGCAGGTGGGGGGTTCCACTCAGGAGAAGCCCATCACAGAGACCTCTCAGGCAGCAAGAACGGTGAGAGTGTGTGTGTGTGTGTGTGTGTTTATGAACTGTAGCAAGGGTTGTATAGACTAATTTGAACATGAGTATGTGAGTTGACTACATGCTTTTATCTCCAGAATGATGCACTTTTTTAAGCACTAGTACCAGGGCCGTAGGCACAAAGCTGAAATGTGCTACTTTCATTCATCTGCTTGCTCTGCCCTTATCGTTAGCCTCGCATTGAAGTGTTGTACCATTTTCTTTTCAGGACAACCAGGGCTACACAAACACAAAACAATTTGACATTAACAGTTGCATTCATGACAAATGTCAATAAACAAATAAGATCTAGCAAGCAAACACCTGATTAAATAATAATAAGCATTTCTGTAAGTACAGAAATGGTTTGCTCAATGGGAAATGAATATCCAACTAGTCAGTGACCACTGTTTGGAGTTTATTACAGTATTATAGACAATATATCCAGGGTTTTCCTATGATCTTCTATGTAGAACAACCCTTTACCTTCTAACGACTATTGTGTGGATTTTCATAGTGGGGTCATAAGTCTGTAGCTGAAACCGTTCAGGCTTTACAGACCTTTTTGTGAGAAGAACTGTTTTTACAAACCAGGTAGATGAATCTAATGCAAAAAATCCAGAACGCTTGAAAGGGGTTAGAAGCACTAAATCGTGCCGGTGTGATCGTGGGATTTAAGAGGTTTTATTTCCATGAATAAATCAACCTGAAATCCAGTCATAGACTTCTACTGCTCCTCGAGCCAACAGAGTTTGTTAAAAGTGTCTTTGCTAAAACAACTACTGGGGTAGGCTATACCAGCTGATCATCGCTATTGTAGGCTCGATAAATTAGCTAGTGAGCTAGGCTATGCTGTCAAAACCAGCTAACTAGTCTTTACTTATTTCAATTTGTTCCGCCTCTGGCAAAGTCGAACTGCAGTTGTTGCACCAATCAAGTGGGCACTTTTTTTCATAGGGCTCTATCAGTGCACGTGCCTGACTATTACACTGGGTTCATTGCTTCTTGAGTAAATCCCTCAAATGCTTTTCTAGGTACTTCTTCTAACCCCAGAGACAAAGGATTCAAAGACTTGAAAATTATAAATTATAAAACTGGATCTTCCGTGCAGGGTATGATCTTAACCCAATTCCAGGTTTTCTATCTTATTATTATGCTGTTTTTGGTGGGTTACATATTTTAATTGTATTTATTTCATATACACCACATGATCAAAAGTATGTGGACACCTGCTCGTCGAACATCTCATTCAAAAGTCATGGGCATTAATATGTAGTTGGTCCCCTTTGTTGCTGTAACAGCCTCCACTCTTCTAGGAAGGCTTTCCACTAGATGTTGGAACATTAGTGAGGTCGGGCACTGATGTTGGGCTATTAGGCCTGGCTCGCTGTTGTCGTTCCAATTCATCCCAATGGGGTTGAGGTCAAGAGCAGGTCAGTCAAGTTCTTACACACCGATCTCGACAAACCATTTTCTGTGTAGACCTTGCTTTGTGCACGGTGGCATTGTCATGCTGAAACAGGAAACCTTCCACAAACTGTTGCCACAAAGTTGAAAGCACAGAATCGTGTAGAATGTCATTGTACGCTGTAGGGTTAAGATTTCCCTTCACTGGAACTAAGGGGCCTAGCCCGACCATGGAAAAACTGCCCCAGACCATTATTCCTCCAACAAATTTTACAGTTGGCAATATTCATCGGGGCAGGTAGCGTTCTCCTGGTATCCGCCAAACCCAGATTCGTCAAACGGACTGCCTGATGGTAAAGCGCGATTCATCACTCCAGAGACACTTGGCATTGCGCATGGTGATCTTAGGCTTGTGTGCAGCTGCCCGGCCATGGAAATCCATTTTAATTAAGTTCCTGACGAACAGTTATTGCGCTGACATTGCTTCCAGAAGCAGTTTGGAACTTGGCGGTGAGTGTTGCAACCGAGTAGGTGCCATTTTTACGCACTTCAGCACTTGGCGGTCCCGTTCTGTGAGCTTGTGTGGCCTATTGCTTCGCGGGAGAGCTGTTGTTTTTCCTAGACGTTTCCACTTCACAATAACAGCACTTACAGTTGACCATGGCAGAAATTTGATGAACCGACTTGCTGGAATCCTATGACGGCGCCATGTCAAAAGCAACTGAGCTCTCTACTGCCAATGTTTGTCTATGGAGATTGCATGGCTGTGTGCTCAATTCTATACACCCGTCAGCAACAGGTGTGGCTGAAATAGCCGAATCCACTCATTTTGAAGGGGTGTCCACATACTTTTGTATAAATAGAGCATCATCCTGATATACCCCTCTTTTGTTTTGCCAGATGATGACTACGGCGATGACTTTAACAGGTAATGTAGGACGTTGTACTGTGTCGTCCCTCGATCTCACTAGCTATTTTTAGATGCTGCTCTGTGCTTGTTCAGTTTCATGCCCTATCTGTGCCACGAGAGATATCAATCTAAAGGGTTTCCCTTCTCTGCGCATTTCTTGTTTACCACCAGCAGCCATCGATCAGATATCTCCAAGAGTGAGGTGAGCATCGGAGAAGAGATCGAGGAGGTTTCCATCGAGGGACCCGACAACAGCGATAAGGTGTGTGTGTATGTATGTATGTATGTGTGTGTGTGTGTGTGTGGGGATACCTAGTCAGTTGCACAGCTGAATGCATTAAACCAAAATTTGTCTTCCGCATTTAAGTCAATGTCTCTGAATCAGAGAGGCGCGGAGAGCTGCCTTAATTGACGTCCACGTCATCGGTGCCTGTGTGTCATAGGAAGGGCAACAGGCAGTCAACCCTACATACTGTATGTGTAAAGCTAGTCAGCAGTGGGCCCTTGTAGTTACCACAGTTTTAGGTTGAGTTTTACATAAAGGCATATTCCAGTATAGGGTGGGGATAGGAATCAAAATGTGATTGACAGTTTATATTCTCTTTGAGCACATTCTATTAGCTAAATTTGACATGTACCCTATAATCATGCCGTACATAAATAGGTCGAATAACTATGAATTTTATGTTAGTAGGTGTCTTTGGTGGTATTTCTATATTACCTTATCTCACACACACACCCTTTCTTTTCTCTTCCCCCTCAATACTGCCCCCAGTTTGATGAGATCACTCAGGACCTGAGCGTATCTCAGCTCAGCCAGAGTCAAGGAGCTGACTACATGGAGGAGGTGGCATGACAATCCCATCAGCCTTACACCACAAAGGCCATTTCTACTACGTTAGCTATTATTTATGTTATGTGTGCACATAATTTGTGTACATTTTGTGTTCATGGATCTAATAAAATTACCACTGTCACCAAGATTGTTCTCTCGCAGGGTTTTTATTGTGCTCTATTTTGGTTTAGTATACAGGTGACTGTAAAGGATCTGATGGGTGACATGTTCAGACATCAATGACATCTTAAGTCAATCTGAAACCGCAATGCGGGGAGCTTACTGTAATCTGTGCTGTGCCATTGACAGTACCTGCAGGTGGTTGGCTGTTTAGATGTCATCCTACTTGCAGACCACTGCAAAAATGGTTCCCATACTTAGTTACTAGTGAAATCTAGTGAAATGTCAAACTTTTGATACCTGTCTGTATAACTTTCAATTTTATGCAGAGGATGTAGACAACCATGTTATTAATCATAGTAGATCATGACAACGATGGTATGCAAGTACATTAAATAGCTTTATTGCACAACTCTTCAGTGATGTTGTTAGCCTAAATGATTATTATTATTTATTTTTTGGACCTTTTATTAAAACAGTATCCCCCACATAAAGCATGTCTGTGTACAACCATACTACTTCAATATACCTCAGGTTTGAGCATGTTATGAGATTTTTTCCCCCCCGATCATACCACGCTCAAAGTCGCTTAGGTCACTCGTTTTGCCCATTCTAACATTCAATCAAACACTAACTGAATGCCTTGACGCCTGTCTACCTGTTTTATTATAGCAAGCCATGGCCACGTCACTCACTGCCCTGTAGGATCGAAGCATTTCTGTGAACAGGATGGTGTACCTGATCGACTTAAAGCATATTTCTTGAGTTCCCCTTCTTTTATCTTGTGGTTATGTAGGTGTCAGGCTGCCAACTGAGGTTTTGAGAACTTGCAGAGACACTGCTTGGTCACACACATGTAGGTCGATCAAACGGACAAAAACTTTACTTCATCCTTGTTGATCAGACGAAACAGACATACTGTAATCGCTGAGGTTTACAACTTCACTTCTTCAAACTTGGCTTGGAAAAGTCCCAAGAGTATTTTGTAAAACTTTAATAATCCCGTTATTCTGGTAAGTCCTCTCGCACAACAAATTTAATTATATGTGACCTAGGCAATCTTAGCATTTTTCTATAAAAAAAATATATATATAATTTACTTTTACTGTTATATCGTAAGGGGAAAAACTGCTGGGTTAAATATGTTCAATATGCACTTAAATGCTTATTTGGAAACACTGATAATGTATGTAAAAATATTTTACTGTGGATTATATTGTATCTATTGTATACAAATCTGTTGATTTCTAAATCATGCCCTACATGAAATTGACACCATTTAAATTCAACTTTTGACTGTCTTGTCTGACATTGTATTGTCTGCATTGATGCTCTGTACCATTTTATTACCCTTCATTCTTTTTACAAAGACTTTTATCATAATAGTTGTGTGCAAATAGATTCATGCTACATGAGGCAGCTTTAAAAAATAAAAAACATTTTTTAGGTTTATTATGCAGTCTGAACTTGCATTACCTGAAGAAAAGAAATCCCTTGGGATCTTGCTGGAATGTATCAAATAAGCTAAGGAAATGCCCACTCTATGCAAATAATAAGTCATATCTCACAAAACATATTGTACAACAACCTATGCAAAAGCCTTTGACTAAACTGTCTGACCCAGATTGATCCTTCATCAGAGGCTCACCTGCACAGCCCAGACTGAACAGAAATGGTTGTAATTAGCCCACCGTCACTAATAGCTCAGTTTGTTTTGATATTTTAACCTGCGTGTCGTGGTCGCGTTTGGTGTAGCCGTGTAACGTTACTGGCGAATGGTGCTCGTTTAATAAAGTTACATCAAAGCTGAATCAATGTCTGCACGATAACAAGGGCTATTATCCATAACCGAATATAATAGCATGGTATAACGTTACTGTAAGACAAAAACAACAACAAAAAATTATTATGAGATTTCAAGATAATTTGGCGAATGGTCTGCATTTTTATCTCATGATGCCAAAACTCAACAGTGCGAGCCACTCGGCAAAATATGTGCTTTGATTTAATGATTTAAACTAAACAGGTAGGCTATGCTAGAGTTTAACGCCATCTCACCTGCTCTAAAATGCTACATAATTCAAAACAACCCTATAACTCAAGAACATCTAAATGCATATCCCCATTAAATTGACTGAGATAACGGTTGGTATCAGATGCTGCATGGAAGTTTCATCGGTAAATGTGAAACTTTATAGTAAGAAATGTGACAGGAGGGAGACCACAAACGTGTGTTGAACATGATTCCGATCTTCAGCTCTGGGGAAAGGGGGGGTCGACGGGGCGATTACCTACGGATCAGCAGCCTGGCCAAGTTAAAAAGCATTGGATTGGTGTAAACATGGGTGAGAAAGCGTTTCATTCCGCCATGTTATTTTACAACAGTCGGCGCTATTCATCTGAAATCCAAATCACATTGAGATTGACTTCATTATTTAAACCTGACACTAAACTGATTTTCTAATTAAAATTTGAAAAACTAATAGAAATAAAAACGAATATTAAAACACAAAACTATAATAACCTTGGTACAAACAGGAGGTGAATATATGGCTTAACTTCTTTTGTCAGGTGATGAGGTATATTATAAGATTGAAGACAAAATATGCAGGAAAAATACAGTATGTTTGAGAAATCTAACATACAGTTGAAGTCGGAAGTTGACATACACCTTAGCCAACTACATTTAAACTTAGTTTTTCACAATTCCTGACATTTAATCCTAGTAAAAATTCCCTGTCAGTTAGGATCCCCACTTTATTTTAAGAATGTGAAATGTCAGAATAATAGTAGAGAGAATGATTTATTTCAGCTTTTATTTCTTTCATCACATTCCCAGTGGTTCAGAAGTTTACATACACTGAATTAGTATTTGGTAGTATTGCCTTTAAATGGTTTATATTGTGTCAAACGTTTTGGGTAGCCTTCCACAAGCTTCTCACAATAAATTGGGTGAATTTTGGCCCATTCCTCCTGACAGAGCTGGTGTAACTGAGTCAGGTTTGTAGGCTTCCTTGCTCGTACACGCATTTTTTAGTTCCTCACACAAATTTTCTATAGGATTGAGGTCAGGGCTTTGTCAAATACCTTGACATTGTAGTCCTTAAGCCATTTTGCCACAACTTTGGAAGTATGCTTGGGGTCATTGTCCATTTGGAAGACCCATTTGCGACCAAGCTTTAACTTCCTGACTGATGTCTTGAGATGTTGCTTCAATATATCCGCATAATTTCCTCATGATGCCATCTATTTTGTGATGTGCACCAGTCTCTCCTGCAACACCCCCATAACATGATGCTCGCCACGCCTGTGCTTCACGGTTGGGATGGTTTCTTCGGCTTGCAAACCTCCCCCTTTTCCTCCAAACATAACGAGGGTCATTATGGCCAAACAGTTCTACTTTTGTTTCATCAAACCAGGGGACATTTCTCCAAAAAGTATGATCTTTGTCCCCATGGGCAGTTGCAAACCGTAGTCAGGCTTTTTTATGGCGGTTTTGGAGCAGTGGCATCTTCCTTGCTAAGTGGGCTTTCAGGTTATGTTGATATAGGACTCATTTTACTGTGGATATAGATACTTTTGTACCTTTTTCTTCCAGCATCTTCACAAGGTCCTTTGCTGTTGTTCTGGGATTGATTTGCACTTTTTGCACCAAAGTACGTTCATCTCTAGGAGACAGAACGCGTCTCCTTCCAAAGCGGTATGACGTCTGCGTGGTCATTGTGCCATTTTCATATTCAAAACACACAGATTTTTTTTAAATTAATTACCAACTTACTGTGATAAAGTATTGTGTGCCATTGTACACAAAATTTAAACCACTTTTTTTCCACTTGAGATACTTAACCACACTCTCATGCATTTTCAGGGGGAATTGGGTCACTCAGTGTTGGGGTTATATAACCTGGTTTTTCTGCCAATTTCCAATCTCTGTATCACACCACACAACATCGCTAACCCCATTCAACCCCAGATTACTTTATAGTCACACTTTTGTCAGAATGTTAATTAACTACACTCAGATCTTTGCAAAAGCCCAAAGCATTTTTTTAGTTAGAGTACATACAGTACTGTATGTTGAAAATAAATGATAATGTCTGTCAAATTCCAAATGCTGTAAATGAAAGGCCTGTTCTTCTCTGAGTTATCTCTCTCTCTCTCTCAATAGGAGAAAATGGATGGTACAAATTATAGTGAGTCAACAAATGGCATTACAGAGGACTATGGTGAGATGGAATATGTGGAGCCATGTCAAATGACAAAAAACAACCGTGTGCAGAGAGTGGTGCGACTCTACATCCACTCTGTCATCTGCATCCTGGGTTTACTGGGCAACATCCTGGTGATCGTCACCTACGCCTTCTACAAGAAGGCCAAGTCCATGACGGACGTCTACCTTCTGAACGTGGCCATAGCCGACATGCTGTTTGTGGCGGTTCTGCCCCTGATCATCTACAATGAGCAGAGTGACTGGGCCATGGGGATGGTGGCCTGTAAGATTCTCAGAGGGGCCTACAGCGTCAACCTGTACAGTGGTATGCTGCTTTTAGCCTGTATTAGCACCGACCGGTACATCGCTATTGTCCAGGCCCGCCACTCCTTCAGGCTCCGCTCCTTCACTCTCCTCTACAGCCGCATCATCTGTGCTACAGTCTGGAGCCTGGCCCTGCTCCTCTCTGTCCCCACCTTTGTCTACTACGAGCGTTATGTGCCTGCACACAGCTTCTACAATGTAAGTGAGAATGGATTGTTTTATTACAGCAATGCTATGACACCCGTTGGTCTGAAGAATCCTATATCCTCAGAGTCAGTGGAGGACTCTGTGGTTTGCAACTTCAGGTTCCCGGACAACGCCACGGCCCGCCAGATGAAGATCCTGGTCCCCAGCACCCAGATGGCGGTGGGCTTCTTCTTGCCTCTGTTGGTCATGGGCTTCTGCTACGCCAGCGTCATCTTCACCTTGCTGCGCGTCAAGAACTTCCAGAGACATAAGGCGGTGCGCGTGGTGCTGGCCGTTGTGGGGGTGTTCATTGCCTGTCATCTACCCTATAACGCCGCCCTGCTCTACGACACGGTCCGTATGTTCAAGCCCCAGTGGTGCGGGGTGATGGACAACACCCAAGTGGCCAAGACGGTGACGGAGACGGTGGCCTACCTGCACTGCTGCCTTAACCCAGTGCTGTATGCCTTCATCGGGGTGAGGTTCAGGAACCACTTCAAGAAGATTGTGGAGGATGTGTGGCGCGTGGGGAAGAGGGTCATGAACGTCCGACGCTTCTCCAGGGTCAAGTCCGAGATCTTTGTCTCCACCGCCCGCAGGACTGTGGACGGGTCCTCTACCGACAACGCGTCCTCTTTCACCATGTGAGGAGGAGACCCTGTGTTGGAGACTGCTGTTGCTTAGAACCCTAGCGAAGTCTGTGTTTCATTTACCCATGTCTAGTGAAAGTCTACACATTCCTTGCACAATCTTCACAATTTTCTGCCTTCAAATTAAATCTGGGAAAGGGGTTAGATAAGCTTTTTTCCTACTTATCTACACAACCCATTCCACAATTTCAAATACATTTTAGAACATCTTTTTTTTTTTTTTTAAAGACCCCAGAGGTAATACTTGGTGAAATCACATTTGGCAGCCATTACAGCTGTGAATCATTTTGAATAAGATTCTACCAACTTTGCACAACTCTAAGTGGAAAAACTCAGAAGTGGGCAAGCGGAGCAAGCAGAGCGAGGTGGGTGGAAAGGACGGGACAGGCAGAGCACGGACTATATGCCAGCAGGATAGCACATATCTCCAATCATCTTTGCTGATAGCAATTTTGTGTTTCCATAAATGGATAAATTGGTATAATTTAGCATTTAGAGTTAAAGCTTCAACCCTTAGTTACCTCTTCCAATTTCAAATGAGCTTGAAATCGGTGAATACTAATATTTGTTATTGTTTTGCGTGACTACAACTCCAGCGATAAAATACAAAAATATAGACACGTTATATTTGAATAAGTTGTCAAAGCGGTCAACCCGTCTGCCCGGCTTCAGTTGGGTCATTATAATTCAAAACATTCTAAAATCACACACACGCCTCGCACGCTCGCCTTTAGTGAGTTTAGGCCATTATGTCAAAATTGCTCAAGCTCATTACATTTGGTTGAGATTCATTGATGGACCGCAATATTCAAACCTTGTCTCTGATTTTCAAGCAGATTTAAGTCAAGACTGAGACTGGACCATTCATGAACACGTAACACCTCTTTGAATGCCATTCTGGTGTCTTTCGTATTATAAAACTTGTGTAATTGTCCCACTGAAAAATAAAAACTCTATCCTAGGGTTAGGTTTTCAGAAGACTGAGGCTTGGCTTTGGTCCTTTCAATTTCTTTTGATCCTGAAAAACTCCCCAGTTCCTGGCGGTGATAAGCATACCCATAACATGATGCTGCCACCACAATACTTGAAAATCAAGACATTGCATTCACTTCACATAACTGGCCTGTATGACAAAGTGAAAAGAAATAAGCCTGTGTAAAAAAATATATATAAATTATGTTTTCAACAAAGCCATTAAGTAATACTGCAAGACAACACAGCAAATAAATAATTGCCTAAATTAAAAACTACGGGCTTGGTTCAAATCCAATACAACAAAACACAGAGTAAAACATTCTGTATTTTTAAGTATTGTGGTGGCAGCATCATGTTACAGGGACTGCGGAGTTTGTCAGGATCAAAGGAAATATGAAAAGAACAAAGTCCAGGTAAGAAGTAAGAGGAAACCCCACTGCAGTGTTCTGAAAACCTAACCTTGGGATAGAGTTTTAATTTTCAGCTGACAATTACACAAATTGTAATGCCAAAGACACAGCAGAATGGATTTCCAAGAGGTGATGAGTTCCTGAGTGGTCCAATCTCAGTCCAGACTTAAATTGGAATCAGAGACAGGTTTAAACGTACAATGCAGCCATTTTTTATCTCAATACCAAATCATTTCTGGGTAACAATGACCTTAATGTGATTGTTTTCAATTACAATGTCAAAAAGAAACAAAAATAGCTTCTTAGCATAGAGACATTTCTAAAGCAAGTATTTTTCTAGGACTATTTGGGAATGTTCTTAGTGAGATGAGGAAAACTGAAAACTAGCGGTGAATCCCAAACCACCACCTCGTCCCTACCAACTCGCTCGGAGGGCCCTCTCTTGTCACGTGTTGCTGACGAACCTCAGTGGATGACTTCCAGAGAGTGACGAGGAGAGCAATAAACCCATCAACTTCAGGACACATTTGTGACTTGAATTATGCAATACATGTTCCACTTCATGTTCCCCCTGTCCTTTTATAAACCTCAGTAACAGTTAAACATTTAATTTAGGATTCATTTCATCTGTTATATGTATCAAGTCTCGAAATCAGACATAAACAAATTCACATGGCAGACAATTAGTCACACCTCTCCATTATTTTTGTATAACATTGAACAAACTCCAAACATATTGCGGTGCGTGTCAGGATAGCACTTCGCTCTGAAGCCCCAACAGCCTCAATAATTTCTACTCCCTCAGTTTGGGAAACTTGTGCATATGGTGGAGGCGTGCGTGAACGCGCAAATGGAGGGCCCGAGGAGGGGCGAGGGTAAGGGAGTCATTTGGGATTCAGCCTAGCTGTTATTGGCAGAAAGGTTTGGAACTCTTTCTTATTGGTCTATTTACTAATTTACCGCCTGGTGATGTCACCAGGCAGGCCAAAACTCCAACCCACCAAAACAGGTTGAAATGTCAGGTCTTTTCAAACAGCTCTAAAAGGGCGTTATCATAATTTTCACAATTTCACAGTATTATTCCAACCCCAGAGTGTGGAAGTATATACAGTATAAAACACAGGAAATCTCATTTTTAACTGCACTGGGCCTTTAAATATTGCTGTCCATCACTGAGTTTGTGCAGTTTTGACAAAAAAAACATGTAACAGTAAATGTTGCCTAAGAGTTGTGCAAAGTTGGTAGAATCTTATTCAAAATGATTCACAGCTGTAATGGGGCGGCAGGTAGCCTAGTGGTTAGAGCATTGCTGACAAGGTAAAAATCTGTCATTCTGCCCCAAGGCAGTTAACCCACTGTTCCTAGGCCATCATTGTAAATAAGAATTTGTTCTTAACTGACTTGCCTAGTTAAATGAAAAAAATGGCTGCCAAAGGTGCTTCCACCAAATATCAATGGGGTGTGAAGACAAATGTTTTTTATTAATTTGGAAAATATTCTATCATTTTTGTTTTTCACTTTGTAAATTTAGAGTAGGTTGTCTAGATCGGTAGGAATAAAATGTATAATATAATCAATGTTTTGATTTCATTTTAAGGAAGCAGAATGTGTAGTCTTTCACTAAGCATCTTTATTTAATTAATACTATTAGGGAGGAATAATCGATGTAAAATAAAATCTTAATTGAAATGATAATATCACTGTTCCTGTTTGCTGTTTACTGTTGAATATGAAAGATGTATCGGTTGTTGCTTTTATGCAGTTCTGTCTTTGGTTAATGCACAATTGTGGTTCATGTCTGTGTAATCAATTTCATTGACAAAATAAATCAAGACTTTTTGTGGCTTATATTAATTTCTTAAAGCGGAAATCTGGAGTTGAAACAATAACAAAGCAGTACCCCACAACTGCTTTTGTAAAAAGCTGAGGGATGGAGCGGGAGAAATGTAACTACTCTCCAATGCATAGACTGAGCTATGGATTCAACGACAGACAATCAATGAGATCAAAATGATAGTTTTAACCATGTTTTGAAGCTATACAGTGTTTGTTTACGTTGTATATAAACAACTTTGGAGTAAAACAAGCTTACGGTTTGGACTCTAATGGGGACCAACAGTTGAACTAAGCTCATACGGCATTTATAAGTTACTGTATATTCTTCAAGAATCAATGGGTGTATATAATTCATTTAGAATTGATATATAATTAAGTCCAAAAATGGATGTAGGATTTGCAGACTGCCCCTTTAAAGTGTGTACTGACAGAAGGATCGGGACAATATATTCAAATCTGTGTTTCAGACATGGCAAACGGCTCACGAGTACAGTGCAGATGTACAGTACGTGCTGTAGCATGTTGTTAGTGCTTTTCCTTAGACAAAGGTCTGTTTCGGGAACACACACACAGTCATTTATTTCACTGGCATGTCAAAATATTGCGTCTACTGCCGCTAGTCACACCACCAGCCACAAGGGTGTGAGATTGTGTTGGGCAAAAAACCTCACCGTCTATTCCCATGGCAATAACTTGTGTCAGTTTCCAAGACCAATTAAGCGTAATGATACCCCCAAGGCAGTACCACATAGATCTACTTGGGGCCTCTTTTAATTGAATACACTTCTTTTAATACTTTGTCAGGCAGAGACTTTGAGAGCGGAATCCCACATCAATCTATGAATACAGAGTCTATAAGGAGCCAAGTATGTCAATAGGACAAAGAAGTGTGGCTCCTGCTAGCCTGGTTAAACCAGACGGAATGCTGTTACTAGTGCAGCGCCAGTCTGGTTTAACCAGTAGGAGAAGAGACAGCACAGCCACTGCCATCCAACTTCCCATTAGCAACCAATCCAGATCAAATTAAATTAGTAACTATTTATGTTGTGTTAAGTGTACAAAAACAGACACATTTTTTTTTTTGCGAGAAAACATTAAGAACTGAAACGCTAGCGCAACTGAAGAGCTGTAGATAATGACAGCAAGAAAAGCGCTTTGGCCTATATTGCTTTTCAATGTAGGTCACACATTAACATTCTGCTGCAGTGGCATTACAGACATAACGCACATTCTCTGCCTGCATGAACCCTACATGCTTAAATGAGGTAGTACATAAGGAAAACTGAAATGAAGCACACGCACACCATACATCAATGCATTGAGAATGTCATGTAAACCAGTATAGTATTGAATGCGGTTGGTTTGGAGTTAAAAGGCTGTCATTCCCTTGCGCACTGGTGTTGAGAACAATTGAAGCTGCCAAACCATAAACAGGAAATAAACAGCCAGTGAGCAGACGAGAGGTCCAAAGAATCGTTTTATTACAGCAATTCAATCATACTGAAAAACCCAACACCCATCACTCACAAGCTTATGAGCCTTGCATTAGAATGACCAGTATTTTGCCATTCATCCAGCAATTCGACTGCCGTGGTCCA
Source organism: Oncorhynchus nerka (assembly GCF_034236695.1). Taxonomy (NCBI): domain Eukaryota; kingdom Metazoa; phylum Chordata; class Actinopteri; order Salmoniformes; family Salmonidae; genus Oncorhynchus; species Oncorhynchus nerka. The sequence goes on along the minus strand of NC_088419.1, from coordinate 37,480,536 downwards.
CACAAATGTAACTCACACAGCATGCTCATTCATAAAGACTTTTGGTTAGACCCAACTTCAAGCTGACTATAGACCTTTGAAGGACTTCAAGTTCAGCGACGGGATCTTTGTCATTAAAGCACAACGCCCTTTCAAAATGTTGATCCATTATTCCATTTAAACACAATTTTTATTTGACCTTTATTTAACTAGGCAAGTCAGCTAAGAACAAATTCTTATTTTCAATGACGGCCTGTTCAGGGGCAGAACAACAGATTTGTACCTTGTCAGCTCGGGGATTTGAACTTGAAACCTTTCGGTTACTAGTCCAACGCTCTAACCACTAGGCTACCCTGCCGCCCCACGAGTGATCCTCACAATCAAAGATAGTACAGGTGAAGAAACATTTCTATTGCAGTAAGACACAGCCTAAAGGACAGAGGAATTATACTGTAGGTCTTGGGAGTTACATTAATACCTTGCCTTGCCCTCAGCAATGGGTGTGGCACAGAAAAGCAGCTATGTTTGCACTCTTCTCTGAATATGACAAAATGGCAACATAGTGTAAGGGTGACTTCATATGTCTTTTGGATGTCATTCACTTTGAAACAGGATCTTATATGACTCAGAGGTAAGTGGGATGTTTGATACTAGAGTCCTACATCAAGTAGACATGGCAGACCTAAGGGCACAGACCATCAGCATATGGGCCTGCCAAGATTTGTCAGTAAGTCACAGGCCTCACACTGTGTGTGTGTGTGTGAGAGAGAGAGAGTGAGAACATTGCATTTTCATTCATTAGCAGACAGGGTTATATTCTCATTTCACAGCTAGCCATTCCCCTTGAGGTCTAAGTAAATGACCCTCTCGTTGTCCCTGCTGGCTGGACTGGGTGACAAAGCAAAACACACATTAGAGCAAAGCCCTGGACCTGCTGTAAGCAGCCTCAGTCCTGTTTCCAGGCACTACAAAAGGAAGCTGTGCAGCAACAGCGACTAATCCCAACTGTGAATTTCACAACCTGCTGGCAAGTACATTTGTGTCACAAACTGCTGTACATTGATGGATTGATTCATAACCTATTGCACAATTTCGGTAAGCAAGAGTGTCACTAAAAGTGTAAGAAAACACTAGCACATCTAGTAGCACTGCCAAAAAAAAAATATATATACACACATATATATATATATATATATATATATATATACACATATATATATACACATATATATATACACATATATATATATATATATATATATATATATATATATATATATATATATATATATATACAGTGCCTTGCAAAAGTATTCGGCCCCCTTGAACTTTGCGACCTTTTGCCACATTTCAGGCTTCAAACATAAAGATATAAAACTGTATTTTTTTGTGAAGAATCAACAACAAGTGGGACACAATCATGAAGTGGAACGACATTTATTGGATATTTCAAACTTTTTTAACAAATCAAAAACTGAAAAATTGGGCGTGCAAAATTATTCAGCCCCTTTACTTTCAGTGCAGCAAACTCTCTCCAGAAGTTCAGTGAGGATCTCTGAATGATCCAATGTTGACCTAAATGACTAATGATGATAAATACAATCCACCTGTGTGTAATCAAGTCTCCGTATAAATGCACCTGCACTGTGATAGTCTCAGAGGTCCGAGAGGTTAAAAGCGCAGAGAGCATCATGAAGAACAAGGAACACACCAGGCAGGTCCGAGATACTGTTGTGAAGAAGTTTAAAGCCGGATTTGGATACAAAAATATTTCCCAAGCTTTAAACATATGTACAGTAGCTTATGAAACAAGGTTCATGGTATCAATAATTTGCCAGTAACAGATCTCTGAAACTCACTTAGATAATACATTTTGATGATACAGTGGTAGGTTATAACATTTACAAAAAATACAGAAATTGTGTTGCTGTAGATATTCAGAACCACATTTCTGTATAGCTTAGAGAGGATCTCATGTTAAATACTGTTGAAGTAATATGGTTACAGGTTCATCTGCTTCACCTAAAGTCCATTCTTGTATGGACCACAAAGTACTAACAGTCAGTTCCCGGATAGCATGTGTGAAATGCTTGATAATGTATGTGATATCAACAGAGAGGTATATTTTCTGGGTGATTTAAATATCAAGCTGTCCCCTCAAGAAAAAGCTTCAAACTGTAACCAGTGCCTGCAACCTGGTTCAGGTTATCAGTCAACCTACCAGTGTAGTTACAAACAGCACAGGAATGAAATCATCAACATGTAGTTTGCTGTTTCAGTGTCTTTAGCTACTTTTGTCAGATGTTACTATGGAATACTGAAGTATAATTACAAGCATTTCATAAGTGTCAAAGGCTTTTATTGACAATTACATGAAGTTGATGCAAAGAGTTAATATTTGCGGTGTTGACCCTTCTTTTTTTCTTTCTTTTTTTTACCCCCAATTTCGTGATATCCAATTGTTAGTAGCTACTATCTTGTCTCATCGCTACAACTCCCGTACGGGCTCGGGAGAGACGAAGGTCGAAAGTCATGCGTTCTCCGATACACAACCCAACCATGCCGCACTGCTTCTTAACACAGCGCGCATCCAACCTGGAAGCCAGCTGCACCAATGTGTCGGAGGAAACACCATGCATCCGGCGACCTTGGTTAGCGTGCACTGTGCCCGGCCCGCCACAGGAGTCGCTGGTGCGCGATGAGACAAGGATATCCCCACCGGCTAAACCCTCCCTAACCCGGACGACGCTAGGCCAATTGTGCATCGCCCCACGGACCTCCCGGTCGCGGCCGGTTGTGACAGAGCCTGGGCCCGAACCCAGAGTCTCTGGTGGCCCTTAACCACTGCGCCACCCGGGAGGGTGACCCTTCTTTTTCAAGACCTCTGCAATCCACCCTGGCATGCTGTCAATTAACTTCTGGGCCACATCCTTACTGATGGCAGCCCATTCTTGCATAAGCAATGCTTGGACTTTGTCAGAATTTGTGGGTTTTTGTTTGTCCACCCGTCTCTTGAGGATTGACCACAAGTTCTCAATGGGATTAAGGTCTGGGGAGTTTCCTGGCCATGGAACTAAAATATCGATGTTTTGATCCCCAAGCCACTTAGTTATCACTTTTGCCTTATGGCAAAGCGCTCCATCATGCTGGAAAAGGCATTGTTCATCACCAAACTGTTCCTGGATGGTTGGGAGAAGTTGCTCTGGGAGGATGTGTTGGTACCATTCTTTATTCATGGCTGTGTTCTTAGGTAAAATTGTGAGTGAGCCGAGCCGACTCCCTTGGCTGAGAAGCAACCCCACACATGAATGGTCTCAGGATACTTTACTGTTGGCATGACACAGGACTGATGGTAGCACTCACCTTGTCTTCTCCGGACAAGCTTTTTTCCGGATGCCCCAAACAATCGGAAAGGGGATTCATCAGAGAAAATGACTTTACCCCAGTCCTTAGCAGTCCAATCCCTGTACCTTCTGCAGAATATCAGTCTGTCACTGATGTTTTTCCTGGAGAGAAGTGGCTTCTTTGCTGCCCTTCTTGACGCCAGGCCATCCTCAAAGTCTTCGCCTCAAATGCACTCACACCTGCCTGCTGCCATTCCTGAGCAAGCTCTGTGCTGGTGTTGCCCCGATCCCGCATCTGAATCAACTTTAGGAGACGGCCCTGGCGCTTGCTGGGATTTCTTGGGCGCCCTGAAGCCTTCTTCATGGTTGACAGAGGAAGAGCAATGATTCCAAGCACCACTCTCCTTTTGAAGCTTCCAGTCTGTTATTCAAACTCAATCAGCATGACAAAGTGATCTCCAGCCTTGTCCTCGTCAACACTCACACCTGTGTTAATGAGAGAATCACTGACATGATGTCATCTGGTCCTTTTGTGGCAGGGCTGAAATGCAGTGGAAATGTTTTTGGACGATTCAGTTCATTTGCATGGCAAAGAAGGACTTTGCAATTAATTGCAATTCATCTGATCACTCTTCATGACATTCTGGAGTATATACAAATTGCCATTATACAAACTGAGGCAGCAGACTTTGTGAAAATTAATATTTGTGTCATTCTCAAAACTTTTGGCCACGCCTGTAGATGTGGAAGGTGATATTGAGGTTATACAGCCCCTACCAGAACATTTATTAGCACAACAATTAGAATTATTAGCTCTGAAAACAGCTTGTGAATTGGGGGAAGGGAAGGCCCTTACTGTCTACTCAGACTCAGCATATGCTATTGGGGTTTGTTTGTCCTGGTGTGGGGTTTGGAGAGCAGGCACACCTATTAAAAACAGACCTTATGTTGAACAGTTGATTGAAGCTATGTGATAACCTAACAAATTGGCTATTGTTAAGATTGAGACACACAGGAGTGATTATGCTAGTATTGGTAACAGCATAGCTGATGAGGCGGCCAAATTGGCTGCTTTCTGTTGTCACACACATGCATTCTATTTTTAGTCGTTTGTGTCATCTGAAACTACTGATCTTGAGAAACAGCAGCAGGCTCAATCACCAAGTGTGGAGGGAGAGAGGGTGTGCTCTCTGTCCTAGGTCTAGCTCATGGCTACATATTTTGTCTGGCATGCCCTGTTTACCGTCAACCATGATCTCTACTGTTTGCTGATTGGCTCATGGAGTGAGTCACTCATCAAGGGGGGATATGGTAGAGAAGATTTCGGCCCGATGGTTTTGCCCAAATTTGAATCAGCACGTAAAACAGTTTATTTACCGTTGTGCGACATGTTTGTTATATAACATAGACAAGGGAACTCCACTGCAACCAGGGAAGTTCCCCACTCCAAAATGATCTTTTAGTCCACCTTGCTATGGATTTCATCGACATGTTAGAGCGAAAAGAAAGCAAGAGATGCTGCCTGGTGATAATTGGCAGGTTCACCAGGTGGGTGGAAGCATTTCCCACCACCAACTGCGATGCGCGAACAGTTGCAAAATTGCTAGTCAGGGAAATTATACTCCGGTTCGGAGTGCCTGAGGTTTTGTCTGCAGACAACGGCACCCATCTCATAGGAGATGTGGTTTCCCATGTGGCCAAAATGATGGGTGTTGACCAGAAGTTTGTGTCCATCTATCACTCACGGAATAATGGGGTTACAGAGATGGCTATTCAAACGATCAAAGGGAGGCTTGCAAAAGCCTGCCATTCCACAAACATTAGCTGGGTGGAATGCTTTCCCCTTGTCCTCATGGAAATGCACAGCAGTCTTAAAAAAGGTATGGGGTGTACACCTTATGAGATGTTAACATGACGACCCATGAACACACCAGGTGTTCGACCTATGACTGACCGACAGATAGACATAACTGAGGCACAGTGTGATCACATTGAGTACATGAAAGAACTAACCTCTATTGTCAGGTCTCTCCACTCGTCCCACAAGAAAGCAAACGAGGTTCCCCCAGGTGAAGACCCTGACGAGCTTCCCATAAATGTTGGAGACTGGGTGAAACTCAGAGTCCACAAACGAAAATGGAACCAACCACGATGGATGGGTCCGTTCCAGGTAACCATTGTGACACCAACAGCCCTGTGAGTGGCGAAGAGGTCCGGGCTGGCATCATCTCTCCCACTGAGAGCACATCCCAGTGGAAGCCATGGATGAGCGACTAGAGCGAAGGAGAGCAGGGCCCCGAGAACATCTGACGGAGGAAGAAGGTTCGAGCCAAAGGACAGAAGCAGAGGACCCAGACCAAAAGGCCAGAAAGAAAGATGAAGAAAGAGTAGAAGAAGGAGACATCATTTCACACTCACACTCAGGTTCTATAACTAGGAAACAGAGACTACACCGGGTGTGGTGGTTTGTTTTCCCCATCATCCTTTCCATGGGTCTCCTTGTCCACCTCAGGAGAGGTGAGTCCGTCTTCACGGTAAAAACTACCCACTCTGTGCGTTGTAATTATCCCAGCAGGCACCTGTGGATATAATTGTTAGGAAATGGAAGGTTGAGCATCAATCCCATACTGACCTCCCTAAGCCCGAAGTCACCTCCTGCCCTGTGTCTTTGTTTTAATGGGAAGGAAGATATGGGAGATACTTGAGTTTGTCGTGTATATATGGGTCAACTTTACCTCCTGGATTGGAGGGATGTTGTTATTTGGGGAGAAAAGAAATGTACATGTTAAGAATTCCAGTCACCAACCTTTTCAATGAGACAGGTCAAACCAACTCTGGGGAACTGAAGCTCGCCAGACGACTCATTCCAGACAATCAGGAAGCCTATGGTCATGTCCTACACCCGGGTGAGATTTTTGGTATGTCAGTCATAGCCTCCTGGGGTGTGGCTGTCCTGGGAAAGTGGGTAAACAATTGAACCTACTCTTTACAGGCCCATATGAATTTAACGATCTGAGGATTTAGCCAACTCTCATTAGATGTCCAAAATCTGAAAGCAGTTGTCGGCCGCCATGAGTTGGCTTTAGATTATCTTTTGGGGAAGGAAGGAGGACACTGTAACGTACTAGGTATTGTTGATCCTGACAATTGTGTTATGCTCCTCCCTGACTCCTCTGAGAATATGACTGCGATAATTGATAAGATTGCTGATCTTATTAAAACTTTCTCATAATCTGAAAAATCTGTCTTTGACCAAATTGGTGACTGATTTAATGCTACATTTGTAAATGTAACGGGGAAAGTTATGTTAACTTTGTTTTCATTGTTTACTCCTTTACTTGTAGGAGGTTTGGTGATTTGGCTACTGTTTATATTTGTAAGAAAATGACTGGAACTGCTCTTGAACATGCTGGAGTGATGATGTTGGTGGAAGCTGATACAAATCGTGCTGAAGGTGAGGCTGGTGCATTTCTGGCTTCTCTTAATCCCATTGTCTATCCAACTCGGGAGGTTCTTCACAGGACTCAGGAGGGATGGGAATATAGACAAACTCACCCCACCCCACCAGCATTCCAGGAACCTCCGGAGTTGTTTCTCCCTTTTGCAGGCCATCCCTGGGATCAAATGGATCCAGGGGATTTGCCAAATCTGTTTGATTTCAGAGGAGAATATTATGAATGAAGCTGTGAGACTAATTAGTCTCAAAGGGGGGAATGATGGCGTTCACTTTGGGGTCATGATAGGGGCTGCACCAAATGATTGATGTATTATAATAATTGATTATGCTTATGTTGTATTAATAGAAGGGGAAGGGCTATAAGACCCTCCCCCACTACATTTATTGGGTCCTGGACCACAAATTAGCAATATATGCATTATAATGTGTAATACTGTTCCACAGTTTCTAGTCTCAGTTTCTAGTCTCTGCCGCTTATAAGAAACGGTCTGAGAGATGTGTGAGCTATTGCAGTCGAAACAGGGTGTCTGTGAGAAAGCGCCTCAAGGCTAAAAGAGACACATAGACACAGAACCCTTCCAATGGAGTAAAGAGACAAGTCAGACATACCACTGTAAACCACACGGGAATGGAAATGACTTCTGAGCCCTTAGAAAATACTGGATTACTGCAAGTTTGTATAACTGTATATGCATGGGCTTGGTCTCATGAGTAGAAGGAGTTGACATAGGCAGTTACATCACTAGGGGTTGACTGCAAGCAACAAACGCTGACACTCCACGTATATATTGGGGTAGGCCGTCATTGTAAATAACCATTTGTTCTTAACTGACTTGCCTAGTTAAATCCCAAAAATATCTGACCAAATTATGAAAGACAAGTATTGTAATTTTGAATTCCATAAAGTGAGTGTGAAAGAGGTGAAAAAAGTATTGTTGTCTATCAACAATGACAAGCCACCGGAGTCTGACAACTTGGATGGAAAATTACTGAGGATAATAGCAGATGATATTGCCACTCCTATTTGCCATATTTTCAATTTAAACCTACTAGAAAGTGTGTGCTCCCAGGCCTGGAGGGAAGCAAAAGTAATTCCGCCACAGAAGAATAGTAAAGCCCCCTTTACTGGCTCAAAAAACGGACCAATCAGCCTGTTACCAACCCTTACCAAACTTTTGGAAAAAAGAGTGTTTTTGTTAGACTTCAGTGCGGCATTTGACCAATCATAGTCCGCTACTGGAAAAATGTATGTGTTTTGGCTTTACACCCCCTGCTATATTGTGGATAAAGAGTTACCTGTCTAACAGAACACAGACGGTGTTCTTTAATGGAATCCTCTCCAACATAATCCAGGTAGAATCAGGAATTCCCCTGGGTAGCTATGTAGGCCCCTTACTTTTTTCAATCTTTACTAACGACATGCCACTGTCTTTGAGTAAAGCCAGTGTGTCTATGTATGCGGATGACTCAACCCTATTACACGTCAGCTACTACAGCAACTGAAATGTCTGCAACCCTTAACAAAGAGCTGCAGTTAGTTTCAGTGTGGGTGACAAGGAATAAGTTAGTCCTAAATATTTCTAAAACGAAAAGCATTGTATTTGGGACAAATCATTCACTAAACCCTAAATTAAATATCGTAATAAATTATGTGGAAATTGAGCAAGTTGAGGTGACTAAACTGCTTGGAGAAACCCTGGATTGTACACTGTCATAGTCAAAACATATTGATACAACAGTAGCTAAAATGGGGAGAAGTCTGTCCATAATAAAGCACTGCTCTACCTTCTTAACAGCACTATCAATAAGGCAGGTCCTACAGGGCCTTGTTTTGTCGCACCTGGACTACTGCCCAGTCGTGGCAGTAGTCCAGTCGTTAAGTGCCACAAAAAGGGACTGAGGAAAATTGCAATTCGCTCAGAACAGGGCAGCACAGCTGGCCCGTGGATGTAAACAGAGAGCTAACATTAATAATATGCATGTCAATCTCTCTTGGCTCAAAGGGGAGAAGAGATTGACTTCATCACTACTTGTATTTGTGAGAGGTATTGGTGGCCTTTTTTTGTGAGGCATTGGAAAACTTACCTGGCCTTTGTGGTTGAATCTGTGTATTTGAAATTCCCTGCCCGGCTGAGGGATCTTACAGATAACTGTATGGGGTATAAAGATGAGGTAGTCATTCAAAAATCACGGTAAACTCTGTTATTGCCAACAGTTAGTCCATGCAACTTATTATGAGTCTTGTTAAGTACATTTTTACTTCTGAACCAATTTAGGCTTGCCATAACAAAGGAGCTGAATACTTTCTGACGCAACACATTTCAGCTTTTAATTTTTAATTAATTAGTAAAAAATTCATTCCACTTTGACATTATGGGGTATTGTGTGCAGGCCAGTGGCAAAAAAAATTGTAAGTGTAACTTTTAAATGCAGGCTTTAACACAACAAAATGTGTAAAACCTCTGGGGTGTAAATACTTTCCGAAGGCACTGTGGAAAATGCATTGGATTTGAAAAAAGTCACCGACTGTTGTTTTGAGGATGGAATTTAAAACCACAGGATTATGTCATTATGGTAACCACATTTAAACATTATTTAAACAGACAAACCTTGTATCAAATGTGTTCAATTTGTACCTTTCAGCAATGTCAGATATTCAACATTATAACTTTATTTTATTTATTTATTTGCACAAAAGAAAACAAGTAATAGACAAATATACAGATGAAAACAAATAACAAAATAAAAACCGGTGTGTGTGCAGGTGTGGTTGGAAGCCCAAGGGTTTATATGAAAACCACATCACAAACAAACAATATACAATACATAAGTACAAATATAATAAAGGTTTGTTAAAACAGATTATCCTACTAATTATAAATATACAAATGAACTGATCAGTATAATATCTGCTATCAGAAAAAAATATAGGCTGGGCGGAACCATACATCTAAGTTAAAGAATAGGACTAAATCTAATAAAACTTTATTTGAAGTGCATTTAAAGTTTGATTTGATTTAGTCCTACTCTTTAACTTAGATTTATGGTTGAGATGGAGACGTGAATCCAACATATCAATTATTAATTTGTTGACAAACTGGGATAAAGCCAGACTAAGTCAGTGGCACTGATGGAACTAACCAAGCAGAAGATTCATCTCCTTCAAATGTTGATATTTGGTTGCGTTGACAACTAAACCCAAAATTGAAATGGAAGAATAGGATTATGACAGTGGCTCGGATGGAACTATCCAAGCAATAGATAAATATCCTTTAAATTTTGATATTTGGATGTGTTGTCAACCAAACACAATTCAATATTACTTTTGAAATACAGTAAATAGCCTAAAGTTAAGGCTATTTTACAAACCAATGTAACATTCCATCTTAAAACGGGTAACTCATCCATGGCCACATTTGAGGTTACTGTAACTATAAATGTATTCTTATTTAATTATATAGACTGTGCATGGTCAAGATAGCATGCATACTGTCGGTTGTTGCAGGTCTGCGGAGAGCTTCACAATTGCTATAATAATCTGTGCAGAATATCGAACGGCATTGATCACTTGCACCATGTACTTATAATGTAATTTCAACTGCAATCCAACTTGTGTTCTGCTGTTAGAATGAAGCACAGTGATAATACATGAATCTGTTGTATAAATAAACAAAATATCTGATATTGCGTTCCCATTTTAACTTTGCAACGCTTTTAAATGGTTGAAAGCGCAGTGATATCCATTTGGATGGCAACGAAAGCAAAAATCGTTTTTCCATTGGAATTTGGTTGTGCTTTTAGATGGTTGAAAGCATCGTGAGTGATAACACATTGGAAATTCAACTCACTTTTGACTGTCTTTTTGAGTGGGTGAATATGGGTTGTAATCTCATTTATCAACTTCTCAACTAAATATTACCCAATTATCCATGTTGAAATGATGTGGTGTGCACTGTGGGTATTTGATCAAACACAAGATATTTTGTCCTCATATGACAATTCTGAGGCCACTTTTAGTGAGTCTCCAAAGAGGTCATTATTGTGCATTTGTCTCAGGCTGTCTTGGGAAGAGCCAGGACAAATGGGACAAGGACACCTTTTGCCTCTACAGGTGCTTTGAGTGCCAGTGCCTCAGGCAAAAACTGTTCATTCTCCTCTTCCACAACAAACTGCAATGTTTGGGACTTGTTCACACAGTAAATGGTGTTGCCAATGACAGCACAGCGAAAGGGCAAGGGGTTGGTCTGCTCCAGGGACGCACTGTTGTGCCATATCTTTACCACGGTGTTGTATTTGAACACGTTGACACCGTAGTCACGGTTGACATCAAACCTGTAGATGAAGTTTTTGAACGCCACCATGTCGGTGGATTTCTTCCTGCTGTTGTTGAACGGGCATTCCTCCCAGTCGTCTCTTTTAGTGTCATATCTTAGCAGACGATAAAATAGAGAGCCTCCGGACACGAACATCTCTCCATTACAGGTTGTTGCCTCGTGCGCAATAGCAAAAGCCCCTTTTGGTAGTGGCGCCACTGGGCGCCATCTATCCAGGCGAGGGTCATATTTCTCCACCGTAAAGAGACATTCCCCTCCGATTGCAAACAGGTAGCCGTCCATGGCCACCAGTTTGAGCTGAGACCGACCCTCGGTGAGCGGTCGAATTTCGCTCCAGCTGTCAGTGAGTGGGTTGTAGCAGAACACCTTGTCCGAGACCTTGCCTTTGTCGTCCTGCCTTTTCATTCCCCCTGCCACGAATAGGTAATTGTACATGGTGCATATCCCAGAGCCCTTTGTGTTGATTTCATCCGGCATCTTCGTCAGCACTTTCCAGTCCTTTGTCTCCGTGTTGTAATAGTAGATCACACGATTCTCATTCAGGGACACTATGGATAGAGGGCTCTGAGGGCGACTGTTCTCACGACTTGTAGGTCTGCTCCCGGTGCCGTCATACACCTCGTTGATTTCAGCCACCATCAACGCCCTCTTTCCCTCCATTCTCCTGGTGATAATTAGTTCTCTCTCCCCTCCGGTCAAACGCCCATAGACACCGGGATCCCGCAGTATTTGCAAGAAATTGTCACTCATGTACTTGTAGGCTTTCTCCTTCAACTCGCTGAGACGTTGCTTTTTGGCTATTGTCAAAATATCATAGCAGTTCTCAGCGGTAATCTGCTCCGACATTGTATCGAGAGCAGCTTGAACCGCGCAGGGGATTTGTAATATTTTAGCTCCGGTGATGACCTCTACAATATTATCCTTACTAACCTCCATTCGGCATGAGTAAATGTAATCCACCAAAATGGTCAAAGTCTTAAAACTCACCCCCTTCACTCGCAATACGTCTCGGGACTGCCGCGCCTTGAAATAGTCACTTTTCTCTGCCAAAACGGCTTTATGCGCTCCAAGTTTCTTTCCAGACACTTCAATCACTAAATCCGTCTCCTCTTTAGAAGCAAAGACTCCGTTTCCATATCCACATCCTTCCTGCCTCGACTGCAGTGCTGAGTTTCCCTGTGTAGCGTCTGGGTCGCTTTCTCCCCACGCAGCATTCTGTCCCGCACTGCCTGTCTGTCCGCGCTGATGTATTGTCAGCGCTTCTGCAGCGATACAATAGGTGACAGACGTAGAGCTCCCCTCCTTATGCTCCACCTGGGAACTCGCTTTATCAATCAGACAGTGATATTTCACAGCTCCTCCGCTGACTTCACACACGAGAGGGGTGCTCTGTGCTTGCGTTTCGTCATCCAGGCAGCAGACGGAATATCCCAGGCTGTGCGCCACGTCAGCCTGTGCGCGGCAATTATCCTCTACCGCATCGCGCTCTATTGAACAGGGCTGCTCTTTGTTGAGCTGTGGGGTATTGCAATGTGTTAATGACATATGCTTTTGATCATCATTTGCATTTCCTGAGCCATTCCTTGGTTGGCAACCATTATAAAATCCAAGACCCATCCTTCCATTGTCCATTTCAACAAGTGGTCTATTAGTCTCCCTAATACACTGGTACCCAAAGTTTTGATTCTCGTCTGGATCTGTTATCTCGGGTATATTTCCAACGAAGTCCTGCATCAGCAAAGCCATTTTGTCCACCTGCTCTTTCTCGTGACAGGCAGGTGGTGTATCAGCATCAACACTGTGTAGGCACAAGTCTGGGATGCACTGGTCACTGTTATCCATTATCAGAACGCACGGGTTTCTGATCTATGTATTTTTTAAATAATATTCTAGTTAAATCAGACAAGTCCAGTATATTGAAATAAGAGGCAATATAAGAGTCAATAGGTTTGATGGCAATCACCACTTAATGATCTCTTCCAGTCCCCTGGGCTAGGCCCACTACAGGCAATACAATTCATCTTCTGCACATCTATCACTCCAGTGTTTATTTTGCGAAATTGTAATTATTTCGCCACTACGGCCTATTTTTTGGTTTTCTATTGTGTTATTGACTGTACGTTTGTTTATCCCATGTGTACCTCCGTGGTGTTGTTTGTGTCGCACTGCTTTGCTTTATCTTGGCCAGGTCGCAGTTGTAAATGGGGAATTTGTTCTCAACTGGCGTACCTGGTTAAATAAAGGTGACAAAAAAAAAAACTCTGGATTGTCACGTATGCTATCTCCTCTGGTCTCTTATTCATTTTCATTTGATCAGAGGGAAATATAAAAGAAAGGCATTTCCCTTGCAGCAACACGGCGGGTGGATGATGCCACGCAAGGAACCTGGGGATCACCGAGGACACAATCCTGTTTTCCTTTGTCCATCTTCATTTCAGGGTTCAACAGGTGCTGGTGCATCATCTGTGGAGAGGTGGGGAAATTATGCGCATCTGCATCGAGATTTATTTACCTCTTCCAAACATAATATACACAACAGCGATAAATGTTTGAGACAGTGGATTGTGGATGTGGCTATTAGCGTTTTCACCACTGTATTCTGACTTTTAAGAATATACTTATATTGATAATGATCTATTTGATTTATACCATCTAATGTGTGCTATAGGCTATCAGAGGATTTGTGTTGATTGTGTAATTACTTTTGTGCGCCATAATATGTATACTGTGAGCAGCTTAATTTGTATCCATGGAACCACTTCAACAATTAAACACTTTCTTCCTTATTCTATTATTGCAATCAAAAATCTAGTTTTGAAACAAACAATACGAACTAAAGAACAAACGCATAAACTACAAAACTACAAAAGCCAAAGTTAATGACATACTTACTCGTACAATAGGCTTTACTCCCCAGCTGCAAAATATGGTGCCTGATGTAGGCTGGTTATAGCCTATCTGATGCAGCGCAGTTATAAGGGCTTTCCCGATCGCAAAACCGCTTTGCTTGAAGAAAGAGCGAGTCGAGCCCTGAAACCTTAAGCTATTCGCTACCGCAGACGACCGTGGCCTGTCAGTTTCGGATTGAGATAAGATTTAAGACTATTTTTCACCTTTAATATTCCTTGCAGCATAACTTCGAATCCCATCCAAACCAAATTTGAGAAAGTAAATTAGAAAAACAGTTAATGATTGAAGATTTGCCTTGCTCCTAAACAAATTTTGCGGATGATGTAATATAATGAAGGGATTCTGGTTTGTACATTAAACCCTCCCCTTTTATTAACCCTTCACAGAAGTGTAATCTAAAGTCTATCATTTATGACTGGAATGAATGCCAGAGAAATACATGCAGGTCAAATGGTTTAACCTATACCCCGTAATACATGTGGGATTGGATTATTGTTAATTTATTACTGCTTCCGTAAATTACTATAAGAAAGACAAACACTTACAAAAGAGAAGTGTGGGGATGGATAGCTAAACAAAAACGTAGGAATCAGATTCACACAGTGTATACAGCGCCTTCGGAAAGTATACAGACCCCTTGACTTTTTCCACATTTTGTTATGTTACAGCCTTATTCTAAAATTGATTAAATAAATGTTTTCCCTTAGCAATCTAGACACAATACCCCCATAATGACTAAGCAAAAACAGTTTTTTAGAATAAAAAAAACAACAGAAATACCTTATTTACATAAGTATTCAGAACCTTTGCTATGAAACAGGAAATTGAGCTCAGGTGCATCCGGTTTCCATTGATCATCCTTGAGATGTTTCTACGACTTAATTGGAGGCCACCTGTGGTAAATTCAATTGATTGGACATGATTTGAAAAGGCACACACCTGTATATATAATGTCCCACTGTTGACAGTGTATGTCAGAGAAAAAAACAAGCAATGAGGTCGAAGTAATTGTCTGTAGAGCTCCGAGACAGGATTTTGTCGAGACACAGATCTGTGGAAGGATGCAACCATTTCTGCAGCATTGGAAGCCCCCAAGAACACAGTGGCCTCCATCATTCTTAAATGGAAGAAGTTTGGAACCACCAAGACTATTCCTAGAGCTGGCCGCCTGGCCAAACTGAGCAATCAGGGGAGAAGGGCCTTGGTCTGGGAGGTGACCATGAACCCGATGGTCACTCTGATAGAGATCTAGAGTTCTTCTGTGGAGTTGAGAGAACCTTCCAGAAGGACTACCATCTCTGCAGCAGTCTACCAATCAGGCCATTATGGTAGAGTGGACAGATGTAAGCCACTGTAAAAGGCACATGACAGCCCACTTGAAGTTTGCCAAAAGGCACCTGAAGACTCAGACCATGAGAAACAAGATTATCTGGTCTCATGAAACCAAGATTGAACTCTTTTGGCCTGAATGCAAAGTGTCACGTCTGAAGGAAACCTGGCACCATCTCTACGGTGAAGCATGGAGGTGGCAGCATCATGCTGTGGGGATGTTTTTCAGCAGCAGAGACTGGGAAACAGTCACGATTGAGGGAAAGATGAACAGTGCAAAGTACAGAGAAATCCTTGATGAAAATCTGCTCCAGAGCGCTCAGGACCTTAGACTGGGTCAAAGGTTCACCTTCCAACAGGACATTGACCGTAAGCATACAGCCAAGACAATACAGCGGTGGCTTCAAGACAAGTCTCTGAACGTCCTTGAGTGGCCCAGCCAGAGCCTGGATTTGAACCCGGTCAAGCATCTCTGGAGAGACCTGAAAATAGCTGTTTAACAACGCTCCCCATCCAACCTGACAGAGATTGAGAGGATCTGCAGAGAAGAATGGGAGAAACTCTCCAAATACAGGTGTGTCAAGCTTGTAGCGATTCAAGGCTTTAATCGCTGCCAAAGGTGCTTCAACAAAGTACTGACTGAAGTGTCTGAATACTTAAAAAAATACATAAATTGTATTTAACCTTTATTTAACTAGGCAAGTCAGTTAAAAACAAATTCTTATTTACAATGCCGGCCTACCCCGGCCAAACCTGGACGACGCTGGGACAATTGTGCGCTGCCCATTGGGACTCCCAATTACGACCGGATGTGATGCAGCCTGGATTTACTTAAGTAAATGTGATAGTTCAGTTTTTTGTTTTGAATACATTTGCAAACATTTATTAAAACCTGTTTTTGCTTTGTCATTATGGGGTATTGTGTGTAGATTGATGAGGGGAAAAAACAATTTAATTAGTTTTAGAATAAGGCTGTAACGTAACAAGATGTGGAAAAAGACAAGAGGTCTGAATACTTTCCGAAGGCACTGTATATCCAGATTATCCAACTCAATATTGAAGGCACATAAAATGGATCCGTGGTATTGCAATCCCAGAGTAATTAGGCTTACAATATAAAGGGTTAAGGGCTATTACATTTTCCTACTCTCCTTCTGCCAAATGTCTTGTTCCATCTCAAACCCAGAATTGTGTCTTGAATGATCCCCATGTTGATAGCAAGTAGAACAACCAGCAACCGCCAACCAGCACCCAGGGCCTTTAATGAGAGTCTATTTTAATAGACCCTGCCTTTATCTTCAGGAGAGAGTGCATGGCTCATGACCAGATAACCACATGGGAAAAGCCTCCCCTCTGCACAGTTAATCAGAAATAGCTGTTGGCACAGGAAAGCAGAAGGTCATTTTAAATGGCTCAGAAACAATGGCGAGAAAAAGGAGGGAGAGGAGGGCCACAGGAAAGATCAAACCTCAGTTTCGCCGGGCTACAGTCTCTGATAGGATAGATCAATGGTTCCCAACCAGGGGTACTAGGACCCCTGACTAGGACTTGGGGATACTTTGCCAATTCAAAGGGGGTACTTGAGAAGACCCATGAGACCATAGGCCTACTGGTAAAATGCACATGAGTGGGTACTTCAGGGGTACTCCGGTCAGAGCAAAATTAAATTGGTGGCACAGCACCAAAAAAGGTTGGGAACCACTGGGATAGATAAAGGAGGATGCAGATGGGGACCAATGGAGGTCAACATACACACACGCACGCATGCACACACACACACACACACACACACACACACACACACACACACACACACACACACACACACACACACACACACACACACACACACACACACACACACACACACACAAAGTCCTGCAGTAGTTCACTGATGCCTGACCTCACTCTGACAGCAGAGATGAGCTGGTGAAAAAGGGATATTAGATATTATAAACCCTCTGTCATGCTTTATGATGCCACACTGATGGAGAGTGGGCAGCAAGCTAAAGGTCACAAACGCATACTTAATAATTCTACAGCCATTCTAGTATAAATTGTTGTTATGGGGCATTTATTCCTAATTTACGAATTCTCTTCGTTTATGAGTGGGCAGGATGAAGATGACCTCTTTCCGCAGCTCCATTAGTGTATTTCAGTATCCAGTACACAGACCAGAAGGAGTAGGACTCATTACCAGGGACATACAGTATATACTTCTCCGTGGAGGAGACCACTCCAGAGCAGGCTATATATAGGCCACTGCAGTTGACGGAAGGTAATAAAAGCGAAGGAAAAGATGGTATGAGAATAAGAATGAAGATGCAAGGGATGTGATTAGTCCCAGGCTGTATGTTATTTGCTTCACTGGGTTTTGTACATGAGAAATAACTTTGAGTGAGATCTCGAGGGTAGTTTTAGCTATAAGTCCCTTGGTATATTCAGTCAGTTTGTCTGTAGGCTTACCTGGATTGTTCTTACCTGGCATGCAAGATCAAAGAATGGTATATATTTTTTTACAGCTCTTTATCGTAAAAAGGATCTTGATCATTAACTGCGGATATGTCTTAAAAGTAGTTCACTCAAATTACATTAGTTTCCTTATTCTGTAAGCAGTCCGTGGACAAGGTATGAAAACAATCCATACTTTGGATTTACTTCCCTAGCCATTTCCAAATGCTAAGTTTTAGCATTTGTGGTACACATCCTATTCGAGTTCTTAGCCATTTTCGTGCATCATGCCCAAATCATCCGAAAGTATCTCAAATTGATTGTGAAGCTCAACAAAGTCACTGATAGATGATGTGAACATGAGGCACGGAAAATGCTCATATCTGTCCCATGACGTGAACGGGATTTGTGCCACAAATGCATTTTGAAACTGTGCCAGGGAAGCTAATCCAAAGCATGGATTGCTGTCATACCTTGTCCATAGACTGCTTACACAGTAAGAGAACCAATATGTCATTTTATAATATGGGTGCACTGTCCCTTTAGGGTTGGACAGGAGGAAGAATAAGGTGTCGTCATCATGCATGCAACCCACTGAAAAGAGTTTTATTTTAATGAATCCCCGTGGCAACTCTACCAGCATGTCTCATTGCTTTGGACATCTGAGATGGAACGCTGAGAAAATCCCATCAAGAAAGACACATCACAAGTTTGAAGTGGGCGTAGCATTATTAATGATAATCAATCATCAAGTGGAAACTGAGTTACATCACTGTATGGTTCCCATTCTTGTGGACAAATAAACAGCAGGCATCTTTTCCTAATTAGGCTTTAATCAGTGCTAATGAATCTTCCAGAGCAAGCAGCAGACAGTGATGTGAATGAACTCACTGTCCGGTCCCAAGGGACAGCCCACGGTACTGACGATGAAGCCATAGGCAACTTCACTGAGTGACACAGGAAGTTAGACATAACAGCAGCTTATATCTACACCATGCAAAATAAAACAGTATGCTGTACTGTAGATGTAAGCAGAGTATGTACTGTATAGTTGCCAATTACAACCTGGCCGGTTCCCCTCTCTCCACTGCGATTCTCTGCCTCTGGTGCTCTTCCATGCCGTCCCTAGGAGGGGTGCGTCACTTGAGTGGGTTGAGTCACTGACATGGTCTTCCTGTCTGGGTTGGCGCCCCCCCTTGGGTTGTGCCGTGGCAGAGGGCTTTGTGGGCTGTACTCGTCCTTGTCTCAGGATGGTAAGTTGGTGTTTGGAGATATCCCTCTAGTGGTGTGAGGGCTGTGCTTTGGAAAAGTGCGTGTGGTTATATCCTGCCTGTTTGGTCCTGTCCGGGGGTATCATCGGATGGGGCCACAGTGTCTCCTGACCCCTCCTGTCTCAGCCTCCAGTATTTATGCTGCAGTAGTTTATGTGTCGGGGGCTAGGGTTAGTCTGTTATATCTGGAGTATTTATCCTGTCTTATCTGGTGTCCTGTGTGAATTTAAGTATGCTCTCTAATTCTCTTTTTAAGTATGCTCTCTCTTTCTCTCTTTCTTTCTCTCTCTCGGAGGACCTGAGCCCTAGGACCATGCCTCAGGACTACCTGGCATGATGACTCTTTGCTGTCCCCAGTCCACCTGGCTGTGCTTCTGCTCCAGTTTCAACTGTTCTGCCTGCGGCTATGGAACCCTGACCTGTTCACCGGATGTGCTACCTGCCCCAGACCTGCTGTTTTCAACTCTCTAGAGACAGCAGGAGCAGTAGAGATAGTCTCAATGATCGGCTATGAAAAGCCAACTGACATTTACTCCTGAGATGCTGACCTGTTGCACCCTCGACAACTACTGTGATTATTATTATTTGACCATGCTGGTCATTTATGAACATTTGAACATCTTGGCCATGTTCTGTTATAATATCCACCTGGCACAGCCACAAGAGGACTGGCCACCCCTCATAGCCTGGTTCCTCTCTAGGTTTCTTCCTAGGTTTTGGCCTTTCTAGGGAGTTTTTCCTAGCCACCGTGCTTCTACACCTGCATTGCTTGCTGTTTGGGGTTTTTAGGCTGGGTTTCTGTACAGCACTCAGCTGATGTAAGAAGGGCTATATAAATGAATTTGATTTGATTTCAACTACATAGGGCAAGTGTCATAACCCTCCCAATGGAAAGAAAACTCAAAATGTACTCATTATTTGTCTGAAAGAGTTTCTCAAGGCTCTGCTTCAAAGCAGACATGGTTGCAGGAACTGTTATGATATGCATGCTCATGACTATCGCATAAAGGTTTGACAGATAGCAGCGGAGGAGAGGAGAGCTTTCATTTAAAATATATCTCTCCTGAAAGAGAAACACTGTGCTGGAAATTTGAATATGAATCCCAATTCTCTTCTCCATGATGCCATCCATTTGAAGAGTTTGCAAGTGAATTTCCTTTCTTGCTAATGCAGGCAGAATTGCTTGTCTATCTAGCTAGCAGAATCACCTCAAGTGGTTCTTATGTGAAGTAATGTGACTACCTAGAAATGGAAGATAAGAAATGTTCAGAGAGTAAAACGGATGAAATGTCATATTCACAAGTGAAAAGATGCACGCAAAGCCTCAACAAACATGACAGTGACTCTAACAGTTAACTGGAAGTTGAAGTCGAGCAAACTTACAGTAATTTGCTGAATTGAAGGCAGGCTTCTCCAGTACATAGCTTTCGGCCTCATCAGCCACCCTCTTTCCCAGCCCAAGGCAGGACACACTGAAAACACACACACACACACACACACACACACACACACAATATCTTCCACTGCTACGCATTAAAACCAGACTGCTTACATTTGCCTCTTTAATAAGCAAACTTCTTCCCACTAGTGCCAGAACAAGACTAACCCTAATGTGTATTGACTTTGCGTGGGTCTATTACCAATGTGAAGAAAGGGGATGCTTGGATAGGTCAGTGTACGTATGTTAAGTGTCTCTCACTGGCCCTGCAACCACATTTATTACTCACCAAGACAAATATTTGTCACAGGAACGTTCAATACTTAAATGGATGATTGAGGGTCATCGTAGAGCAGTCCCACTCTGGTAAAGGATGAGATCTATTGAATGTATTGGTGCTTTTTTTCACTAGATTCACGCTGATTTTTAACCAGAAGTTGAAACAACCGAGACATTCATTGTGGCAGATACTTCTTCAAGGGCTTTCTAAAGGAGGCCCTTCCAGGAATTCCAAGTGTTCCAAAGACATATTGTGCGGTGCAGAAATCTGCTGCCGTATCTCATTCCACATGGTTAAATATGAGTGAGACGATTACATCTCATCTGGAACTATTTCTCCATGCTCCTTTCCCCAGGGCTGGGGACCCCCCCAGCAGATCACAGAGGAGGGGAAGAAGAGAGAAGAAAACAGAGTGGAAGACTGAAAGAAAGGAAGGAAGCCCCATTGGCCAGTGTTTGTTCCTGTTGTTCCTCTCTCCCTCATATTTCCACCCTAATGAGATCACCATTACCCTGCCTCAGCCACAGCCACCTGCAGGGGAATTTGTGCTCCCAGCTGTCCCAGTAGAATCACAGCTAGCATAGCGAATGGCTAAGTTAGCATCGCTATTATTTGCTACTGCCTTCCTGACACCTGAAGTACTATCACCCCAAATCCAGAAATACAGTATCTTGGTAGAATCATATCTACAGCTCTGGAGGCTTTAATAGATGCCCACGCCACTCACTCATTGCCTGCAGAACCAAGAAGGAATCCTCTATGTGTCCAGGAAGAAAATAACTCAGAAGGATACAAAGTTGTTGCGAATCAATGTGTGCGTCACAAATGGCACCCTATTCCTTATGTAGTGCACTACTTTTGACCATGCCCAAAATAGGGCTTTGGTCCAATGTAGTGCACTAGGTAGGGAATGGGGTGCCATTTGGGATGTACACACTCCTACTCCTACTCACAATCAATATATCTGCCTATGCATGGCTGAGCCTTTACTCCATGACCCTTACACTCTGAAATGACTGTTACAAGCTGCGCTAGCTAGACTCTCTTTCCTTCTATGTGTCGTTCTTGCCACAGTGATTATATACATCTCAGGGGTGGATGAGCAGATGTGTAATTACAGAAAACACTTACCAACTGGTCTTGGTGTGTGATTGCAGGAAACCCTTGCCAACTAGCAGGACTTAATAGACCTGATGCAATCCCTACCCCTGAGCTG
This sequence comes from Oncorhynchus nerka, assembly GCF_034236695.1. Taxonomy (NCBI): domain Eukaryota; kingdom Metazoa; phylum Chordata; class Actinopteri; order Salmoniformes; family Salmonidae; genus Oncorhynchus; species Oncorhynchus nerka. The sequence continues at coordinate 37,458,527 of NC_088419.1, read as the reverse complement.
GCTCAGTGACCAACCACACAGAACGAGACAACCAATATTAGGGCAGAAAATTGTGTGTATGCTGCTTCTTTGTCATTTGCGATATCTTTTGAGAATGTGTATCTTAAAGACACGTTAATCTGATCTGATGTTGAGTCATACTGAGATAATCTGAAATGTTACAGTGAAGTAACTATACCGTCACCCACTAATATCCTCTTGGGTAATGCTTTGATGCAATTTGGTTCCAAAACCTGTCTACGCATCATACAAGAGGACCGACCGCTCTGATGATAAAATAGCAGGATTGAGAGAGACAGATTGTGGCTTAATGGCCCTACACTTTTGAGGTGAAAGCCAACAAATAGCATCTGAGCTACTTTCAACATAGAGTACAATTCCACGGCCAAACATAATTAACCTGCCGTGGATCAAAGCAGGGAAAAGGCTAGACAGAAACAAAGATGGTACTGTCTATTAGTGATAGGGCATTGCCTGTGTCAGTGACATCAACAGTGTTTGTTGTCCTCAGCTGTTGCCACACGGCTCATAGAGTAACAGGTAATGGGAAGGGGAAGACTTTACTTTTAAAGCACACTCACTTCCTCTGCAGCTGTCTTTCTGGCCAGCTGACTTCCTGTGTTTAGCTGATGCATCCCTGCTCTGTAGCCTTGTGGTGTCTCAGGCCACCAGCATCATTGGTTCCGGGGCCATGTGGAAAGAAAGCTCATCGCAATCATCCACTAATAGAATTACATTATAGGTGATACACGACCTACTCAACAGTTAAAATAATCAACAAACGTTCTAGCTTTCGTAGCACTCACGTGGTGTTTTGTTTGGGCAACGGTCAATGAGACATTCTTGAACTTTTGGCACGTTCTGGAAGAACTTTCTCATGTTGTAACATGGCATGTTGTTGTGCTGTACCCACTGATGCCACTCAGTCGCAAGCATTGGATCGTTTGTACATCTTTGTGTGCACAGGCCTCCTCATTCCAGTAGGCCATTCACTCTGCTCTTATAGCCCTGGAAACCAATCAAAACAAACAGAGAGTATACTGCATGACGCCAACCCTGTCTCTCTGCTTACTTCCTTTAATTGTGACTGAACCACATGGTTGTGCAAAACAGCATGGGGATAGCAGCTTGCAGTTGTTATCTATTGTCACAAAGTGTTATCAACAAAGGAATGAATCCACTGGAAACAAGATAGAAGACACAGCACACATGCCACAGTTTACACAATGGAAAACAGTCATCAAGTCTTTCCAAGTGCATAAGGTAGGCTACTGCATGACAGCAACCGGATGACACTTTTTGTTATCAGAAATATTTTGATGGTGACCTACCAAGTAGAATTTGGTGGTTGTGGATTATGAAATGACATTGCACCAAAACAAACTGAGAGATGCAGGAGTTATTTGAGGGGAACTAGTGTCCATCCCTTCACAGCAGTGGAGGATCCTCAGAGGAGGAAGGACAATTCTCCTCAGTGAATTTCATAAAAATGTGAATAGTAAAACATTTAAAAAGTTATCCTTTTTAGAAAAAAACTATACTAAATCAAATCACGTCACCAAGCAATTGATTAAAACACACTATTTTGCAAAAAGGTCTACTGTAGAATCAACAGCACTCTGTAGGGTAGCACAATAGTGTAGCCGGAGGACAACTGCTTCCGTCCTCCTCTGACTTCAATGCAAAACCTAGGAGGGTCATGGTTCTCACACCCTTCCATAGACTTACACAGTAATTATGACAACTTCCGGAGGATGTCCTCCAGCCTATCAGAGCTCTTGCAGAATGAACTGACATATTGTCCACCCAATCAAAGGATCAGAGTATTGATCTAGTACTGAAAGCAAAAGCTATAGCTAGCTAGCACTGCAGTGTATAAAATGTGGTGAGTAGTTGACGCAAAGAGAGAAAGACAATAGTTGAACAGTTTTGAACAAATTAATTTTCTCCAAAATGAAGGAGAAGCAAGAGAGATATATATATATAGAGAGAGATTTTGTCATTTTTTTCACTTTCAGTTTCACTTACTTAGCTAGCAAATTCAGGTAGCTAGTTTAGCCTACTGAAACACCCTGCTCAAACAGAGGGATGCTATGTTAGCTAGCTGGCTATGACTATCCAACACAACAATGGAACTCTTCCAAGTCATGGTAAACTTTTTGTTTTACAAATTCATTGCCACCTTGGCCCACAGCTGTAACTGCTTATTGACTGTACACTAACGTTATTGCATGATTGCAGCGGGTTTACTAACACATTAGTTCTATTAGGTATGCTGACTATGATGTTACTTTAGCTAATATGTTGACAACGATGTAGGCTGTGTGTAGTGGTTATATTATGTTTTGGCTTGGAAAGTTTTTTCGCCTGGTCACATACAGCTGATGTGTTGTGCATTGAAGTCCACAAGCGAAATGTGAGAGGAGGAGAGCACATAGAAGGAATACAACGTGGCTGCTATGAAAGTGAACTATTTTTTACGCGTGTATTAATTTAGCAGATTCTGTTGAAAAACAGAAGCAAACGGAACAAAATGGGGATAAACATAACTGGCAAGAGTCAAGGCAGTATTGAATGTCATTGTCTGTCCATGTGTCACTGTCAGTAGCCTCAAATTTGTCTCTCAAACTGTGTGCACCTACGTTGTAAACTTTCGTTCATAGGCTAGCTTGAAGCAACCTCATGATAGGTAAAGGGAAAATTTGAGTATCATGTAGTAGCCTAAACCTATCGCTGTTACATTGAACTGGGTGAATGGAACATGAATGAGAGTCATCCAATATGCTGAAATAGAAAAAAATCATCCTCCCTCATCTTAAATGGCACTGACCGCAGCTGCTCCACGGTGACATACAGTACCAGTCAAAAGTTTGGACACACCTACTCATTGAAGGGTTTTTCGTAATTTTTACTATTTTCTACATTGTAGAATAATAGTCCAAAAATGGTCCAAAAATCTCAAATTTGGACTCATCAGACCAAAAGACAGATTTCCACTGGTCTAATGTCCATTGATCGTGTTTCTTGGCGCAAGCAAGTCTCTTTTTCTTATTTGTGTCCTTTAGTAGTGGTTTCTTTGCAGCAATTCTACCTTGAACGCCTGATTCATGCAGTTTCCTCTGAACAGTTGATGTTGAGATTTGTTACTTGAACTCTGTGAGGCTGCAATCTGAGGTGCAGTTAACTCGAATGAACATATCCTCTTCCTTTCTTGTGGCGGTCCTCATGAGAGCCAGTTTCATCGTAGCGTTTGATGGTTTTTGCGACTGCACTTGAAGAAACTTTCAAAGTTCTTGAAATGGTTTGATTACCTCATGAAGCTTGTTGAGAGAATCCCAATAGTGTGCAACGCTGTCATCAAGGCAAATGGTGGCTACTTTAAAGAATCTCAAATATAACATCTATTTTGATTTGTTTAACACTTTTTTGGTTACTACATGATTCCATATGTGCTATTTCATGTCTTCGCTATTATTCTACAATTTAGAAAATAGCAAAAAACTAAGAAAAACCCTTGAATGAGTAGGTGTGTCCAAACTTTTGACTAGTACTGTAGGCCTGAAGTTACATTACTCACAATGTTCTCCGTGGGTTGTATACACACACACAGGCAGAGGGGCTTGTTAACACTGCACAAATAAATAAACGAGTTCATTCATTTAAATCACAGTCAAAATGGACAGAGGAAAACGTAAATAGACCTCATTAGACATTTTGTTCAGAGGCAGTAGGAGGGAAGTTAATAAGGAGTGCCCAAGGTCACTGAAGAGAGCTGCAACCTAGACTCAGGGATAGATGTAAATCATTTAGTATGTCATGTTATGTTTCGTATGGTATGTATTCATCTGTAGATGTTCAGCATCCATTTTGTAAGATATGTTACGAATTGCAATTTGTACAATATGTTACGAATTTTCTATACGCATGACATGTTATGCATTCCACTTTGCTGTGTCTAATGTTAGCAAGGTTAGTGGTGAGGGTTAAGGTTAGGGTTAGGGTTAAGGTTAAGTTTAAGGTTAGGAGTTAGGGTTAGAGGTTAAGGTTAGGGTTAGATGAAGGGTTAGCTAACATGCTAAGTAGTTGCAAAGTAGCTGAAAAGTAGTAAGTAGTTGCAAAGTTGCTAATTAGCTTAAATGCTCAGGTTGTTAGTGACAGTTGCATAATATGTCTACCAATCCCCCCTGACCAAACTCCCTCCTTTCGTTTTTTTGGCTAAAGTAGCAAATCTGTCTTATGTAACATATCATACAAATTTGAGTTGGTGTCACAGGTTAACATTTAGTATGTCGGAGGCCAGGCTGGTGGAAAAAGGAAAACCCGAGCCACCTCACTACAGCTTCTGAGAGCTCTGACCTTGACAATGATGATCTACTGTAAGAGAAACATTCCAACCAAACCTTGATTTACTGCAAGGATATAGTGCTGCTTGCAAGTATTTCTTTCCAACAGTAAAACACAAACAAAGTGCTCTGGGTTGATATTGGGTGTCCAGGCATTTTTGCTAGGATTTGTGAATCATGTTAACCCTAAGCCTCCCGTTAGATTCAGGTGGTAGAAAACAATAGTCACTGACGGATTTCTACCATACAGATGAATGTAAATACGCTTTTCACAGATAATTATTTCTGCAAATGTCCCTTGAGGGCCAAAGAAGCTAAACACTCCCATGTTTTGGCACGAAATAAAACGATGACAACCAAAAGAGCATCAAAGAAGAAGACAGGATAGAGTGTAATAACCTCAACGGATTTAAAGTAATCTTAGTCAAATGTTACTTATAGGAAATTACAGATGTCCCGTTGGAAGACTTTGTAATGTTTATACAATCTGATACGCCTAACTGTAATTCTGCTTATATGAAGAAACCCTTCATTGAGTTAAATTCTATTGTCTGGCCTTTTGTTTTTGTGTCGGGCTTGAAAGCAGAAGGGTACGCTGGACTTAATTAAGAACATTTTGACTTTTGTTTCTCTTCATGATGAACAACATCACCATTCTGTAAAGCTCAAGCAATTCTTCCTAGAAAACATTCCCAGAACCACAAGTGACAGAGCAACATTCCCAGAACTCTGCGGGAAAGTTATTTTTCAAATAACCAAAGAAGAACTTTTAGGGAATGTTAGGGGAACATTTCTGTTCTAGTTGGGAGCCCTCATTTGTCATTATTCTGTGAATCTTTCCCCAGATCAATAAGACAACAGTTACCCAAACTTAAAAACATGAGAACACTCTCAATAAATCCTATATTGTCACTCTTCATAATTTCAAAGTATGTACTGATCAATGTTCACAGACAGCAGCCAGATACTAATGACTGTGCCTATCCTGAAAATAGCCTAATTGGCTAATTGATGGATTTTGAGTCAGCAGCAGCAGCACTGTAGATGGATGGGAATTGAATTTGCGGACTGGTTGAGGGAAGGATGTTTATACACAAGGCCAATCAAATCTCTTGATGTCAATGTCTTGAGAACCAGTTAAATGCTAGTTTGGACATGTAGTAAACAGAGGAGGTCCTTCATAATGCATTCTTGGCAGAATTGTGTGGCTTGTCAGAAGAACGAAGTTTTTAAGATTATGCAAATCATAGCTGAATGAGCTCTCTCTAGTTGATGTATTTAGCGTGTGTGTGTGTGTGTGTGTGTGTGTGTGTGTGTGTGTGTGTGCGTGTGCGTGTTTGTGGTTGATGGGGAATTAGGCTTCACAGGGCACCCTTGAGTGACAGATCACAGAGATGTTCAGTGTCAGCCCTCAGTGAGGGTATAGACCAGGGGACACGGAGGGCAATTGGTGTTGGGAGATCCAGGAGAGCCCACCACGCAGCCCTCTTTGTGAGCATCATCGCATATATGTAGTATGTGCTGTGGCTCCCGTAGAATCTGAGTTAAGGTACCGAAAAAGCATCTGTGTGTGTGTGTGCACGCGCATACGTGCGTATGCTTGTGTAAGGCAGTATGCACACTTTGACTGGTCTCTCCAGGTGATCCCATGTCACTGGCACATTTCATTAAATCATTCCCCCAAAAATGGTTGAGTGTTTTTGAATATAGTTTTGCTGTTGGCATATTTGTATACCCCCATCCTTAAGTGTTCATAACAGCATGAGTCAAAATAGACCGCTCATTATTAAAACCACAGATCCCACTGTCACCCTGACAAAGACCCTGAGGGCCGTCTTGTACAGATTTGTGTTTATTTTGTTCAAAAGGGAACAGCTAGGATGTATGTCATTCTGTCACTGAAATCCCCCTGTCGCCATGTCACTTGAGGTCACGATGTCACTGCACTGTATGTCGACAGGTCACATCTCTATGCACTGAGGTGACAGAAGTGACACAGTACTTTGTTTTCCTTTGGTGGAGATGGCTCCAGAACAGAAAGACACAGAGATTTATGACAACAATACGCCAATCAGGAAGAATCTCTCTCCAGTGAGGTAAAGCATTCAGACAGGACTAGCACATTCCATCAGCATAGGGAGATTTCCTCTTGCAAAAGGTTGCTCAGCTGCTCTGTGAATCAAGGCCAGTACATTCCCCACAAACTGCCTGAGGTAGAAAATGGAGGTGGGTTTGGACTAATCGAATGATATAGTATTTTATAGAGGGCAGAATTTCCCTGAGAACCGACTGAGGTAAACCTATTTTGATGTAATGCCCGAGGGCATCGATAATTCATTTGGAGGAGACATGACCGCAGACATCAGGTCAGACAATTGGTCATATAATTTTGATAATTCTGCATGTACCTCAGAAGGAAGGTGTATAGGCTATTTACCTCTGCAGAGATTTTGCCTACACACCTCAGAGCATAAATAGAAAGCAGACCTACTGCTGCATCTGTTGTTCTGGGACCATATCTAGTCAGAAATGGAACAGCTCTCATTTCCTCCCCCCCCCCCCCCCCTCTCTCTCTCTCTCCCTCCCCCACTTTCCAACTGTTTTCTCTCCTACTTTTCTTTTCCTACTGTCTGTTATATGATCACTCTCAGGAGTGTAACAAACTATTCAACTAGTACAGAAACTATTTGTATTGAACAACTATGGAATATCAACAATTAAAAGTCACCCCTCAACTTTCGCTCCTCCTGGGTTGGTACTGACCCAGCACACCCTCCTCGTGCTGACAAAAGACACATCCATTCAGCTCATTTACTGCATTCTTGAGTCTCGGTTAGACACCTGAACAGAATAGTTCACAAATAGGCCAAGGCTCTGTTGATATTATCTCCCAGGCAACCAAAGATGTGAGTGAGAAGCTAGAGTTCTGACCTCCACTCTTAACACAAGATGAAGATTTAATCCTATCATGTGAGCCCCAGATCAGTTTACAGTCTGCATTCAATCCCCCAGCTTTTCCTTCACTTCACATTGTTCTTTGTTAATTCATTTGTCATAGATATCTTTATCAAGATTTTTTTGTTGCCGAAAGCTGCAACCACAGCCAACAATTAAAAATCCTTAAGAGTCTATTGACACACCCGTGGGTCAATCTAAATAATAAAACAATCCCCACCTGTCAGTTTGGGCTAGAGATATCAGTTTCATGCATGGGCTGCGTCAAATGTTATTGGTCACATACACATGGTTAGCAGATGTTACTGCGAGTGTAGCAAAATGCTTGTGCTCCTAGTTCCTACAGTGCAGTAATATCTAACAAGTAATCTAACCGTTTCACAACAACTACCTTATACACACAAGTGTAAAGGGACGGAATAGGAATATGTACATATAAATATATGGATGAGCGATGGCCGAGCGCCATAGGTAAGATGCAATAGATGGTATAAAATCTATATGAGATGAGTAATGTAAGACATGCAAACATTATTAAAGTGGCATTATTTAAGGTGACTAGTGATCCATTTATTAAAGTGGCCAATGATTTGAGTCTGTATGTAGGCAGCAGCCTCACTGTGTTAGTGATGGCTGTTTAACATTCTGATGGCTTTGAGATAGAAGCTGTTTTTCAGTCTCTCGGTTCCAGCTTTGATGCAACTGTACTGATCTCGCCATCTGAATGGTAGCGGGGTTATCATGCAGTGGCTCGGGTGGTTGTTGTCCTTGTTGATTTTTGCCCTTCCTGTGACATCGGGTGCTGTAGGTGTCCTGGAGGGCAGGTAGTTTGACCCCGGTGATGTGTTGTGCAGACTGCACCATCCTCTGGAGAGCCTTGCAGTTGAGGGTGGTGCAGTTGCCGTACCAGGCAGTTATACAGCCCGATGCTCTCAATTGTGCGTCTGTAAAAGTTTGTGAGGGTTTTAGGTGACCAGCTAAATTTCTTCAGCCTCCTGAGGTTGAAGAGGCGCTGTTGCGCCTTCTTCACCACACTATCTGTGTGGGTGAACTATTTCAGTTTGTCCGTGATGTGTACGCAGAGGATCTTAAAACTTTCCACCTTCTCCACTAATGTTCCGTCGATGTGGACAGAGGGGTGCCCCCTCTGCTGTTTCCTGAAGTCGTCATCTCCTTTGTTTTGTTGACGTTGAGTGAGAAGTTGTTTTCCTGAAACCACACTCTGAGTGCCCTCACCTCCTCCCTGTAGGCTGTTTTGTCGTTGTTAGTAATCAAGCCCACTACTGTTGTGGAATTCACTGCATCCGCTTATGTCGGCCTTCTGCATCTGCGGCGCAATGTGGTTGAGCTACAACAGTGTTTGTCAGACCATGAGACATCCCAAAATCTGTCTTCTCACTAAAACGTCTGTAACGCCACAAGTGTCATGGGACTCATCTGAAGGTAACCCATACAAACAAATGGAAGTATGGAGGTAGTTTTGTGCCAACAAAAATAAAGGGTTATATATGCATAAAAAATATATATGCATATACAGTTGAAGTCTGAAATTTACATACACCTTAGCCAAATACATTTAAACTCAGTTTTTCACAATTCCTGACATTTAATTGTAGTAAAATTTCCCTGTTTTAGGTCAGTTAGGATCACCACTTTATTTTAAGAATGTGAAATGTCAGAATAACAGTAGAAATAATGATTTATTTCAGGTTTTATTTCTTTCAATACATTCCCAGTGGGTCAGAAGTTTACATACACTCAATTAGTATTTGGTAGCATTGCCTTTAAGTTGTTTAACTTGGGTCAAACATTTTGGGTAGCCTTCCACAAGCTTCCCACAATAAGTTGGGTGAATTTTGGCCATTCCTCCTGACTGAGCTGGTGTAACTGAGTCAGGTGTGTAGGCCTCCTTGCTCGCACACGCCTTTTCAGTTCTGCCCACAAATTGAGGTCAGGGCTTTGTGGTGGCCACTCCAATACCTTCACTTTGTTGTCCTTAAGCCATTCTTCCACAACTTTGGAAGTATTCTTGGGGTCATTGTCCATTTGGAAGACCCATTTGCGACCAAGCTTTAACTTTAACTGATGTCTTGAGATGTTGCTTCAATATATCCACATAATTTTCCCTCTCATGATGCCATCTATTTTGTGAAGTGCACCAGTCTCTCCTGCAGCACCCCCACAACATGATACTGCCACCCTGTGCTTCATGGTTGGGATGGTGGTCTTCGGCTTGCAAGCCTCCCCCTTTATCCTCCAAAAATAATGATGGTCATTATGGCCAAACAGTTCTATTTTTGTTTCATCAGACCAGAGGACATTTCTCCAAAAAGTACGATCTTTGTCCCTATGAGCAGTTGCAAAACTTAGTCTGTTTTTTTATGGCGGTTTTGGAGCAGTGGCTTCTTCCTTGCTGAGCGGCCTTTCAAGTTATGTCGATATCGGACTCATTTTACTATGGCTATAGATACTTTTGTACTTGTTTCCTACAGCATCTTCACAAGGTCCTTTGCTGTTGTTCTGGGATTGATATGCATTTTTCGCACCAAAGTACGTTCATCTCTAGGGAGACAGAACGCGTCTCCTTCCTGAGTGGTATGACGGCTGTGTGGTTCCATGGTTATATACTTGCGTACTATTGTTTGTACAGGTGAATGTGGTACCTTCAGGCGTTTGGAAATTGCTCCCAAGGATGAACCAGACTTGTAGAGGTCTACAATTGTCTTTCTGAGGTCTTGGCTGATTTCTTTTCATTTTACCAAGACATCAAGCAAAGAGACACTGAGTTTGAAGGTAGGCCTTGAAATACATCCACAGGTACACCTCCAATTGACTCAAATTATGTCATTTAGCCAATCAGAAGCTTCTAAAGCCATGACATAATTTTCTGGAATTTTCCTAACTGTTTAATGGCACAGTCAACTTAGTGCATGTAAACTTCTAACCCACTGGAATTGTGATACAGTGAATTATTAAGAATTAAGTGAAATAATCTGTTTATAAACAATTGTTGGTAAAATGACTTGTGTCGTGCAGAAAGTAGATGTTTAACCGACTTGCCAAAACTATAGTTTGTTAACAAGAAATTTGTGGAGTGGTTGAAAAACAAGTTTTAATGACTCCAACCTAAGTGTATGTGAACTTCCGATATAACCTGTATATATTTCCTGAGCTTTCTTATATCGCCACTCTTCTTTTTTGTTGCCATTTATGATTGTGCTATTCAATGCCTTTCTATGGGCTATAATAGTAAAGGCCAAATTCAATATTTGATCTAATGTTTTTTTATATGAGAATGACCACATTGTTTTTTACGGGTAAGATAACTGAATGCCTCAAATCGCAAATAAAAGAGTTGAACTCCCGACGTTGACACATTTGTTGCAGTAGAAGCATAGTGCCGGTTCGTGCCGTGGTCTCGACGCATCTTATTGAGATATTTTAAGAAACCATCCATGTCATTGAACAGTCTCAGGAGATAGGCAAACCATGTTAAATTTTTTGAAGAATTTTGATTTTTTTGCAATTTAGACAGCTGGCTTGTGGGACACGGGGGTAGATTTTCATTATATGCACCAATACTCTGAGCCAAATATCCAAATGCAAGTCTCCACAGCGGAAACCGAAGTAGCATGACCAATGCTCCTCTCCAATCCCCACACAGGCCTCTACCCTCTGACAAGGGAGACAGACAGTATGCACTGGGGGCTGCCCTGCTGGTAGTCAGTCTATAGTAGCCCATTCAAATATCAATATCAAATATTCAATATCAAATATTCAATATATCCTGTACAGTAGAACATAAGTGGTGGGAATAGCAAAATATTGTCCTTGTGCGGCTCTAGATATATACCGGTAAGTTTTGCTGCAACATGTTCAAAGTGTGTGACTGTGCGGTGTTGTGGATTAATGTCTGTAAAGGGCTTAGCCGGTTCCGTTTCAGTCCTACTGCTACTGAGCTGGCAACACAACCAATTCCGCTGCTTTGAACACTACAGACAGAAACCTTTTGAGCTTTTATCTTTAGAAACAGCTGTGGTCCCTTTTACTCCCGGACAGATAAGGCAACCCACAAACATGACACTACTCAATTCTCTCACTCTACCATGAGATTAACTCTACCTACATGTACCCCACTAACCGGTGCCCCCACATTGACTCTGTGCCGGAAACCCCCTGTATATATTGTTATTTTTTTTTTACTGTTGCTCTTTAATTACTTGATACTTTTATGACTTATTCTTATCTGTATTTTTTTTAAACTGCACTGTTGTTTAGGGGCTTGTAAATAAGCATTTCACCGTAAGTAAGTATTCGGCGTGTGTGACTAATAATGTTTGATTTGATTTAGAAGTTAGCAACTCAGAGCAGATGGTAGTAGATATATAGATATACTAGATATACTCCATGTGTAACTCTGTGTCGTTATATGTGTCGAACTGCTTTGCTTTATCTTGGCCAGGTCGCAATTGTAAATGAGAACTTGTTCTCAACTTGCCTACCTGGTTAAATAAAGGTGAAATAAAAAATAAATAAATAAAAAAGATGCCGTGTGTGGTATTGCGTAAGTCTATCATGGCATTAGAGGTAGTATCACTTAATCAAATGACTTTATTTGTGTAAACTTACCTTCGAAAGCGAATATCAAAATACCCCCAAAACGTGCTAGAACTCACAAAAGATCTCTAGCATTAAGTATGTGGTTGCATAGGAGTAGCCAGTTGGGCATTTGAAACATGTTGTTCTAGGATTTTGCTAACTGCTTTAAGTGGGGTAGACTTTCTTTATTCACAGTTTCACAATGGTCTTTCAGATGCAGGAAGGCAGGAGTATGCCCTTTAACCGTTACCATAGAGACCTCTGGGGGCTATTGTGACTTTGGCAGCTAGTGACCACCCTGCAGAGCTGCCTGCAGAAAAAGATTCATGACGAAAGACGCTAACCTGCTCCCGTAGCCAGGGTTGTCAAACTCATTCCATGGAGGGCCTAGTGTCTGCTGGTCTTTGGTTTTTCCTTTCGATTAAGACCTAGACAACCAGGTGAGGAGAGTTCCTTGCTAATTAGTGAACTTACTCTTTGTTTTAACAAACGCGTCGTGAGCGGTGGCAAGTGTCCACGTAAAAGACAATGAAAGGGTGTGAAAGAGAGGTTGTCTGTTTTTAAACCAGAGCTTTTTTTTTTATTGGAAGGAGCAAAAACAAGCAGACACTCTGGCCTCTGTGTAATGCCTTTCAGCATGGTTATTTCCATAACATTTTCCTCCTTAAAGAAATGCGGTCTTTTTAATTGCATTTTTAAATCATCACTGTATGTCAAGTGAAGCACTGTGTGTTCATTTCATGAAAATAACTCCAGATATATATTTTTATATTTACATTTATTTCCCCGAACCTCCTTTTGCCATTGAAACGTTGTCTGGTCTTGCAGGCATGTTGATACAAATGAGTCTGCCGCTACAATGTTACCTTGCAAAATGCTCTACATTGATTTGCTCATGTTACCAAGAGGCACGCTAGAAAGATTAGGAATCACCGATAAATAGGCTTCACCAGACACAAATATGCAATACTTGTACGGGACTGAAAGATGAACAATATGGTCACATTTACGTTACATTTCAACAAATTCAATGCTAAGGGACAACACTCATAGCGATGTTGTAAACGTTACGGATGTATACCCTAATTCAAGTAAAGTTTTACCCTGAAAGGTAGGCTGTCTAAAATGAGGTCAATGGAAGGTTTAGTGTTTTGATGGTCTGTAAAGGTTGAACATGAACCTGAGCAAATACCAAGCTGAGATGTTTCTCGTCTCGGAGCTACACCCTCCGGTCAACACAGTTGGATTTCACATTGGCTGAAAGAACAGGTTATGGCGGCTTCAAAAAAATGGCGGATAGAATAATAACTTCAATGAAGTTAAGGGACTATCCACCTTAATATGCATTGTTTCTTCTCATCATAACACAGACATGTTGCTTTTCTCTCGAAAATGATAAATGGATGGAAATATTAAAATACTTTCTCTCCCCAAAAACCAGAAGCAGTTTTCTTCCAAAAATGTTTATTTGCAGAACTATTTACAAAAGATGGTCATTAGCAATACTTAATTCAAAGAGTCAGATTGATAAGTTATAGCATAAAAATACTGAAGCACATTGATAAAGCAGGAAAATAATCAAATCAATAGTTCAAAAACTCTTATTTAGAAAAGAAAGGTTAACAATCATTTCAGATAATCAACTATATAATTTAAATTGAAATAGTAACTTGTTACAGCAAATTAGTCAAATACAAAACAATCTGTAGAATGCTGCAATACTGAACAGCAATGAAACATCAGATAATACATTCATACATACATTTCACTATCATGCATGCTGCCTTAAGTCCTTGTAAAAAAAAAACAGACAAAGGAAAGTTCAAACAACAAAAACATGGTCGACTCAAGAGCGGAAAATAGTTTAAATTAGGCATGAATTTATATATTTATATATGTATATTTCTGTACAAATAATGAATATTTGGCATTATATTCATCCTTATTATTGATGTGATATCTAACAATTCAAAATAGTTTAAGCTGAACATCTGCCTTTATCCAATCAGACTCTTTCTTCCATGTTACATTCCAAAACCCATGAGAGGCCATTTATTAAATATACCCACAAAACAATAAATTCTTCACCATAGGTAAACAAACATACAGTGAAAGCTATCTCCCCTCGCAAAACATTTAGCAAAAAGAAAAAATTGCACAGGTAAATGGTGCCCTTTCTTTTCCCTGGGAAAGTTGTATTGGCTTTTAAAGGCTAAAAACACAACGACTGTCAATGTGAACAATGAATGCACATCTGCCCCGAATATCCATATAGTTGAGTTACAGTGCCTTCAGAAAATATTCAGACCCCTTCACTTTTTCCACATTTTGTTACGTTACAGCCTTATTCTAAAATGGTTTAAATAAAAACAAGCCTTAGTAATCTAAACATAATACCCCATAATTACAAAGCGAAAACAGACTTTTTGAAATGTAGGAAAATGTATATATATATATTAAAAAAACTGAAATACCTTAACATAAGTATTCAGACCCTTTGCTATGAGATTCAAAATTGAGCTCCTGTTTCCATTTATCATTCTTGAGATGTTTCTACAACTTGATTGGAGTCCACCTGTGGTAAATTCAATTGATTAGACATTATTTGGAAAGGCACATAACTGTCTATATAAGGTCCCACAGTTGACAGTGCATGTCAAAGCAAAAACCAGGCCATGAGGTCGAAGGAATTGTCGGAAGAGCTCCAAGACAGGATTGTGTCGAAGCACAGATCTGGGGAAGGGTACCAAAAACATTTCTGCAGCATTGAAGGTCCCCAAGAACACAGTGGCCTCAATCACTCTTACATGGAAGAAGTTTGGAACCACCAAGACTCTTCCTAGAGCTGGCCACTCGGCCAAACTGAGAAATTGGGGAGAAGGATTTTGGTCAGGGAGGTGACCAAAAACCCGATGGTCACTCTGACAGAGCTCCAGAGTTCCTTTGCAGAGATGGGAGACCTTCCAAAAGTACAACAATCGCTGCAGCACTCCACCAAATATTATGGTAGAGTGACCAGACGGAAGCCATTCGTCAGTAAAAGGCAAATGACAGCCCGCTTGGGAGTTTGCCAAAACGCACCTAAAGGAGTCTCAGACCATGAGAAACAAGATTCTCTGGTCTGATGAAACCAAGATTGAACTCTTTGGCCTGAATGCCAAGCGACACGTCTGGAGGAAACATGGCAACATCCCTACGGTGAAGCAAGGTGGTGGCAGCATCATGCTGTGGGGATGTTGTTCAGAAGCAGGGACTGGGAGACTAGTCAGAATTGAGGCAAAGATGAACGGAGCAAAGTACAGAGAGATCCTTGAAGAAAACCTGCTCTAGAGCGCTCAGGACCTCAGACTGGGGCGAAGGTTCACCTTCCAACAGGACAAAGACCCTAAGCACACAGCCAAGACAAAGCAGGAGTGGCTTCTAGACAAGTCAAAAAAAATGTGGAAAACCTGTTTTTCCTTTGTCATTATGGGGTATTGTGTGTAGATTGATGAGTGGAAAAAACGATTTAATACATTTTAGAATAAGGCTGTAATGTAACAAAATGTGGAAAAAGTCAAGGGGTCTGAATACTTTCCAAAGGCACTGTACATGTAGGCCTAGGTAATAGCAGGGGAATGGGAGACCTTGTAGGCAGAACCCTCCATTGGCATTGACTAAGGAATAAAGTGTTTGGGTGGCAGGTCAAATTAGAAGGCCATACTGTAGATGTTGTGATGTAAAGGCTACAATGCATTGAATGAAGTTTATTGCTAAACGGGCAGTGGGCACATTCAGTCCATGTGGTTTTCAATGTAAAGCAGCTCTGATTCGCTCAAACCTTTTCAAATTAAAATAAAATAACATTGCCTCGAGGAAATTAAGAAAGAGCCCATGGTATTTTGTGGAAGGTCAGTGGCCAAAATCAGTGATAATGATAAAGAACAACACTGTGCTCCTTATTGACTCAAATATTTTATGAGGAGAGAGAGAGACATTCTTAGAGTGCAACTGCACTGGAAAAAAAAGGAAAAAATTGAAAGAAAAAGTCAAGCAAAGTTTACAGGGCCATAGAAAATCGTGTTGGTGTCAAAATACCTCAAGACGAATTGTTCAAAATAAAGAATTTAGGGTGCCATCTTGAGGACATTTTGTCTTACTGCTGTGTGGTGTGTGTGTGCGCGTACCTGTGTTTGTGCGCTGATTGTCAGAATAAACCAATCTCTGTAATTCTTGAGAAAGAAAACAAGAAAAAACAAGTTCAATTAACTTCAGCACCTTTACTGACTTCTTTGAGGTTTATAGCACAACAGCCCACCAAACACATTGGCCCAAGACGATGTAGCAAAAATGTCACTCATGAAACATTGTACAAACGTACAATGTTTAGCCCCTAAAAGAGTTCCACGCGTAAAAGGGCTGCAGAACAAAATATCACACCAAAGAACTTGGATATGATGCAATTTGTTATTCTAAATGTCTGTTTATATGTGTGTGTGTGATTAGCGTTTAAGTCTTGAAGAGCATTAAAAGGAGGATATTTCCAATCGTTAAAATGCCATCAGGAAAGCAATTCATCATGGACATACTGCATATTAGATGAGGGTGATGTACCATGTGTTTAATAGAATATCAAGCTGCTTTCAGAATGACCCATCAAGATGGCCAGTAAGTGTGCAAACACCAACGTTTCTGAAGATAGATCAAGATGACTGAAAACGTACTGAGATTTGAACTGTGCACAACAATTCAATTCTTCAACCTCCTGAAGACAATGTCCACTTCCATAAAGATCAGCAAACAAAGATTCATTTCCACTGGGGCCATCATGCGTTAGAGGGAATGTCTGTAGAAATGGGGACGTGGTGCAGGCTGGCAGGACTACTGCATAGGACACAGGCGTGTGGTGGCCGTGTGTTGTCACTGTAACTGACTCTCAAACCATGAGGTAAATAGCTGTATGTGTGCCTGCCTGTTGTATGAAACACTATTGCACTTTTTAGCAGGTCAAGTTTAGTCAGTCTCTAGTTTGTGGTAACGATAATAAGCCATAAAGCATTGAGAACTGGGACGAGGTTACGATATCATAGCAAGGAAAAATACTCCCTGGGATGTTGTTTTTCTCTGCCATCCCCCTCCGAGCCACACACACACACACGCAGGGCACACACAAATGCAAACACACGTACACACATAACCTATGTTCGCTCCTGTTACATTGATTCAGTTTGATTCTGATAAAAAACGTCTACGCTGCACTTTCTCTGTGTCAAAATAAATCAAAGACCATCAACATACAAGATTTTCATGATGATAAATGATATACAGTGTGTACCAATCACGAAGACACTTGCATACCGGTGACATAACGTAAACTTGGGGCATGTACCAATCAATATGAATCACCAAACCTGCGGATTACACCAAAGGTAACATGTTCCCCCCCTGATTAATGGGAACAATATCGACCTGTGAGAATGAATGGATGCCAACAATGACAGATCTTACCAAAAGCATAGTTTAAACAAATCACACAAAATGTATCAATTCAATTTTCACATCATCTCATCCTCTTCAACTTGTGCTGCAGTCATACAACAGTATAACAATTCAAAAGGATCCAATGCTAATCCAAACTACTAATATCAAGGCATTTGGATGAAAAAAACAAACAAGCTAGCTTTCCTCCCAAACAGCCCTTTAAGGTGACATTGCAACTCAATCAACACAACCAGAGATGGCCAAGCACTCTGCATGGCATCGTATTCCAACCAAAGACCTCAAACTAAGACATTCATTCATAGATTCTTGTAAGTCTGATTTTAAGGCACCTAAGGATTTTTTCCCCCATCGTACGTAGTTGCCAAACTTGCAAACCCTCCTTAGATCATGGGAAAGTATATGGTATGGGACAAACATGATAATAGAGTATGTTTGAGATTGGAGAAAGGGCAATTCCCTTTCTACGAAGACAAAAAAAATTGCTGTCTTAATTTATGCACCTAATGTAGAGGGCTATACATTATAATATCACACAATATGAATAACTAAAGACTAGGAAACGATAAAGGGGAAAGAAGAGCGTGAAGATCCATGAACTATTTGCCTTGGCCAATCTATCATGTTTAATATAATCTTGGATTTGGTGTTATGTATCAGTGTGCAAATTGGTAACTGTGGTGAATAGTTACGAGTACGTCACTATAGCAGCAGTTGTTGACTCTGTGGTTATGAATCTTTCAGATGAGACCACCATGGGTGTGAAAGTGACATCATTTCTAATCTAATGGGAACCTGACTGTTTAATTTTTTTTAAATAAAAAATAAAAAAAACTCTTCATTAAGCTATCAATGTCTCTCACTTTCTGCTGTTACCTCACTTAGACCAGACATGGACTTTGTGTCCACATAGAATCACAATACTGTACTGTTTGCTTTTACACGGCACCTACACATCTCCTATGACCTTTTTGTTGTTGTTGCATTGTTAGTGACTCTACATTCGTATATGATTTTGCTTTCGATGTGTTTAAGGCCGTCTGGTACGTAACGGTTTCATTGCGGTTCACAGCAGAGAGAGGCCGATGTCAGGAAATGAAATTGGAGACGTTGAGTGGTTTACCAGAAGCTATAGAGGAATGAGGAAAGTCCCAGTTTATTCAACTACTTTCCACCCTATTTTAGCAAAATATCTGGCAACGTATCTGACCAACTGAACTGTTGCTTACTGTGTGTTGCCCTTCCAAAAGGTCGTAATTAAAATGGTCTTAATCTAGGCTATGTGGATATATAACAGCTCACCCTGTTTTTGCATCACATTCTATTGAAAATTCCTAGTCGACCACTGGTGCTAGAAGCTTACAACCCTATAACATAACAAGTATATGGGAATAAATGAATTATACTAAAAACATCCAATCTACTGTTCATATGGGTAAATGGAAATACTATATCAATGACACGCAGTACAACGCAAATGCCAGTATATCATGTCATCTAGTATAAGTACAGTTTCATTTTTTGAAGGAAATATACAGTTCATTGAAACAATAAGCTCCCAAGTGTGGTGTTGTCGAGCACCGCCAAAGCAACGGAGTAACGTCATAAAAATGTAAATGCCTTGCTCTCTCTCTCTCACTAGAATTCCCTAGACCTTTGACTATGGCTACTATTACAGCAACCCTCTTAGCTCATGGCAAGATAGGGAGTAGAAATACCTCATCGTACGTATTGTCAATAAACAACTTTTAAGCAAAAATGAACAATGCAAATAGACATTTTGCAAATATGTTTTTTTCTTTCTTCCCGCAAGTCAATAGCCACTATCTTTAATTGCAGATGCTATGGGCACCATTTTAGTAAATCTCTGTTATTAAAAAGTCCTTGAGTGTGTGTGTGTGTGTGTGTGTGTGCGTGCACATAGGACTGGGTAAAGGACAACCGTTTCAGGTAAAAAGCAGCACCATTTACTAGTAACTGGATAGTGTTAAAGTGACATTTGCACCTGTCTGTCCCACACTACTTCTGTAAAAAATACTTGATTGCTGTGTGCCGGATGGGATAGAATGTGTGTGATGTGGTCTCTAATAGGTATAAGTCATCTGTCTGTTGGGGCACTGCTCTCTCCGCCCCATCAACAGTCATTCTTTCACAGCGTCCACTATGATACAATTCAAGTTCAATGTAGTTTGTGATGTTGGTCATTGGGTATATATGTGATAGATTACATTATTTATCACCATTATTATCATTACAATAGTACTGGACATCAGGGGATGGACACAAAACTCAAGGTGCAGATTGATGCTGTGTATAGAACAGCATCATAGACATATTCAATAGCAAATGTTCCATTTTTTTGTCCTTGCAATTCAACTGCAACAATATCATGTGAGTGTCATTTACTACATTTCCCTTGGAAATACAAACATGAATAGTATATATAAGGTGCAAAAATGCATTATATCATAGTCAACTTTTTTTTTTTTTCATGAAATTTGAAACATTTTTTCCCTTTAAGTGTTTTACAATAGTGTTGCAATGGAAACATGGATCAGACGAATAAATGCACTGTACAACCCATATCATAACCATGTTTCAACCTTACGACAAAGCCGTTATCGTAACTGAAAATGCATAAATGCAGCCCTAAGGTACTGTCCCAGCTAGCACATTACGTTCTGAGAACCATAAGTTTCTTAGAGCATGGTGACCGGGTGGTTGTCCCATGGTTATTTTGCATTCAACCGTCCCACAACTTTCTGGGAATGGTACAGGATAGTTGCTTGGCTTTGGAACTTTATCAACACATTTAAGGAACTTGACAAAAACACCTTATTTTCTTGTTATTTCATTACTTTAACAGAATGTTTCCTAAAAGTTCAAACATGGTTACATTTAACCAAAAAATGTGTAATGTTAAAGGAATGTTCGTCAACTGGTTTGACATTGGGAATATTCTGAAATAGTTCTGAGAACGTTAAGAAACAATGTTATTCTGTGGGAATTTCAGTACTTTAGTGTAAAGTTTTCTGCAGGTTTCCTCACGGTTCTATTTAAAGCCATTGTTTTAAGAACATTAAGAAAGTGTTACACAAGAACCACAAGAAAAAACATTGTAGCGTTCAAAGAACATTATAATAATGTTATTTAAAATCTTATACATCCATTCCCAGTGTCAACAAAACTCTCTCTATCCTCTTTCTTCGTAAGTGTGTTCAGGTGTGTTGGCTGGGCCCAATAATTGGGCGCCCTGGTCTTAATGAGTTTCCTTTGGAATGTATTTCCTTTGGAATATACTAAAATGAACATCTTTGTATGAGTTTAAAAAACATGGCATGCTACTGTAGCTCCATCCTGCTGTCGCAGTGAACTAATTCCATGGACAGAGAATAGAAGATCATAGGTTTGAATATCACTGACGCTGTGCCAAAATAAAAAAATACATGTGTTTGCATGATTCATTTCCATGTGTCCTATCTCTGCTTGGAGTTCAAAACAGTCAACCTAAGCTAGCAGTCTTATTGAAACGTTCAGTGAACGTTTTAAGTGATTCAAAAACCTCAAAATAACCTTAATATTTAGTTCCAAACATTCACAACATTTAGAGAATGTTCTCAGAACGTTATTTGATCACCTTCAAATAACCTATAATTTCCGTTCTCTTTCAGGGAACCGTAGTAAAAGGTTCTCAGAACCTCCGTGCAACCTAAAAATGTACATTCCCAGAACGTTTTAAAAACGTTCAGTTTTACCGATCAGGAAACTTATGGCTTTGTTCCCAGAATCAATTGGAAACCAAAAACTTCTGTCCCACAACTTCCAAGGAACTAAATGTGCTAGCTGGGTTACTGCTGCATGTCTTTTTCACATCCCATGTCTCAGCAATGTTAGGCAGTGGCTGCAGCAGCAAGCCTGGTAAAAAGTGGTGTGAGTACGTCCCAAGAATAACAACGGAACTACTATACCCAGGATGCTGTGCGACCATATCAGATGTGATGACTACTCCTTGGTCTCTACCATAGAAATAGAATAGACCCCATAGAAATAGATTTGAATTCTATATCTATGGTTTTTACCCTAGAGTGCCCACTGCAAGACTGAGGTATTTCAATAGCAGGTGTTGATCAATCGCACTACATATTCCCCCCACTTTGACTGACAACCCACAAACATGGGGGAGACATTTCCAGACTTCTATCTTGACAGTGAGTCATCACCACCTCTGTGCTACCACTGGGGAGTAGTAGTCTCCGCACAGGGTGATTTAGCCCAAGACCACTGATGCTGGTGAGATTCTCCATAGAAAAGTTGCACTTTGTGATTCCTTTTGAACACGGTGGGAAAATACTGATATTACCCTTACTTTACCCAGAGGCTCATAATACATGATGGCAATGCGAAAGCTCTTGGGGGGGATGAATACATTTCCGACAAGAGAATTTGTTACAGTATAGAAAATAATCATTTTGCTTGTAATTAGCCAAATATAATTGTGATGGTGGATCAGTTCGGTTAAAGGGGAGGTTGTAGTAGCAGCTCATTATAATGGGGTGGAGGGTGGTGAATATTACCTCCGTCTTAAAGGGGAGAGGACATCAGAAGAAGGGCAATAGATGGAGAGAAACAGTAAGAAGTGAAAGTGAGAGACACAGACGACAAGAAAGAGGGAGGAAGGAGTCTGGGTGACACCCACTGGCTGGGTCTGGGATATGGGGGCCGGAAGGGGTCAGGCTAGAGGGGTAAATGCTTGGACCTCAAAGGCGGGTCTGGGCCTCGGGGATGTAGATCTCGATGCTGTCCGCCCGCTCTGTGGCTGAGTTCTGTCTGAAGGAAGCCGCCCGCTTAGCTGCCATGAGGCGGCGCCGTGCCTCCTGACGCTGGCGGTCCTGCAGGTCCAGAGAGCGCTCCCGCATCACGCCGCCACGCCCCTTCGGAGGCCTCTTTGGCAGCGGGGGAGGCCACTTCCTCTCCTTTATAGAGAGTGAATGAGAGATAAAGAGAATGCGAGCGAGAGGATGAGAGAGAGAGAGAGAGAGCCATGTAATTTTCTGAACAAGGGCAGGATAAAACAATACAAATAAGTAAGAATTGGCCAATAGCATTAGACAATACACCTCTGCAGTCCAGTTTGCTAGCTGTGAAAAGCTATACAGCTAAGCAAGGGTAACAACTCCATTAACATACCTGTAATGGTGTCTTCTTCTCGGGGCTCTCCACGGGCCTCCACTCGTTGCTCTTGATTTCCTGCAGCTCGTCAAACTTGGCAGTGACGTCGTCGATGGAGAGCTGCAGCAGGTCCCAGAATCCGGCCAGGTCCTGAGAGGTGGGGCGGGGCATGGCGCTGGGGTCCTGAGGGGTGAAGGGTGGCAGGGAAGGGGGGTGACCGGAAAAGTGAAAGGTGGGGGAGGGAGAACATGTTATATAGTTATCAACACCTCAGTGACCATGAGAACGTATAGTCATAACTGTTATAGACTATAATTGGGACTTTTTAAGCGCTTGTGTTACATCACCAGCTATTGCATCTTCCAACACCTGCTTCCAAACCCCCTCCTGTAAAACTGTCCAACCACTAGATGTCCTCCTTAACTCTTTAAAATAACAGATGCATTTCATGTCCTTTTGCCAGCCATGAGCTCCATTTCATGGAGCAAATCAAGGCTACATCCATGTGGTGTTCTACACTGTAAAAGAGCATTCATCACTCCCACGTATCTGTTTGTGTGAACATTCAACGCATAATTACACATAAAGGTCGGCAATGACTCAGCACACAAACGCAACACGGTGTTCTGTATACCTGAACAGGTTCGACATTGACATTTGTGTTACTGACCACTTGCGCTGTCCAGATGACACAGACACGTGCACTTGCACGCACACACACGACTCGACCTCCTCCACCGCCCCCCCCACACAGTCATTACAGTTGTGATATGGGGTTATGCCAGGGGTAGTGCTCTCTCTCTGGTAGGGGTACTAGTCAGTGGGACACGTTTGAGAGGCTCAGGACAATCTAAGCCCTGTCACAGTAAATGTGGGACTTCATCCATCATCCCATTATCTCTGGGGGAACGCAGATAGAGAGCCCACGGCCCCTCAGAAAGAGAGCAAAACACCGGCTTTAAGGTATCATAGGCATCAGACACAAAAAAAGAATCACGCTACAGCAAAGGAGAAGGGTCATTAAAGCCCCTCCTCTCACAAACTCTTTGCTTTTTTTCATTTAAGAAATGTCTGCATTGTGTGAAGAAATGGCAAGTGAAGCATCATTTGAGCAGTCTCTCTCAAAAAGTAACTTAACAAAGAGGATAGCTCTGGAAACGGTATTTGTGTGTCTTCTGAGACTAGCCCTACAGTAACTAATGCAGGTTGACATTAGGCGGGTAATTAAAATGAGGTCTTACGAAAATGTGAAAACTTCGACGACGTTTGGGGTGAGTAACGAGAGAGAGTGGAAGGTTCGTTATTCAAAACCCATTGAAAGTCTGTCTCTCTGTATTAATGAACGGTGTGAACGTAGACACCTCAGTTTCCTATTTTTATTCTTCTTCCGCTGACTGTGGGGGGGGGGTCAGTACAAGCAGAAGGCCTGTTTCGATGTCAATTGGGACAGCTATTTCTGGAAGCAGCCAGTCAGTGCAGCTTCAGGCACAGCACTTATCAAGCCCTGTGTGCTGTCAGTGAGAATGTGAGATATAAGGCGTAATTTCAATACACAACACTGACGTATGCATGCATATGTTCTCACACACACACACACACGTCATAGTACACCCATCATGGTACACCCGCCATGGTCTATTATAGTATTATTGGGCACTTACCAGGTTCTGCTGACACAGCCAGTAGAACTGCTGGAATTTTTGAGACATGAGGAGTTGTGCGCTGCCCACGGCACTTCGGATTTTCCCTAGGACTGGAGGACACACACACAGAGAGAGAGAGAGAGAGACAGAGAGAGAGAGAGAGAGAGAGAGAGACAGAGAGAGAGAGAGACAGAGAGAGAGAGAGAGAGAGAGAGATGCGCATATGGAGTGAGATTAGACTCTTAATTCTGTAAATATAGTCAGGCAAAAAAATACTATAAAATAAATAATACAAATACTGAGCTATATGGTATGCTTCAAAACATTTGAAAATTATATATTTTTTTCTCTACCATTTCTCAGGGAAAGAGATTTTGTTTAATAAGTCATCTTTGTTTCTCTCAAAACGATAGTGGTGAAATAATTGGCACCCCTGTTTTCAATACCTCGCCTTGCAAGGAAAACAGCACTGGGGCCATTTCTAAAATGTTTTATGAGATTGGAGAACACATTGGGAGGGATCTTGGACCCTTCCTCCATAAAGAATCCTTCCAGATCCTTGATATATTTTTATCTGCGCTTATGGCCTGCCATCTTCAATTAAAACCACAGGTTTTAAATGGGGTCAGGAGACCATTTAATGGCCATTTTGATGTGTGCTTGGGGTTATTGCTGGTAGATTCACGCACGACCAAACTTCAGCCTCCTGGCAGAGGCAACCAGGTTTTTGGCTAAAATGTCCTGGTACTGGGTAAAGTTCATGATGCCGTTGACCTTAACAAGGGCCCCAGGACCAGTGGAAGCAAAGTAGCTCCAAAACATCAAAACTCCACCACCATATTATACAGTATGTATTAGGTTCTCTCCTGCTTATGCATCCTTATTTCGATGCAAAACCCCTCATTGGTGTGCGTGGCCAAAGAGCTCTATTCTCAAGTCATCTGACCACAGCACCGGTTACAATTAAATGCCAATGGCGTTTAGCAAACTCCAGGCGTTTACATTTGTTGGATGACATGAAAATAGAGCTCTTTGGCTACGCACCAGTGTTATCTCACTCAAAACTGTCCACTGCACCAAGAATCAAAACGCTGGACAGGTATTCATTAGCAAATCAAATGTGTTAATAACAACGCTTGTAGGTTGTAATACATTTCCATCCACAAACATGACTTTGCCCATTCAATTCTAAAGGGTTATCAGTGAATGCATTGAGAAACGAATGCATTAGAATATGAACAGCCCCTGCCTTAGGGACTATAGAGCCAGTACATGCCTCTATGCTGCAGCGTCAGAAACTCACTCTCCTCCGACAGGTCATGCTCTTCAGCCTCCCTCTCCATGTCTTTACACCATCCCTCCATCCTCTTAGTTTCATTATGGAGGAGCTGCATGAACCAGCCGCCGTCCCTGCGGAGGGGGGACACTCGGCCCGTCTCAGCCCCCTCCAGAGAGGGCTCTGTCAGCCACGACTCGGGCTGCGGGCTGGGCGGTCCGCTGGAGGAGCGCTGGTAGTCCTCCCGGTAGCTGAAGAGGCCCTGGGTGCGGACGGTGCGGACAGCCCCGTACTGGGTGGGCGTGCTAGGCTCCGAGTGGCCCCCGCGGAAGCCCAAGCCCCCTCCGAACTGCAGGCCCTTGTCCTCCATGGTGGGGAAGCCCTCTAGTTCCATGTCAGCTTGTACGGCCGTCGTCACGCTGTTGGAGCGCTTGAACCTGCCATGCCTGAGGGAGAATACACACATGCAGACACACACATACAAATATATGTATACAGAGAATAATAAATAGTTTAGAAGAATAATATATGGGTCCAAATATATTGATGATATTGATATTGATTCAGAGAATCAATGACTTTTTCCAAATTGTGTTACGTTACAGCCTCTTTCTAAAATTGATTAAATGAAAAAACATCCTCAGAAATCTACACACAATCTACACACAATTCCACATAATGACAAAGCGAAAACAGTTTTTTTTTAAAGATTTTTTTGAAAATCTATCAAAAATAAAAACAGAAATACCTTATTTACATAAGAATTCAGACACTTTGCTATGAGACTCAAAATTGAGCTTAGGTGCATCCCTGTTTCCATTGATCATCCTTGAGATGTCTGTATAACTTGATTGGAAGCCACCTGTGGTAATTTCAATTGATTGGACATGACTTGGAAAGGCTGTCTATAAAGGGTCCCACAGTTGACAGTGCATGTCAGAGCAAAAACCAAGCCATGAGGTCGAAGGAATTCTCGGTAGAGCTCCGAGAAAGAGGCACAGATCTGGGAAAGGGTATCAAAACATTTCTGCAGCATTTGAAGTCCCCAATAACACAGTGCCATCCATCATTCTTAAATGGAATTTGGAGCCAACAATACGTCCTAGAACTGGCCGCTCGGCCCAAATGAGCAAATGGGGGGAGACAGGCCTTGGTCAGGGAGGTGACCAAGAACCCGATGGTCACTCTGACAGAGCTCCAGAGTTCCTCTGTGGAGATGGGAGAACCTTCCAGAAGGACAACTATCTGTGCAGCACTATACCAGTCAGGCCTTTATGGTAGAGTGGAAGCCACTCCTCAGTAAAAGGCACATGACAGCCCGCTTGGAGTTTGCCAAAAGATTCTCTGGTCTGATGAAACTAAAGACTCTTAGGCCTGAATGCCAAGGGTCACGTCTGGAAGAAACCTGGCACCATCATGCTGTGGGGATGGGGATGTGGGGATGTTTTTCAGCAGTAGAGACTGGGAGACTAGTCAGTATCGAGGCAAAGATGAACGGAGCAAATTACAGGGAGATCCTCGATGAAAACCTGCTCCAGAGAGCTCAGGACCTCAGACTGGGGTGATGGTTCACCTTCCAACAGTACAATGACCTGAATCACACAGCCAAGACAAGTCTCTGAATGTCCTTGAGTGGCCCAGTCAGAACCTGGACTTGAACCCGGTCAAACATCTCTGGAGATACTTGAAAATAGCTGTGCCGCGACGCTCCCCATCCAACCTGACAGAGCTTGAGAGGATCTGCAGATAAAAATGGGAGAAACTCCCCAAATACAGGTGTGCCAAGCTTGTAGCGTAATACCCAAGAAGACTCGAAGCTGTAGTTGCAGCCAAAAGTGCTTCAACAAAGTACTGAGTAAAGGGTCTGAATACTTAAGTAAATATAATATTTCAGTTTTTATTTATTTAATATAAATTAGCAAAAATGTCTAAAAACTTGTTTTTGCTTTGTCATTATGGGATATTGTGTGTAGATTGATGAGGGGAAAAAACAATGTAATCAATTTTAGAATAAGGCTGTAATGTAACAACATTTGGAAAAAGTCAAGGGGTCTGAATAATTTCCAAAGGCGCTGTATACAAAAAAACTATTCATTCAACAGAACATGTGCAATATAAGTTTCACAATATCGATAAATATTGATTTAGTGCAATCAGGACCCAGAGGGAGATTATCAACTGCTGCTGTAAAAGGTCAGAGGGCAAACTGCAACGGTTGTATTTTCTGTTTCCATTTCCTGCATGCGTACCCTTTGTCATCCTCCACCTGGGTGCCCACAGAATGGTACTGAGGAAGCCCTTTGCTCTCCGACTCGGAGTCTGTCGCCGTCTCCACCTGGTAAATACCAATTTGATCATAAACAATAACACACGTCAATGTCAGTAACATCTTTATTACAGTATCATGGGTGAACTAATTTACTACTACACTAACTGAACATCAATGAGGGTGCTTGGTAAACTATAGTGATCTATACTATACAGTGGGGCAAAAAAGTATTTAGTCAGCCACCAATTGTGCAAGTTCTCCCACTTAAAAATATGAGAGGCCTGTCATTTTCATCATAGGTACACTTCAACTATGACAGACAAAATGAGAAAAAAAAATCCAGAAAATCACATTGTAGGACTTTTAATGAATTTATTTGCAAATTATGGTGGAAAATAAGTATTTGGTCACCTACAAACAAGCAAGATTTCTGGCTCTCACAGACCTGTAACTTCTTCTTTAAGAGGCTCCTCTGTCCTCCACTCGTTACCTGTATTAATGGTACCCGTTTGAACTTTTAAAAGACACCTGTCCACAACCTCAAACAGTCACACTCCAAACTCCACTATGGCCAAGACCAAAGAGCTGTCAAAGGACACCAGAAACAAAATTGTAGACCTGCACCAGGCTGGGAAGACTGAATCTGCAATAGGTAAGCAGCTTGGTTTGAAGAAATCAACTGTGGGAGCAATTATTAGGAAATGGAAGACATACAAGACCACTGATAATCTCCCTCGATCTGGGGCTCCACGCAAGATCTCACCCCGTGGGGTCAAAATGATCACAAGAACGGTGAGCAAAAATCCAAGAACCACACGGGGGACCTAGTGAATGACCTGCAGAGAGCTGGGACCAAAGTTACAAAGCCTACCATCAGTAACACACTACGCCGCCAGGGACTCAAATCCTGCAGTGCCAGACGTGTCCGCCTGCTTAAGCCAGTACATGTCCAGGCCCGTCTGAAGTTTGCTAGAGAGCATTTGGATGATCCAGAAGAAGATTGGGAGAATGTCATATGGTCAGATGAAACCAAAATATAACTTTTTAGTAAAAACTCCAACTCGTCGTGTTTGGAGGACAAAGAATGCTGAGTTGCATCCAAAGAACACCATATCTACTGTGAAGCATGGGGGGGGGGGGAACATCATGTTTTGGGGCTGTTTTTCTGCAAAGGGACCAGGACGACTGATCCGTGTAAAGGAAAGAATGAATGGGGCCATGTATCGTGAGATTTTGAGTGAAAACCTCCTTCCATCAACAAGGGCATTGAAGATTAAACGTGGCTGGGTCTTTCAGCATGACAATGATCCCAAACACACCGCCCGGGCAATGAAGGAGTGGCTTCGTAAGAAGCATTTCAAGGTCCTGGAGTGGCCTAGCCAGTCTCCAGATCTCAAACCCATAGAAAATCTTTGGAGGGAGTTGAAAGGCCGTGTTGCCCAGCAACAGCCCCAAAACATCACTGCTCTAGAGGAGATCTGCATGGAGGAATGGGCCAAAATACCAGCAACAGTGTGTGAAAACCTTGTGAAGACTTACAGAAAACGTTTGACCTCTGTCATTGCCAACAAAGGGTATATAACAAAGTATTGAGATAAACTTTTGTTATTGACAAAATACTTATTTTCCACCATAATTTGCGAATAAATTCATAAAAAATCCTACAATGTGATTTTCTGGGTTTTTTAAAACTAATTTTGTCTGTCATAGTTGAAGTGTACCTATGATGAAAATTACAGGCCTCTCTCAGTGGGAGAACTTGCACAATTGGTGGCTGACTAAATACTTTTTTGCCCCACTGTATATACAGAGAGACGAGAGACTGAGAGAGGCCGGTGTTTGTCCCGAGACCCCTATATCCTGAGCAAAGGATTGTCTCCCTGAGAGTGAAGGCGTTTATGGGCCGGTCCCTCTCTATATCCCCAACGCATGGCTCACTTTACACACACACACACACACACACACACACACACACACACACACACACACACACACACACACACACGCACACACACACACACACACACACACTCATTTCAACAGTACAGTCCCAGTGCTTAAAAATAATGACGTAGAAAAAGTTGAGTATGGAATATAATGTCAATGAGTACTTCATAGTACATAACTATTCACACCAGATGCGATGGCCTGTATTAATATGGTGCTGAACTGCTTATTCTGCTGATATTGATGATGAGGTTGACGAAGACGATGGTGACGATACATCGGTTTCTATCAACCCCTTGAGAAACTGCATCGCAAAAGAGAGAATCTTGGCATGAAAGGGAAATGAGCGGTTTAAACGGTCACATTAATGCTATATAACGTGTTTCATGTCAAGTCAGAGGCCATGAGAAGGTGTAAAACATGTTCACAAGCTGCCGCGGCAGGCGTCCAGAAAATACTTTTGAGTCATTAGTAAATGTAATTCCATTTCTTTCATTAGTTTGATTTGTTGCCAGTGTAAAATAGATAACGCGATCAAATTGAATTACACCGATAAACAATCATCATCAACATTTTCGTCTAATGTTATTCTTCTCTATTAGTCATCATGAGGTGATATATGTGTGTGTGTGTGTGTGTGTGTGTTATATTGAGCTGAGTGCTACCTGGGCTCTCTGGGCTGGCCAGTGGCTGTAGAGATGTGTGGTCATTAATCCTTATTGGTCAGGGTCCCATTGGGTTAGTGTGAGATTGCTACTTTTTTTTAATTATTTTTTTTAAATTTCACCTTTATTTAACCAGGTAAGCTAGTTGAGAACAAGTTCTCATTTACAACTGCGACCTGGCCAAGATAAAGCAAAGCAGTGCGACACAAACGACAACACAGAGTTACACATGGAATAAACAAGTGTACAGTCAATAACACAATAGAAAAAAAAGAAAGTCTAAATACGGTGTGTTCAAATGGTGTGAGGTGGAAAGGCAATAAATAGGTCATAGTAGCGAAGTAATTACAGTTTAGCAAATTAACACTGGAGTGATAGATGAGCAGATGATGATGTGCAAGTAGAAATAAGGGTGTGCAAAAGAGCAGAAAAGTAAATAAAAACAATATGGGGATGAGGTAGGTAGATTGGGTGGGCTATTTACAGATGGTCTATGTACAGCTGCAGCGATCGGTAAGCTGCTCAGATAGCTGATGTTTAAAGTTAGTGAGGGAAATATAAGTCTCCAGCTTCAGCGATTTTTGCAATTAGTTCCAGTCATTGGCAGCAGAGAACTGGAAGGAAAGGCGGCCAAAGGAGGTGTTGGCTTTGGGAACGACCAGTGAGATATACAGTGAGGGAAAAAAAGTATTTGATCCCCTGCTGATTTTGTACGTTTGCCCACTGACAAAGAAATTATCAGTCTATAATTTTAATGGTAGGTTATTTTGAACAGTGAGAGACAGAATAACAACAAACAAATCCAGAAAAACGCATGTCAAAAATGTTATAAATTGATTTGCATTTTAATGAGGGAAATAAGTATTTGACCCCGCTACAAAAAATGAATTAGTACTTGGTGGCAAAACCCTTGTTGGCAATCACAGAGGTCAGACGTTTCTTGTAGTTGGCCACCAGGTTTGCACACATCTCAGGAGGGATTTTGTCCAACTACTTTTTGTAGATCTTCTCCAAGTCATTAAGGTTTTGAGGCTGACGTTTGGCAACTCGTACCTTCAGCTCCCTCCACAGATTTTCTATGGGTTTAAGGTCTGGAGACTGGCTAGACCACTCCAGGACCTTAATGTGCTTCTTCCTGAACCACTCCTTTGTTGCGTTGGCCTTGTGTTTTGGGTCATTGTCATGCTGGAATACCTATCCACGACCCATTTTCAATGCCCTGGCTGAGGAAAGGAGATCCTCACCCAAGATTTGACGGTACATGGCCCAGTCCATCGACCCTTTGATGCGGTGAAGTTGTCCTGTCCCCTTAGCAGAAAAACACCCCCAAAGCATAATGTTTCCACCTCCATGTTTGACAGTGGGGATGGTATTCTTGGGGTCATAGGCAGCATTCCTTCTCCTCCAAACACGGCGAGTTGAGTTGATGCCAAAGAGCTCCATTTTGGTCTCATCTGACCACAACACTTTCACCCAGTTGTCCTCTGAATCATTCAGATGTTCATTGGCAAACTTCAGACGGGTTTGTATATGTGCTTTCTAGAGCAGGGGGACCTTGCCGACGCTGCAGGATTTCAGTCCTTCACGGCGTAGTGTGTTACCAATTGTTTTCTTGGTGACTATGGTCCCAGATGCCTTGAGATCATTGACAATATCCTCCCGTGTAGTTCTGGGCTGATTCCTCACCGTTCTCATGATCATTGCAACTCCACGAGGTGAGATCTTGCGTGGAGCCCCAGGCCGAGGGAGATTGACAGTTCTTTTGTGCTTCTTCCATTTGCGAATAATCGCACCAACTGTTGTCACCTTCTCACCAAGCTGCTTGGTGATGGTCTTGTAGCCCATTCCAGCCTTGTGTAGGGCTACAATCTTGTCGCTGACATCCTTGGAGAGCTCTTTGGTCTTGGCCATTGGTGGAGAGTTTGGAATCTCATTGATTGACTGCTTCTGTGGACAGGTGTCTTTATACAGGTAACAAACTGAGATTAGGAGCACTCCCTTTAAGAGTGTGCTCCTAATCTCAGCTCGTTACCTGTATAAAAGACACCTGCGAGCCAGAAATCTTTATGATTGAGAGGGGGTCAAATAATTATTTCCCTCATTTTATAACATTTTTGACATGCGTTTCTCTGGATTCTTTTGTTGTTATTCTGTGTCTCACTGTTCAAATAAACCTACCATTAAAATTATAGACTGATAATTTCTTTGTCAGTGGGCAAACGTACAAAATCAGCAGGGTATTACATACTTTCCCCCCTCAATGTACCTGCTGGAGCGAGTGCTACGGGTGGGTGTTGTTATCATGACCAGTGAGCTGAGATAAGGCGGAGCTTTACCTAGCATATACTTATAGATGACCTGGAGCCAGTGGGTCTGGCGACGAATATGTAGCGAGGGCCAGACGACTAGAGCATACAGGTCGCAGTGGTGGGTGGTATAAGGGGCTTTGGTGACAAAACGGATGGCACTGTGATAGACTGCATCCAGTTTGCTGAGTAGAGTATTGGAAGCTATTTTGTAAATGACATCGCCGAAGTCGAGGATCGGTAGCATAGTCAGTTTTACGAGGGTATGTTTGTCTGCGTGAGTGAAGGAGGCTTTGTTGCAAAATAGGAAGCCGATTCTAGATTTAATTTTGGATTGGAGATATTTATTATGAGTCTGGAAGGAGAATTTACAGTCTAGCCAGACACCTAGGTATTTGTAGTTGTCCACACATTCTAAGTCAGAGTAGTGATGCTAGTCGGGCGGGTGGGTGCGGGCAGCGAACGGTTGAAAAGCATGTATTTGGTTTTAATAGTATTTAAGAGCATTTGAAGGCCACGGAAGGAGTGTTGTAATGGCATTGAAGCTCGTTTGGAAGTTAGTTAACACCAGATGTATATAGAATGGTGTCGTCTGCGTAGAGGTGGATCAGGGAATCACCCGCAGCAAGAGCGACATCGTTGTTATAATATATGATATACTTCTCGGTGTGAATGGTTTTTAATGATGTGCATGTGTGCGCGTATGTTTGCGTGTGTCTTTGTCTAACATCAGCTGTCATGGGGAGTGGAGACAGTGACTAGCGGTGTGTTAGTGCGCATCACTGCAGGCACAATGTGCTGTTGTGAGAAAGGATTCACGTCCTGTGTGTGTGTGTGTGTATCTATGCATAATGTGTGTGTGTGTATGAGCATATGTGTGTATGAATGAACTTGTCTTGCCTGAATCCCTATGGAAGAGCGTGGTGTTTTGAGGTATTCCTCAGCCTTGGACACGAGCACCGCCTTGTCACACGTCTGCACGGAGCTGTGGCTGCCCATGGAGGCGTGCCGCTTGCCCGCCGCCGTCTCCATGGCCAACGTCACCGCCTTTGCACTGTCAAGGCTGTCGGTGGAGTTGTAGAGGTTTCGACCCGAGCCGCCCAGACCGTCCGGCGCCCACAGGATACTCCCCCGCGGGTGCCTTCCCTCGTGGTAGGCATCCTGTGTGGAATCTGTGCTGCTCTGGGCCGTCACCGAGATGAGGGGCTTGGAGGTGGCGCGAGGTGGCACCGGCGGTGGCGTCTTTGCCTTATAGCTAGGCGTGTGCGTCACCGCTGGAGAGCAAGCAGGGAGAGGAGGGAGAGCAGGGAGAGGAGGGAGAGGAAGAGGAGTTATTGTAAAGCAGAGGTTCTGAAGGGGAGAGAATGGAGGACGATAATATAATAGTGAAAGATGGGGCGAGAGTTCTCACAGCAAGGCGACCCAGTGCACCTGAGTACGTATGCTACTACAGTGAGTGATGAACGCGAATGGCGGAGTGATGAGGGGATTATGTTAAATGCATCACAAGGACACTGGGGACACAGAACAGAAGAAAGGGGAAACTCTTTGAGAGGATTTAAAAAACATTTTTATTTATTTTTACTGCCACCAAGATGAACACTCGACACTGATGCTTCTTTCTGGTTAATAAACCCAGTGTTTACAGGCTATAGCTCCTTCTGTGCAGTGGAGGATTATGGGTAGCAACCCTTCTTTCAAGTGCAAATGAGAATGTGATCTTAATCCAGATGGACCTCATTGCAGAAAAGGGCTAGCAGCAAGGAGCTACAGTATGCCTACTTCAGAGGCTGGGCTCAAACAGGTAGAGTACCATTGTTTCAATGATATTAAATGCAGTTGCTTGATATGAACTTCTAATTCTGATAGCCTCATATAATTGTTTAAAAAAAACATAGTTATATCTAACAAGCTATGTTAGACAAAAGGTGAGAAGGTGTTTCTACCAGATTCCTTATGAATTATAACCAGGCTAATTTAGTCTTGAAGAAATATATTAAAAGCCCAATGAAGTAAAACAAAACAAAATCCTGTGTTTTATATATATTTCCACACGATGAGGTTGGAATAATACTATGAAGTTGTGAAAATGATGATAATACTCTTTTAGTGTAAGACCTGTTTGAACAGCCTGCCTGACATTTCTGCCTGTTTTGGTGGGAGGGATTTTTGGCCTTCCATGGTGACACCACCATGCGTTAAATTAGTTAATATACCAATAGGAAAGAGAGTTCCAAACCTCTCTGTTAATAACAGCACATTTTTCAGCACATCCAGAATACAGTACTACAAATAATGACAGTTAACAGGATAAAAGGAACAGCTCATGGGAGTTCTTGTACTGGAGTCCCAGATACTGCATGCATCATTAAACACACCAGTTACAAAAAGACTGCAGCATGCTGATGGCCCTGTGGACTGTGACATTGACATGCAGAATTTGGAAACCACTATTTTATGAAACTGTTGGATGAGTCATTGAGGGAGAAAAAAGGCTGTGATTCATTGCCGTGTCAAAAATAGACTTCATCACAAATAGGTTGTGTAACTAGTCCTCAGGTATATTTATTCCGGCATTCATTTGTTCATGTGTTCATCCACCCACTGAAACATTCACCCATTCAGAAAAATATTGAAAAAACCTCCCTAGTCCTTTTAAGGTCACACATATGCACACACACACACACACACACACACACACACACACACACACACACACACACACACACACACACACACACACACACACACACACACACACACACATTGCCGGCAGCTGATTGACACATCTTTGACATAATTATACTACTCGTATAAAATCAGGGATAACTTGAACTTAATCCATTTACAATTTTAACAAGCACATCATTTGATGGATCTAATTAGTCATTAGATGTGGTACAACTCTGCATATACTCTCACTTTAGATGGATTTATTCCATCTTGAAAGGGTTGTATTTTTTGTTGTCGTCGGTGGATACCAAATTGAGTAGGATGGGTGACGCAGTCATAGACAGCGTTCAACTTTACATTTCTATCCCTGAGCTTTAATGGTGTGCAGCTTCAAAGCCACTCAAGAAGTGTGAAACTCAAGACTTTTTAATAAACAGCCTCCTATTCAAACTGAGTGGATTTGAATACTCTGGTAGGCAACAGCCTCTTTTGAAAAAGCACAACAATTGTATCCAGCAAGAGACGCCATATTGCCTCCCTACAGAAAGCAGACAGACAAACCCTGTGTGCCTGGGGACCTTGCACTGCAGCTTGACAGGCAGGAGCTGTGCGAGTCTCTCTCTATATTCGGGTGGTGTGTTATAGCCAACAGCCGGTGGGGAAGGCTGTAGATGGAGTTGCTGGGGTCAGTCAAAGTGTCTGGGTTAGAGAGCTCCTTGAAAGGAGATGACATGTCTGTCATAGGCCTCTCCTTACACTGCCATCTAAGAAGGTAAGGAGCCTTGAAGAACCGTTTGGGGTTCAAAAGATTGCCACTGTTGGTTCAAAAAGGTTCCTTGAGGAACCCCTCTAAAAAGGTTAATCGAGGAACCCCTGGGTAAAGGTTCAAACTGGAACCTTTTTGGTGATGGGAAGGGCCTCTCAGAAGTTTGGAGGGGTTGCTTATTGGCGTGGCGTGAAGATTTATTTGGTCACCCGTGAGATGCTCTACAGATGGTCATACTATCAACAAACTATCTGTTGATAAACAGCTGATTACTAAGGTTACAGTTAGGGTTAGGTTTAGAATGAGGGTTAGGGTTAAGTTTTGTGCTAGGATAAGGTTTAAGGTTAGGGTTAGAGCTAGGGTTAGTAGATAGATAAATGTCACTGATGGTCTGTAGAGCAGACTATCTACAGATTTACCATAAATTCAAAGTGTTCCACACGCACCAGCAAAAAAGGTCCCTCCCGGGACTCTCAATTAACCAAAGGTGTCAATATGAACCTATTGACTGCAATGGTTCCTTGAGAAACGCCATGGTTCCTCGGGTCACCCTTAATTCAAAGACTGACGGTTTCGCAATGTTGGTAAAGGTGATGAGGACTTCTTTTTTACCTGGAGGTGGATTGGCTCGGTCCACACTGCAGGAAGAAGGGAGGCGAAACTGGATACCTGAAAATAGTAGGCAACACAAGTTAGTAAGGGAAATGGAGGGACAGGAGAGACTCCTCCACATATAGTTCATCTGACTATAACAGTACCTACCATGCCTCAGGCCAACACTGGTATCAGGATCACAGTCAAGCGAGAGTCGCAGACACATTTCACATGATATACACATACATTTCTTCTAATTGATCGTGATATTTGGTCAATCAACGACGAACAAAGACGTGGACATTACAGTGCTGGGATGGTCCACCGTTTTCAACGTTTGCTGTGTTCCCATCCACAACAAGAGCATTCACACAGCAGTGTCAGAGATGGTTTTCAGTTATGACTGGTGGAACCACAGGTATTAGACTGTGCTGAACAGTCATGATTACACAGCGGAGAGAAAACATGCGGTATCATCTAATAATCTTGTAGTACATAAAACTATGCCCTGATGCGCACCACATAGACAAATAGGCAAACATGAGAAAGTAAACACAAGAGATGAGGCAGGCTAATTAACATAAATCAGGGGCGGCAGGTGGCCAAGTGGTTTGAGCATTGGGCCATGTCGCCGAAAGGTTGCTGGATCGAATCCCTGAGCTGACAAGGTAAAAAATATGTCGTTCTGCCCCTGAACAAGGCAGCTAACCCACTGTTCCCTGGTAGGCTGTCATTGTAAATAAGAATTGGTTCTTAACTGACTTGCCTGGTTAAATAAAGGTTCAAATAAAATAAAAAAATGAAATAAATCAAATCAGATACAAATAAATACATGAGTAAATATACAAATAAACTCAAGAAGTAGATTATAGGTAATGAGGCATCTACAAAAAGTTAAATGAGAATGAGCAAATAAAATATAAAAGAAGAAGCGGGACTAAATAGATGTGTACAAAAACAACAACTTATAATGACGATTACAAATGGGGTGGACTAAACAACAGAAGAATATGTCAGAGGGAGGACAAATAAAGAGAAGGAAGACAGACATATAAATGAAACATTCAATTAACTTGTCCACCAGGCAAACACCACATTAACATGAAATTGAATTGGAACGAGATCTGTCAAGAAGTTGCAGTTGTGTTTCGATCTAGAGGGGGCCATGAGGATCAGACAGCAAGGCGATAGAGCAAATCAGACAAAGCGGGCCTGCGAGGACAGAGACCGAGTAGCTCATTTACACCACAGAAAGGTACCCTGGAAGTCGCAACAAAGGATCTCATTTCTCTATCTGTCTATTCATCTATCCGTCGGTCGGTCAGTCAGTCAGTCTCATACTCCCAGGGGCAGCTACCACAACATGGTCAACACATTCTGTGATGCCTACTGAACAGTGCCTCATATTAACTTAGCTGAAAGGTTTACATTTTGGGGGAAAAAGGTCATGAAACATTTACAGTAAATCTACCATTTTCTTGTGGGGGAAATTGTGTTTTTCATTTCCCATGACCGTTGATTCCTTATTACATAACATCAAGTGGCAAGGATAAAATGTTGATCGATTTCAATTTCTATGTGTAATTACAGTAGCTAGTTTTAACTACACCGTTGCAATTAATTCGAGATTGAATTAAGTCATTGTCTACAGGCGTGTCTATAGTTAGTGTACCAGTGCAAAGTGAAATGACACTAGTAAATAGTTACAGATTAGCTACATGGTATATTATACAATATCTTGTATTTGTTCTGTCTAGCATATTCTGATTGGTCAGTCTGCCTTTGACCCCTTTTCTCTGTCCAGAGGAACTCTCAGACCTTTTTGTTTCCTGGTGGTCCATTCACCTCCCTCCATTCGAGCCATTGGCAGTCCCCTGCCATAGCCGTGGAACTATGACTGGCGGTAAGGCTGGAGGGAAGGTTATCTTTCTAAGGTCAGGATGGTTCTGGTGTAATGTTATGGGATGACTGACAAGCAACATGAGCATGGGGGGGGCAGCAGCTCGAGCACGAGCAGTGGGCTATGGGTATTCATCATGCTGAATTAATGGGACCAATTCAGATGAGAGAAATGGTGAATAAGAAAACACTGCACAGACCTACATACACAATACAATACATGTTATTTGTTCCTAACCTTCACAAAATAAAAAGGCCAAAAGAGCAGGAAAGTATTGCTTTTCTTACAAAAAAGTGTCAAATGAATACTACAGAAATTCAACTAATGGTACACTCAGAAAAAAAAGATCCTATCTAGAACCTAAAGGGTCACCATAGGAGAACATAGAATCCTTTCCACATAGGGTTCTACATGGAACCCAAAAGAGCTACCTGGAACCAAAAAAAGGGTTTCTTATGGGGACAGCCGAAAAACCCATTTGGAACCCTTTTTTCTAAGAGTGTATATTAGACTGTATGCTAATTGTACTGCATATGATAAGTGCTTTGCCAAAGTGAATGGAGTGGATTAATGAATGGACGGAGGGAAAGATGGATAGATGGTTGGATAGAGGACACACTCGATAGAGGACAGGTTCGAGGATGACAACAGTCCGTTATGGTCCAGCTGACTCCACTACTGTCGGTTTTCTGAGCCAAAGATCTGGTGATTTGGGTCCTCTTTCAGTTGAATGAAGAAAAACAACCATGTTTTCCATAGTCACATACATATATACATACAGTGGTGATGCCCCCATGGATGCAAAGTGGACTAACCATTCATATATGGTAAATAACAACAAACCAAATCAATGGCCTGGATAAGTGTTTCAACAATGGACAATGTACTTGAGAAAACCTCCCTAATCTTTGCTTCTGCACTGTAGTACTGCGCTGTGGATACTTTTCAGATTATCCACTTCTCTGTGTCACTTGTAGATTCATATCTTCTGTTCTATCAAGTTCTAGGTAGCAGTCAGTAGCAG
This sequence comes from Oncorhynchus nerka, assembly GCF_034236695.1. NCBI lineage: Eukaryota > Metazoa > Chordata > Actinopteri > Salmoniformes > Salmonidae > Oncorhynchus > Oncorhynchus nerka. Next base: position 37,418,920 of record NC_088419.1, on the reverse strand, counting down.
TGTAAAGTGAATGCAAATTCAAAAACAATGTTTAAGAACAGTATAAAGATGCAGGCAAAAGTGATAATTTGCTTTGCATCACCAACAAAGCTTCAGGTTTACAACAATGTTCACACAGTAGCTAGTTCGCTTTGCAGACGTTATAAAGTGTTGAAATGAAAACACATTTTCCAATCTGTAATGAATGTACACCAAGGTTATTATAGTTTTGTTTCTATATTAGTTTTTATTTCTATGATTTTTTATTCAGTTACACGTTTTAGTTCGTTTTCCAACTTGATTTATTTGTTTTTATTCAGTTTGAGTTTGATATATATGATTTAGTTTCAGTGTTAGGAAGCTAATGCATGGGAGGCTAGTAGCCATGTATGTCACGTTCTGACCTTTATTTCCTTTGTTTTGTCATTATTTAGTATGGTCAGGGCGTGAATTGGGTGGGCAGTCTGTTTGTTTTTCTATGTTTTGGGGTAATTCTATGTTTCGGCCTAGTATGGTTCTCAATCAGAGGCAGGTGTCATTAGTTGTCTCTGATTGAGAATCATACTTAGGTAGCCTGGGTTTCACTGTGTGTTTGTGGGTGATTGTTCCTGTCTCTGTGTTTGCACCAGATAGGACTGTTTTTGGTTTTCCACGTTTATTGTTTTGTAGTGTTCATGTTTATCTGTTTTTATTAAACATGAATCAATATAACCACGCTGCGTTTTGGTCCGCCTATACTTCACCACAGGAAAACCCTTACAATGTATGTGTTGTAGGTTCTATTTTTCCCCGTTAGCTAGTGATAGCTAGTAGTCTTGGAAATTCCACACCTACAATAGAGCAACAGCAATAGTTGGGGAGGATGTTGGATTCTCTTGGACATTTTGGAAAATTCTGACAGACAACTCTTCCAACAAATCACGAGTTTGGGTATGCGGGCCAATCCTGAAATATCAAACTCTTTCTCAGAACGTTACGATTTGAAACCAAAGTTTACAAGCAAAACCTTTGCAGCGCTTTTAGTGAAGATAGATAGAACTAGCCACTTGCAAAATGTCCTCATTAAAAATAACCTCTGTGTTCTCCATCTCGCTAGCTACTTTTTTGTGTCCGGCTGGGATGTTGACGCTAGGGCAACAAGCATAACAGGTTGTGACATCACCGGCTAAGGTGTTCAATAAAGATGTGTATAGTGGATTTGGGAAAGTATTCAGACCACTGGGCTTTTTCCACATTTTGTAAGCCTTATTCTAAAATAATAATACATTTAAAAAATATTCATCAATTTACACACACTACCCCTTAACGACAAAGCAAAAACAGTGTTTTTGAAATGTTTGCACATGTATTAAATATAAACACTGAAATACCACATTTACATATATTCAGACCCTTTAATCAGTACTTTGTTGAAGCACCGCTGGCAGAGATTACAGCCTCGAGTCTTCTTGGGTATGACGCTACAAGCTTGGCACCCCTGTATTTGGGGAGTTTCTCCCATTCGTCTCTGCAGATCCTCTCAAACTCTGTCAAGTTGGGTGGGGAGTGTCGCTGCACAGCTATTTTCAGGTCTCTCCAGAGATGTTCGATCGGGTTCAAGTCGGGTTCAAGTCTAGGCTCTGGCTGGGCCACTCAAGGACATTCAGAGGTCCTATGAGCAGGTCTTGAGAGCAGATTATCATCAAGGATTTCTCTGTACTTTGCTCCGTTCATATTTCCCTTGATCCTGACTAGTCTCCCAGTCCCTGCCACTGAAAAACAGCATGATTATGCCACCTCCATACTTCACCGTAGGGATAGTGCCAGGTTTCCTCCAGACGTGACACTTTGCATTAATTTCATCAGACCAGAGAATCTTGTTTCTCATGGTCTGAGACCTCTTTAGGTGCCTTTCGGCAAACTGCAAGCGGGCTGTCATGTGCCTGTTACTGAGGATTGGCTTACGTCTGGCCACTCTACCATAAAGGCCTTATTGGAGGAGTGCTGCACAGATGGTTGTCCTTCTGGAAGGTTCTCCCATCTCCACAGAGGAACTCTGGAGCTCTGTCAGAGTGACCATCGGGTTCTTGGTCACCTCCCTGCACAAGGCCTTTCTCCCCTGATTGCCCAGTTTGGCCGGGCGGCCAGCTCTAGGAAGAGTCTTAGTGGCTTCCATTTAAGAATAATGGAGGCCACTGTGTTCTTGGGGACCTTCAATACTGCAGACATTTTTTGGTACCCTTCCCCAGATCTGCGCCTCGACACAATCCTGTCTCAGAGCTCTACGGACAATTCCTTTGACCTCATGGTTTGGTTTTTGCTCTGACGTGCACTGTCAACTGTGGGACCTTATATAGACAGGTGTGTGCCTTTCCAAATCATGTCCAAACAATAGAATTTACCACAGGTGGACTACGATCATGTTGTAAACATCTAAGTATGGTCAATGGAAACAGGATGCACCTGAGCTCAATTTATTTTGAGTCTCATAGCAAAGGGTCTAAATACATATGTCAATAAGGTAAACCTGTTTTTGCTTTTTCATTACGAGGTATTGTGTGTAAATTGATGAGAAAAAAAACATTTATTTCATCCGTTTTAGAATAAGGCTGTAGTGTAACAAAATGTGGAAAAAGTCAAGAGGTCTGAAAACTTTCCGAATGCACTGTATGCCAGTTAGGCTCTATACCCATTGTAAAGAATATTCATGTGATTCATTTTAAGAAGTTATTTGGCCAACCTTTAGTTGTGATTACAACCCTTACCCAAACATATAGGCCTATGGGCTAGGCTACATGAGGTGTGTGACTATGATTTGAAAAAAATGGGCATCATTCACAAGGGATAATATAACATTCACAAGTGATAGGATAATATTGTCACCCATCAGACTGTTGTTGATTTCATCTTGTCTTTACATATACTAAGTAATATATGTGTGAAATTGGTTTTGATTTATTATGGACTATTATCATGCACCTGTCTCAAAACAGGGGCAAGGGGAAAAAATACATGTCATCTATGCACTTGGAATTTGACCGCTTTCATGACTCGTGACCGCCGGTGTGGCGGTGATACAGTCACCATAACAGCCCTAGTCCCTAACAGTCCCACACTGTTAACAGGCTCTATGCGCCAGCAATTCGTGTTTGGGGACGAGGTTATAGACGCCATAATGGGACAGTTACAATGTTGCAGTCTCTATTGCCTAGTTAAATAAAGGTTAAAAAAACTATATATATATATATGTATATATACATATATACATATATACACACATATCTCATTGGCTGGAACATTGTTACATTGTGCGAGGTAACCTGTCTGTCTAGACTAGATACTGTAGCTAGTCACAGTGATGCATGAGTTAGGCCTGTTTGAAACATCACAATATTCTGGAAGCTTGAAAATACTTTTGAAAAAAAACTTCAAAACCTCATTAGATTTTTGCCCAATGTTAAGGGAAACACTAAAACTGAACATAATTTATGATGCTCTTTTTTTTATTTAGTTTTGGAAACAAAGACAATAGTTTCATTATAGTTTTCATTTTTCAAACGGGTTTCTTAAATTATTTATTTATTATGATTCTTTTTTAGTTTTAGTTTCAGTTTTAGATGACTATAATGACCTTGGTGTACACCTAAAAAAATACCAGGAATGGTGTAGGCATACTTGTAAGGGATATGTAGTACTGTGTTTAATCCTATCTGGTGGCAACAAAGATTTGTCACTTGTCTGCCTTGCTGCGGATCAGCAGCAGGATTTGATTACTTGCTTTTCATAAAATGGCCTTGCGATAGACTAGCGCCCTGTCCGGGCAGTGTACTTGTACATAAGCTGCCTCGTGCTAAAGAAACAGGATATAGGCTCTTGCGCCTACGAGTCGTTCCGGCTCTCAAGGCTACTTACTTACGAAGACACTTTTCATTCAATAAAATAAAAACATTTAGGAAAACTGAAATAAATATTGATTGAATCAAGAAGAGATTCAGGTAAAACACAAATGCCAATACTATGATGTTAATAAGAAAGCTAACAATGCTAATGTTAATTCTAATGCAAAGTCAAACTCGATTGGTACCAATAGTGGTAGTAGTAGCAGTAATAATAATAATAATAAAAGGTACAATAAACAATTAAGGACATGCTTAATGCTTAATAACAAACAAATGAAAGCAAAATGTGTGGCTATTGTATGAAAACTATAATAAAAAATGTAGGGACTTTTTCTGCGTTACATGCACATCTCAAGTATGTTTTGAATGTGAAAACGATGTGTGTAAGACAACTCAAATGCAATGATAGTTTAGGTTTTGTATCTTATAAAAAGGTACCATGCAGGCACCATGTAATAGAAAAAATATTTAAGTAAAATAAAATAGTATTTGTGTCAACACTAACCAACTGTGCTATTTTGTGTGTTTTTCAACATTGTCCGTAACTTATTTTGTACAAAATGTTGCTGCTTCAGTCTCTTGTAACTGAAAAAAGCTTCTGGATATCAGAAAAGCGATTACCTACCTCGAACTGAACAAAGATTTTTTCTTTAATGAGTCCGACACGAAGGATATACTGTTTCTCTGAGACTAGGCCCCAAATCCCCATCATTCGCGTGAAGAAAAGATGGAGGTACAGGGGGCGGAGACCTTGTGAGAATTAGTCGGCGGTGGCTAACCCGCCTCTACCATCCGTTATATTGGTTAACGTGCAATAACTGGAGAATAAAATAGATAAGCTCCGTTCGAGACTATCAAAACTGTAATATCTTATGTTTCACAGAGTCGTGGCTGAACGACGACACGGATAATATACAGTTGGCTGGGTTTTCCGTGCATCAGCAGGACAGAACTGCTACTTCCGGTAAGACGAGGGGTGGTGGTGTGTGTCCATTTGTCAATAACAGCTGGTGCACAATGTCTAATACTAAGGAAGTATTGAGGTACTGCTCGCCTGAGGTACCTCATGATAAGCTGTTGACCACACTATCTGCCAATAAAGTTATCAATATTTTTCGTAGCCGCCCGTTTACCACCACAAACCGATGCTGGCACCAAGACCTCAATCAACGAGCTGTATAAGGCCATGAGCAAACAAGACAATTCTCATCCAGAAGCGGGGCTCCTAGTGGCCGGGGACTTTAATGCAGGCAAACTTAAATCTGATTACCTCATTTCTACCAGCATGTCACATGTGCAACCAGAGTTTTAAAAAACTCACAGAGACGCTGTCACGCCCTGGTCGAAGTATTTTGTGTTTCTTCATTTATTTGGTCAGGCCAGGGTGTGACATGGGTTTATTGTGGTGTGTTTTGTCTTGGGGTTTTGTGGGGTGTTGGGTGTGTGGCTTAGTGGGGTTATCTAGCAAAGTCTATGGCTGTCTGGAGTGGTTCTCAATCAGAGGCAGGTGTGTATCGTTGTCTCTGATTGGGAACCATATTTAGGCAGCCATATTCTTTGAGTGTTTCGTGGGTGATTGTCCTTAGTGTCCTTGTTCCTGTCTCTGTGTTAGTTTACACTAGTATAGGCTGTTTCGGTTTTCATTACGTTTATTGTTTTGTAGTTTTGTATTTAGATTCGTGTTACGTTTGTTCATTAAACATGGATCGCAATCTACACGCTGAATTTTGGTCCGACTCTCCTTCACCACATGAGAACCGTTACAGACGCATACAAAGCTCTCCCAAGCCCTCCATTTGGCAAATAATTCATAATTCTATCTTCACACGAATGACAATAATTCTATCCTCCTGATTCCTGCTTACAAGCAAAAACTAAAGCAGGAAGTACCAGTGACTCGCTCAATAGGGAAGTGTTCAGATGACGTGGATTACACACTACAGGACTGTTTTGCTAGCACAGACTGGAATATGTTCCCGCGATTCATCCAATGACATTGAGGAGTATACCACCTCAGTCACCGGCTTCATCAATAAATGCATCAACGATGTCGTCCCCACAGTGACAGTACGTACAAATCCCAACCAGAAGCCATGGATTACAGGCAACATCTGCACCGAGCTAAAGGCTCGAGCTGCCGCTTCCAAGAATCGGGACACAAATCCGGATGCTTATTAGAAATCCTGCTATGCCTTAAGACGAACCATCAAACAGACAAAGCGTCAATACAGGACTAAGATTGAATCCTACTATACTGGCTCTGAAGCTCGTCGGATGTGTCAGAGCTTGCAAACTATTATGAACTACAAAGGGAAACCCAGCCTAACAGACTAGCTAAATGCCTTTAATGCTCGCTTCGAGGCAAGCAACACAGAAGCATGCATGAGAGCACCAGCTGTTCGGGACGACTGTGGGATCACTCTCTCCGGAGCTGATGTGAGCAAGACCTTTAAACAGGTCAACATTCACAAGGCCGAGGGTCAGAAGGATTACGAGGACGTGTACTCAGAGCATGCGCGGACCAACTAGCAAGTGTCTTCACTGACATTTTAAACCTCTCCCTGACCAAGTCTGTAAAACGTACATGTTTCAAGCAGAACACCATAGTCCCATGTGCCGAAGAAAGCGAAGATAACCTGCCTAAATGACTACCACCCCGTAGCACTCACGCCGGTAGCCATGAAGTGCTTTGAAAGGCTGATCATGGCTCACATCAACACCATCATCCGGGAAAACCTAGACCCACTCCAATTCGCATACCGCCACAACAGATCCACAGATGACACAATCTCAATCGCACTCCACACTGCCCTTTCCCACCTGGACAAAAGGAACACCTACGTGAGACTGCTGTTCATTGACTACAGCTCAACATGAGCAAGACAAAGGAGATGATCATGGACTACAGGAAAAGGAGGGCCGAACACGCCCCCATTCACATCTAAGGGGCTGTAGTGGAGCGGGTCGAGAGTTATGTTCCTTGGTGTCCACATCACCAACAAACTATCATGGTCCAAACACACCAAGAAAGTTGTGAAGAGGGCACGACAACACCTTTCCCCCCTCAGGAGACTGAAAAGATTTGGCATGGTTGCCCAGATCCTCAAAAAGTTCTACAGCTGCACCACGGTCTTGACCGGTTGCATCACCGCCTGGTATGCAACTGCTCAACATCCGACCGTAAGGCACTACAGAGGGTAGTGAGTACAGCCCAGTACATCACTGGGACCAAGCTTCCTGCCATGACCCATATACTAGGCGATTTAATAGGAAGGCCCAAAACCCCCAAAAATAGTCAAAGACTTCAGTCACCTAAGTCATAGACTGTTCTCTCTGCTATCGCATGGCAAGCGGTACCGGAGCACCAAGTCTTGGTCCAAAAGGCTGCTTAACAGCTTCTACCCCCAAGCCATAAAACTGCTGAACAATGAATCAAATGGCCACCTGGACTATTTACATTGACACCCTCCCCACCTTTGTTTTTACACTGCTGCTACTCGCTGTTTATTATCTATGCATAGTCACTTTACCCCTACGTACATGTACAAATTACCTAGACTAACCTGTACCCTCGCACATTGACTCGGTACCGGTACCCCCTGTATATATCGTCGTTAATGTTATTTAATTTTGTCTTTTTTATTTTATATTTTACTGTAGTTTATAAATATTTAGTAAATATTTACTTAACTCCATTTCTTGAACTGCATTGTTGGTTAATGGCTTGTAAGTAAGCACTTCACGGTAAGGTTTGACAAATACACTTTGACTTGATTTGATTAGTAGTGACATTAGTAAATTAATTTGTAACTTTGGAAAAGCAGAAAAATAATATATTGTTTATTTTTTAAATTGAAACGTAATCAAATTTGTGAAAAGCAATATGATGACATTACTGACAAAGAGTTGGAGAGTAATGATTTTTACATTAAAAGGTGGGACAAAAATGGTGTAAACAAATATATTAACATAGAAAAAAAGTATAAGAAAATGGTGCCCTACCAGACCTACCGTACGCTCTACGCCCCCCAGCTAAGCTACGGGTTCCTATAATTTAAAAAAAAAGGTGATAGCTTAGTACAAATATATAACATAGAGAGAGGATCAAAGAAATAGATACTTTGCCTGGCCCATGCTGTGTGTGGATTATGGTAACTGTTGTGTGCCGTTTCCTGGATCATTGACATTTTATGAGATGTGCTTTATGAATTCATCGTATACTTAGTTGGACCTTTACACAAAGAAATTAACTTTAACATTTGCAATGACTTTTGACTCTTTCTTCAGTAAAAACAAATGAGATATTTTGATTGCCCATTGTAAAGCTATGATCCCCATAGAAATTGTGAATATACTACACAACCATTTAAAACATCTTCAAGATCATCAAAAATCGTGTCATCATTTTTTTTGGATTGATTTATGAAAAAAAAACTAAAGGCAAATATAACAGAAAATTCACAATTAAAGATCAGAATTAGAAAAAAAAAGACAAAATAAATAATATACAGTGCATTCGGAAAGTATTCAGACACCTCCACATTTTGTTACATTACAGCCTTATTCGAAAATGTATTCAATTGTTTTTCCCCCTCATCAATCTACGCACAATACCCTATAATGAGAAAGCAAAAAATATATATTTTCTATTTTTGCAATGGTATTACATTAAAAAAATATATATATATCACATTTACATAAGTAATCAGACCCTTTAGTCAGTATTTTGTTGAAGCACCTTTGGCAGCGATTACAACCTCAAGTCTTCTTGGGTATGACGCTACAGGCTTGGCACACCTGTATTTGGGGAGGTTCTCCCATTCTTCTCTGCAGATCCTCTCAAGCTCTGTCAGGTTGGATGGAGAGTGTCGCTTCACAGCTATTTTCAGGTCTCTCCAGAGATGTTAGATCGGGTTCAAGTCCGGGCTCTGGCTGGGCCACTCAAGGACATTCAGAGACTTGTCCTGAAGCCACTCCAGCATTGTATTGGCTGTGTGCTTAGGGTCGTTGTCCTGTTGGAAGGTGATCCTCTCTGGAGCAGATCAAGGATCTCTCTGCACTTTGCTCCGTTTATCTTTCCCTTTCCCTTGAACTCTCCCAGTCCCTGTTGCTGAAAGAAATCCCCACTGCATGAGGCTGCCACCACCAGGCTTCGTAGGTATGGTGCCAGGTTTCCTCCAGACGTGACACTTTGCATTCAGGCCAAAGAGTTCAATCTTGGTTTCATCAGACCAGAGAATCTTGTTTCTCATGGTCTGCAAGTCTTTTCAGTGCCTTTTGGCAAACTCCAAGTGGACTGTTATTTGCCTTTCACTGAGGAGAGGTTTCTGTCTGGCCACTCTACCATAAAGGCCTGATTGGTGGAGTGCTGCAGAGATGGTTGTCCTTCTGGAAGTTTCTCCCATCTCCACAGAAGAACTCTTGAGCTCTGTCAGAGTGGCCATCGGGTTCTTGTTTACCACCCTGACCAAGGCCCTTCTCCTCCGATTGCTCCATTTGGCCGGGCGGCCAGCTCTAAGAAGAGTCTTGGTGGTTCCAAACTTCTTCCATTTAAAAATGGAGGCCACTGTGATATTGGGGACCTTCACTGCTGCAGACATTTTTGGTACCCTTCCCCAGATCTGTGCCTCAAAACAATTCTGTCTTGGAGCTCTACAGACAATTCCTTCGACCTCATGGCTTAGTTTTTGATCTGACACGAACTGTCAACTGTGGGACCTTATATAGACAGGTGTGTGCCTTGCCAAATCATGTCCAATCAATTGAATTTACAACATGTGGACTCCAATCAAGTCGTAGAAACATCTCAAGGATGACCAATGGAAACAGAATGCACCTGAGCTCAATTTCAAGTCTCATAGCAAAGGATCTGAATAGATAGGTAAATAAGGTATTTCTGTTTTTTACTTTTAATACGTTTGCAAAAATGTCTAAAAACCCGTTTTCACTTTGGCATTATGGGGTATTGGGTGTAGATTGAAGAGAGAAAAAAAGTATTTAATCTATTTTAGAATAAGGCTGTAACGTAAGAACATTTGGAAAAAGGGAAGTGGTCTGAATACTTTCTGAATGCACTGTATACTGTAAGTATTATCTCAAATTAAATACAACCAATGATATATAATTATAAAAAGCAATATCTTTAATTAGCAGTGGTCAACCCATAGCAAATAGGAATGAAACTTGGACTAGTATATTTATGATACCTCAAACCCTTTCAACATTTAAATAAAACATGATGAACCTGTTGCCTCAGCCTGGTCTCATAGAAAACATCAATCTGGGACACTGAAATTAGTATGATATGTTACGTTTGGTATGGTTACATAAGATAGATCGTTTACTTAAGGCAGAAATGAAAGTATGGTGGTTTAGTCGGGCGTATAAGGCGAACGTCTAGCAACCCAAACTTTACGAGTTCGAATCTCATCATGGAAAACTTTAGCAATTTAGCAACTTTTCAACTAGTTACTACTTTTTTTTCAAATCTACTTTTCAACTACTTAGCATGTTAGCTAAACCTTCCCCTAACTCTAACCGTAATCCTTTAACCTAAATGTAAACCTAACATTAAATCTAACTCCTAACCCTAGCCTAGCTAATGTTAGTCAGCTAGCTAGCGTTAACCACCTAACTATAATTTGTACCATATAATACGAATTCTAATTAATGCATACCATAAGAAATGTAACATATCGTACAAAAAGGAGTGTCTCGGATTTAAGCACAGAATAATACGAAATGCTCTGACCAGGTTGGTTACCTGCCAAATGTACTAGGCTGTAATAAAGACTCAAACATTAAGAGGACCTTTGAAAGTGCCATTAAAGCTTTTGCTCGTTATATTATACTTAAAGCAATGTGTTTGTTTTCTTTAAAAAAAAAAACGTAAATACAGGAGAGGAAATCTCTTGATGGGTAGAAAATGAATTTGTATTCAAGCAGTGTTACAGTCTATTTGATCATTTTAAAAAATTGAACTACGATCAGATTCCAATCCAAACCCGTGGACTCCAAGATGGGCAGCACAGTATTTGTGTCAGATCTCTGTATAGCAATAAGACGTCAAAAGAAAACATCTCAGGGGTCCATTAAATAATTATCAACATGAACCTGGAAATACATAAACCAGATTTGACATACAGTATAATTAATATGGTCCCATTACTCAAAAGAGTTAACGGTGATACATGATACAAACAACATTTGTAAGCCATGCCTCTACCAACATATTTTTACTTTTTTTATTTTTACTTTTTGTAATCGACGTATATTTCTTTTCCCAATGTTCTTCTGACCAAATATAAATATTATCCTCAGCATATTGCTACATTTCAAGTTGTTCTGGGGGTAATGTTGTCATTTCTGACTACGTAATGCAATAATTGTGAAGCATGTTTTACATCTTTCTAGCTAACTGATATGCCTTTATATCAATAGTTGACAATGATAATAAATGAAAAAAACATTTGTGTGACAAGATCTTAAAGAAGCAACTAAATGAATAGCATTGCCTGAGTTTCATGCAACATATTCTCCACCATGAATGTCTCTGCTCAATCCATTTGTACTTTACAGTGTTAAAAGACTTGCATGAGGGGAACAAACCTAAAGACCTAATAACAACTACAAAAACGGAACATAGCCTGAAACGATACAACGGAAAATGACAAAAGGACTTGCATAGAATGAATGAATGTAGTTCTGAGACATCAATAATTCACCTGCCCCATCATAGATTAAGCACCTTTATATAAATTAATTCTCCCCGGGCTGGGAAGGATGCATTCGCTCCTCTTTGTCATTCCAAGTGAAAAGAGGAAAATGTGAATGTCAGTGTTTCTTAGACCATTCTGTTATATATTTTTTTTATTGAAATAAATTAATATATTTAAATTCAAACGGTTGATTTGTGTGATGCTCTCACATTCTTATTTTTTCCTCTGAAACGGCTGGAAATGTCAGCCAACTGGTACAGTAGCTGTTTTAAGTATGGGGGACACATTCAGAGAACATTCAATATCCTTTTTTTGTTTTGGAAATCTGGATCTATAACAACAAAAGTGGTATTCCTGTATTGCAAATATATATATATATATATATATTTTTATAGTTACAGTAGAACTCCTTCAGCCAAACTGTCCTATATATGTCCATTTGGTGATATGGTACTGTAACACATGTCGAGAGCAAAAACCAATCCACTGCAAGGCGAAATAACTTGGGCCCATTGAGTTACAGTAACCAGGTGGGGAAATAATGTAACTGCCAGGTCAGAATTTTTGTGCCTGTTTTCTTTTCATCTTTCTTTTTGTGGTACACTTCGTGTCAATGTCTTCTTTCCAAAGTGCCACTTGTTTCTCAAGTAATGTATTTTGGTCCTGCACCCCCCCACCCCCCAAAAAGGAAGAGGTCTTTATGTTGAACCATCTCATCCGTAGAAAGTATTTGAGCAATTTAAGTTAAGAGTTGTGATTCGCACATGCCTCTGTAACATTATGGTCTGGAGGGTATAACATCCTGTCCTGGAGGGTATAACATCCTGTTCTGGAGGGTATAACATCCTGTTCTGGAGGGTGCGTTGTGGAACTTGGAGCTGTTTCAGGTGGGCCCCATTTCCATGGGTCCCAGCCGTGACTTTGGTACGCCATGTTGGTATGATGTGACGATGAAGGAGATGAGCAGTTCGGGGTACCATTTGACTTGTTCAAATGCTTATTTTTTTAGGAACACTCAAATGAAGATAATTGGGGACTCAACCTTTTAAGGTTTCCATAGAGCTAGTAAAGGCGGTGTTAGTACATTGAGGGGTACAATACTACCTTGTGCCTCTGGAAACATTGAGGCAGCGGTAGGGGACTATGCCCTCTGATTGTCTTATAGACGAGAACTATCTATGAGATGTTTGTGACATATAACACACAGGACAGTGATTGCATTTGAGTAATGAATGAAACAACATGAGGGAAAATGGTTTGATTTAGAACCATGTAGGAGAGTTTCGAGCTTAGCTTGTGTTAACCCCTCATATTGGGATAATGTAAGAAAACAGAATGGTCACAATGAATTAGATAAACTTGGAATATATGCCATCATTTTCAGTCTATATAAAAATATTACATTTCCAAAACCATATGGAGTTTAAACATGTAACATAGCTTGTGCTTGAATGAACTTAAGCTTATACATTGGCACTAAGATATTGCCAAACCCTGACTATTTATAGTTTTTCTTTGTTGGACACTGGAATTAAATTGTAAGATTTATGTTCATTCATTTTGAGAGTTAATTTTAGATAAATATGGGGTAAACCACACTTAAAAATACTAGTTAGTAACAATGCAACTAATATTGAGTTAACATAACTCTAAAGCATTTTAAGGTAACTGGGTAACTAAAATGTAGGAGTTACCTTGCAACTTAAAATGTTAAGAAGTCAAATCAAGAAATATTTTTCAATGAAACTAAAACTTTTTTAAGTGTAATTGTATAATCTATGTGAGATATTATACAGTACTATAACTGACTTAAATTATCATTATCTCTTATTTTGTTGCAAATTCTGAGAATCATTTAAATATGATTGTTTATATTATTCTCCACTAAAACTAAAGTTGTATACAGCTTTGGCATGTTCTATTTGTTTACTTTAACTCCAAACACAATCCGATTTACGGCTTTCATTTTCATTAACTAACTACCCAAAAATGAACAGAAAAATATACATTTGTATGATGATACAGGGAATGATTAGGGAATGGTTATTGATTCAATTTACTTTTAATCTAACTATTTATAAATATTCAATTTTTTCCTTTTGATTTAATCATACAAAAAATTGGGATTTAAAAAGTTGCTCACAGTATAATTTCAATATGAAATGGTGTTTTCGGTTTCTACATGAGAAGAAACTGGAATGAAGAAGGTTGGGAAACAAGCCACTAAATCACTGGAATTTCATGGACTCAGTTAATACAAACAATTCTAGGATTTAAGTTTCATGACAGTTTTCTTTCTCAAATTTAGTTGTATGCAAATTTGCATTGTCTTTTATCTCTGTTATCTGTTGCCCGGTTTCATAAAGGTTCTTAGCCCCTTTACCCAGCTCCTATTTCCTAGTTTTTCTCAGATCTGAAAGGATATGATTGGTGTAAGCAAAGGGACGGGATAGGACCTAGGATTAGAGGAGGGAGACTGGAAAGAAACGGGGCTGTTATTTTCAATTCATATATATTACATTTCCCCCCAAATTGCCATTTAGTGCATTCAATTAGTCTTAATGGTATCAATGATTTTATACCACACTTCATGGAGTGGCAACATTCTATAGGCTACCTTACCAACAAGATAAGACAGTTGAGAGCGCACATTCACTGTCACTTCTATTTATGGTGGCTTGAGCAACATCTTCCTCACCTATTGAACAGTCAAATTGGTGACTAAGTGTTACAAAAAGTATAAACTCAGTTAACACAAAACTAAAGTCTTAAGTAATTGGTCAGATTCTCAATTAAGTTCTGGGTCTATATGTGTTAAGAGAAGAGATTGGAACCAGAACAAAGTGCTCAACCCTCTGTCTTTGCAAGTTAAGGGCAAGTCTATGGGACAAAAGTCCCCTCCACTTTCCCGAAATTCGAAAGATGCTAATACCTGCAAAATCGTGATTTGTCCAAAGCACCAGAACTAATGCTGCTCGTCATGCATCACATTGTATCATGACATATCTACAGTACCATTTAAGTTGACGTAGTCTGTCCACGAGAGATTACATACAGTAAGAAACTATTTAAAATATATATTTGATACACAGTAGCCTAGTTAGGGATGGAAGGGGGGGTGCTGAAAGTCACTCTGTGGTGCTTATGGAACAAGACATTCCAAAGTATTCAACACATCCCATTATAATTGCTGTACTGGTCCCTTATTATTGATTAGTTCAATGTTCAATAGTTCAAAATCTACAGTGTCTTCAGAAAGAATTCATACCCCTTGATATTCCGCATTTTGTTGTGTTACAGCCTGAATTCAAAATGGATGAAATAGATATTTTTTCTCACCCATCTACACACAATACTCCATAATTACAAAGTGAACACGTTTTTAGACATTTTTGCAAATGTATTGAAATGTATATATAACACTAAATTGAGCTCAGGTGCATACAATTTCGTTTGATCATCCTTGAGATGTCACTACAACTTGATTGGAGTCCACATGTGGCCAATGAAATAATTTGGACATTTAGAAAGAAACTAACCTGTCTATTTAAGGTCCCACAGTTGACAGTGCATGTCAGAGCAGAAACTATACCATGAAGTCCAAAGAACTGTCCATAGATCGCCGAGATCTGTGATGAGGCATATATCTGGGGAAGGGTAGAAAACAATTTGTTGAAAGTTTTCAAGAGCACAGTGTTCTCCATCATTGGGAAACTGAATATGGGAAAAAAATATGGAACTACCCAGACCCAGCCTAGAGCTGGCCGTCCGACCAAACTGAGCAACCGGGCAAGAAGGACGAGGTGACCAAGAACCCAATGACCACTCTGACAGAACTACAGAGTTCCTTGGCTGAGATAGGAGAACCTGCCAGAAGGACAACAGTCTTTACAGTAGTTCACCAATCTGGGCTTTATGGGAGTGGCTAGACGGAAGCCACTCCTGAGAAAAAGGCACATGACAGTTGAAGTTTGCAAAAAGGCACGTGAAAGACTCTGAGATCATAAGGCAAACGATTCTGTGGTCTGATGAGACAAAAATGGAACTCTTTGGCCTGAATGCAAAGCACTATGTGGATGCTTTTCAGAGGCAGGGACTGGGAGACGGCTAAGGATAGAAGGAACAATTAATGGAGTGAAATACAAGCAAATCCTCGATGAGAACCTGCTTCAGAGTGCAATTGACCTTAAATGTCCCCAAGCATACAGCCAAAGCAACGCTGGAATGGCTTCAGAACAAGAATGTGAAAGTTTGTGAGCTGCCTAGCCAAAGCCCATTGAAAAGCTGTGGAAAATCTTGAAGATTGCTGTTCACCGTCGCTCCCCATCTAACTAAACAGAGCTTGAGGAAATCTGAAAGGAAGAATCAGCAAAGCTGATACAAACATAGTCGAGACAACTAAAAGTTGAAGCCGCCAAAGGTGCTTCCACAAACTATTGACTTAGGGGTGTGATTACTTATGTAAATGAGATATTTCTGTATTGAATTTTCAATACATTTTCATTGTGTGAAATAAAATCTGTTTAATACATTTTGAATTCAGGCTGTAACACAACAAAATGTGGAATAAGTCAAGGGTTATGAATATTTTCTGAAGTCCCTGTAGATCTCTACATAAGTAAATGGGTTTTTGGCTCCGGCTCTGGTTCTCTAGGGGTTGTTATCAAGGGGAAACCCATGTGTTTTGTTTCATTTGGGTGGTATGGGAATGATTAGAATGACATTGACAGGTATGACATGGGCCCACTGGTGTACTTCCTACTCCACAGTTCCAGACTGGCACTCCTGCGGCCACCGCCCAAAGAGCGCTTGCGGGTCTTCTGCTTCTTGTTGTCCCACGTTGTGGAATTGTCCGATGGCTGGGAGCTAGCAGGGCTGCTTGCTCCCTCCTCTGGCGTTGAGTCCCCAGCTATCTCAATGCGGGGAGGGTCCATCAGGTCTGTAATGCTAAAAGCAGCTGGTTCCGGCTGGCACATGACAGACTTGTCCTCTGTGTTCTGCCTGATGAGCCCGCTGGTGCCAGCCTGGATGCCCACAGACACCCGGTCCCCGGTCTGTGTTGAGACGTCACTGGCGCTCTCACGGCACAGCGTCCACATGTTGTAGCACTGGGTGAAATTGAAGAAGTTGCTGTTGAAGGTCTTGAGCTCGCCGCACACGTCCCTGCGCAGCTCGGCCAGTTCGTAGCGCATGGCCGAAATCTCTTCTTTCCACTGCATGTTGAAGGCGGCCACCATGTTGGCAGACTCTTTAAAGGCCTGGATGGCCTGAGGTATGGGGGGATCGGGGGCGGCAATGGAGGGGGCAGCAGGGATCTGGTAGGCAGGTGGTGAAGTCAGGGGGACAGAGATGGCTGTTACAGTGGAGCTTGTGCTGTGCTGGCTGCGAGCTACAGCGTTCTCCCTCTCCAGACGTTCCAACTCCACATAGGCCGAGGAGCTGGCCCCGTCGTCGTCTTCTATCATGTCCTCGTTTAGCAAAGAAGTGCCTTCCAGCACATCATATCCCTCTGGAAGACAAATTTGAATATGCAAATAGAGGGAGATTCAAAGGGAGGGAACAGCTGGAGTGTTATGTAACTGTGACGCCCAAATGTTCCAACCTAGAGTGTGCATACATATACCTACAATATGAATACAGTATGTGAGTAAAATACCACAACTACCCTATCATTCCAATGGATATATCAGATAAAATAAAATATCGTTGGAACAAGGATTTTGACTGGTTGCATTGAGAATATAGAGAAAGGGGTGAACAGCTAAATGATTTGTTGATCATCAATCCCCTGCAAATATGATCACCCTTTTATCAAATTATGCATTTGTGATCCCTTTATCAGATGCATTTGTGATTGTTGAAACTCGAAAAAGAGACCATGTAAAACTTAATGAAGAGGTGCTCTTCAGACACTGAAGTGGTCTCCATAATTAGAATGCTCTCTAACACAGCTCTATCTGGCATACTAAAATACGGAAAGGAATTATTCAGCCAGGTACACTGAGCCACTTGAGCGATGCATTTTGACTCACATACTGCAGGCTTTTCATGGTGTTTTTACACTGCCTTCTCACTCATCTGAATGAACATCAACCCTCCACAGTCTTTCCATCTTTTCACTGCACTGCACCATGGGAAGCGGAACCCCGTTGGTTCCTAGCATAAGCCATCATTACCAATCAGTTTCAAATGAAAATACCATTCTCTGAATTAAATCAAAGCATGGTTCTCTCCCCAAAAGAATTCTTAAGTGTTTTCCGATTGTTTCCTTTTCCTTTTTTTTTTGTGCAACAGAAAAGATGAAAAGGCAATGAAAAATCACAACTCAAGTCATTGGGCCGAGAAGCAGTTATGAACCCTATTGAACATATCAGGTCCCTCACCATGAGGTTGATTGGACCATGTGGAGTTCCCAGTGGCGGGTAAATCCCCCCCCCCTACAGGGCTGCACCAGGGAGGGGCTGCAATCCCACAGTCAAAGACAGCTGATAACTTCCACGCCAAGGGTCAACCCAGCCACATGTGGCCTTTAAAGAGGTTGACTTTCATAGGAAGAAAAAAACCCACAAGACTACTATGACAAATGCTCTCACATTTTGACTGTTGACAGTGACAATGTGATAACATTCAGTGCTATTTCATGGCTGAGGTACGAACACACTATGTGTTAGACTGGAAAGTACAGCTTTATCATATAGTTCCACCAATGAGTCGCTTTTAGCGCACTTGAAAATAGAGACACTTCAAACAACTCGCAAAAGCCAGTGAGGCACCATCATCACATATACAGTATACTTCTTGAATATTAATGCATATGAACAAGGAATTCAAGGCCTCTGAGTTTTGTGAGTTGTTCGGACCCCTGTTGGTTTCTCATTGTGTTTAAATCAGATTTTTCTATCCTGCTGTTCTATCAAAGTGGTCATTTTTTATCTATTGCTGAGAAGGCAGTGCAAAAAAACACACATATATATATATATATATAGCTAGATATATGTATGCGTGTTGTCATTAAAATACCTGTGACAGGCATCCAGCTGTTCTGTCCCCCTGGTTATCCTTCCAGAGATGCATGGCTGGTCAGATTGGGAGGGGGTGTTGCTCTTCATCCCAATGGGGCATCATAGGATCCCTTCCCCACTCAAGGGCCCCCGCTAGCCTTGACATTCTTGCGTTTTGGTTGGTAAGCGATTTAGAATTCAGATCTCATTTTCGAATTGTATAAGTCAGTGGCATGGCCAGTCAAATACTGTGGATCATTCACTTCATTTCAAGGCCACTATTCCCTCAAAAATGACACCAAATGGTCGATACCATGTCAAAAATATTTGCAATATGGCTTGAGATGGAGGCATCAGGTCACAGCCAATTATTTCCCTGAGGATCACTAACATATCCTGTTCCATAGCCCAGTCGGATGTGACTGTATTTGGAGAGAAAAAAGTCCTAGAGAACTACTCATTAAAAAACACAAATATATACAGAAAACGCTGGGAGTAACCGACACCCATTTGAGAGCCAATTTAGTGAGCCAATTGTGAAGCAGACAATTTGACCAGAGAGCTTATTGGGTGAAAGGAGTTCAGCAGGTAAGACGGTGGGATTGGAGGACTTCCTTGATCCTCAGTACTTCAGTCACATCGTAGGCTGAGGGGATTCTGACTGTGCAACCCAATTGAGCATGACAAGATAAACAAACAAAAAAACTCCAGATTGTACAAGAAAACAGGTAAACCAACAGAAAACAAACAAATGCAGAGGTCTAATACAATTGATTTTATAAAATGTGTTGATTTAAAAAAAAAAAATCCCGGTCATAATATTGTCAGATGAAAAAACGTCATATGAAATGATAGTATTTCAATAGGGTTCATAGCTTTACTCTTCCAGGCATACACCAAATGCACTAGATCAATTAGGTTCGAGGCAGCAGTGGTTCTGTTTGCACAAAGAACCAGATATGTTGATGCTTTTGACGATGACATTGTGTGTAAAATGTTGCACAAAACCTTCAAATCCCTGAATGTTTAATATCAAAACACAGCAAATACTGCAACAAATCGACTTGGTATCCTCACAATTACTAAGACGATGTTTACATTATTCTACATTGACATTTTCGTAATTTAGCAGACACACTTACAGGAGCAATTAGGGTTAAGTGCCTTGCTCAACAGCACACCGACAGATGTTTTCACCTAAGAGGTCAATCTAAATGTGAGATTTAGGACAATGAGAAAGTGTCTTAATACGTTGGCCCTACAGAGTAAAGTAGCTTTTGACATTTCTTTTGCGAGAGCGCTACTGTAGTCGAAACCTCTTCGAACCGTGTCAAACTTCAGGTCAACTGATCAATCTCCCTGAAACACATGATTGCCAGACTACCTGATGAAAGACCATTGAATATTATCTTCTGATCTGGCTACATCAAAAATGATCACTATTCCAAATGAAAGCTTAATTTATAGAATATCTCCAAATGTGGTTTTATGCAACACAATACAACAATATAGAATAACGTAATATATATTATGCACTCTGAATTGACTTTACTAGTAAGTTCCTTTGTGCAACCAGTACCCTATCTGAGTTTGTTGACTTACCGTATGTCGGTTACACATTTTTGATGTCTTGTGTTCTGTGGGCTTATAAGCCAAGAGAGACGCTAGTGTAACGAACTGGTCAAACAAAGCATGGATGGGGGAAACCGAAGACCTCTCGAGCAGACTATGAGCCTTCCTAATACTCTCTAGAGGTCTTTACAGCCCTCCTCCAACCACTGTTCTGTTTCACACTTAACCCTTCCCTACCCGACTCACACTCTCTACACACGACACATATATCAATGAGATTATCATGCTCAATACACAAGGCCTGTTTCTCTTACACATGCCAAGTGCTGTGAGTGTGACTGTCGTGTGTCATGGGTTTAACTTCTCATTGGGCTGGTTTGAATGAGTCCCCCTTCCCATCCTCTACTCCGGGTCCAGCTTTGCCACCGCCACACGTGACGAATCAGAAAGCGAATCAGAAAGCTAAAGCTAAGGGTAATGATGTATATGGACTGTGCAAAGCAACACGCTTGCAAGCAAATCCCTCAGAACACTCAGGATATGCAGAGGCAAGACAAACAAGAGACACACAACAGTGACAGTAGCCAAAAGGAAACGACCGGAATCATTCAACCCAGCATCTCTTAAAGCTCAAGGGTACCCCCCACTGTACATATGTAGGTATGTACGCATGTTATAGAATGTATGAGGAGTATGTTTTCTAAGCCTTCTCTCATTTTTCTTTTGAGGTCGTACTGTTACCTGTTGTGGATCTGAGAGTTGAAGTGACAGTGGAGGATGTCATTGAAGGCAAGCAGTCGTCGTCTTGGGAATACCCAGCCTGAATTGCACGCAGGTAACTGTGGCTTCGAGTGCGGAACGAGCCAGGCAGGTCCAAGGCCTCCATGGCCTGGGATTCTACTTCGCTAAAAACGGACTCGCAAACTGACTCAAACTGGCCATTGACCTCAGTCTCACTCACCTGAGAGACAAAAACAGGAATAGCAGTCCTTAATTTTTCCTCTTCCTTTCTCTTTCTCACTTTGACTCTTCCCCTTTAGCACAGTAAATATGAAGGAGTGTTAGCATGGGAAAGAATAAACAAGCAGATAGAACCAGCAAATGAAAAACAACAAAAACAATGCATCATTTTGGTATACCGTTTCAAGACGTACTATTCCACTGCAGGTCATCGTCACAGACGTACATACGTTACTACTGTGACAAAGGGGAAAGCAGGTGTCCTTTCAAGAACCTATTCAAAGGCAGAGATGACGGTGCAACGCAGTAGAAAAACGACATGCGGTTAACGGAATTTCAATGTAGCGAATATATATATATATGTCCATCGCAATGCACCCAATATAACGGCAGGCGGGAAGCCGTACTAACGTCATCTGTGTGAGGTGATTTTTTTTTTAATAGCACCAAGGTTGGTTGAGATATTGTGCCAAACGTGTATTCAAATCCATCTAGTCTATATTATGCAGTGCATAAAAGCCTGCTACTATGTAATAAAAATGACTGCAAAGGATGTATCAAATCATTGTATCTTGTACCTAATATTCAGCTGCAACGGACAAAAAGCATGCTTTATAGTATAACTCCTGCTGTTCAAATATAAAACATTGTCTAGACCGACTGAGCAGTTCAACACAACTTCTAGTAGTGTGCATGAACTTACTTAATGGCTAACTTGAACTTGTAATGGAATAAATATTCAAGTGAACAGATCTGTACAGTATGGTACTGCTTGTTTATGCAACGTCACCAATAGCAAATCTATGGACTTCACACGCGTAGTTCTGAAGATGTGCACTGAACATAGACAAAATAGGATTCATTGTAAATAAGCATTACCAATGACAACTCAACCTATCAATAAAACCTAATCCTGCAGACTATAACGGCTAAACATCTCATGGAGTGGGTGGGGGGGATCAGGTTGTGACTAATGTATTTCTGTAAATAACTATATTATTTTTGCCACCCCTTTAGCAAACAACAGAAGGTTCCACCCACTCTACCAACATGGTGGCATCTACAGTATCTCTCAATCCTCCTACTCCTCCAGGGCTCCTGGTGTTCCCCCTGTGAGGGGCCTGCGTGGGACTCACCTGGCTGACGCAGCTTGCCTGACTGAGGGTGCTAACCGCGCGCATGTAGCTCTGGTTCCGGGATCGGAACTGAGGGCCGAGGGGTATATGGTGTTGGGGGTAGTTGGTGGCTGGGTCCAGGGTGACACTGGGATGGGGCCGCATCATGTCTCGGGTGGTTTGCAAGTGGTAGCTCTGACTGTACAGAGAGAGAGAGACAGAGAGAGAGAGTGGATAGACAAATATGAGAGGCATTGTGAGTCAGACACAGGGCTGTGGTGGTCATGAAATTTTGTCAACCGGTTATAGTCATGCAAAAGACTGCCGGTCTCACGATAATTGACTGTTAATTAACAAACACGTTTAGCATCTCCAGGCCTCCACACATATTGTACAAGCCGCTGATGTGCGCCTTTGGAACATCTACATTCAAAAAAGTATCATGAATAAATGCAATATATATCATCGCAATAAATCTCTTATTTATTCTAAACATGATCATATTAAGAAAATGTATTTCAGAATATGAGTTGGCCTACTGTTTCTTATCTGGCAAAGCACCATACATTGGTTGTAGGCTTGTTCACTTAGCAGACAAGATACAAGTCCCGTGCCACTATTTTACAGAGGATGTTTCGACATTTTGTTACGTTACAAACTTATTCTAAAATGGATTAAATAAAAACCTTTACTCAGCAATCTACACACAATACCCCATAATGACAAAGCGAAAACAGGTATACATTTTTTTGAAAATGAATTAAAAATCAAAAACAACTTATTTATATACAGTGCATTCGGAAAGTATTCAGACCCCTTGACTTTTTCCATATTGTTACGTTATAGCCTTATTCTAAAATTGATCAAATTGTTTTTTCCCTCATCAATCTACACACAATACCCCATAATGCAAAGTATGTAGATTGGTGAGGAAAAAAATCCATTGAATCAATTTTAGAATAAGGCTGTAACAACAAAATGTGGGAAAAGTCAAAGGGTCTGAATACTTTTTGGAAGGACAATGACCTTTTATAGTAAGAAGAATGTCATTTAACTTAGCTGAATAAAATAGAAAGGATATTTTTCCCATTCCAGAGCGAATATGCATATGAAATGGCTATGTGGAGCTTAAAAGTGATCATTTGAAACACATCCTATACACTAGATTTAGAGGTTTTTGTCAAATGTGGTTGTTAATGATACACCCCTTAGAATGTCTTAGAAATCAAAACATATCTGGGCTGCATGATGCGACTACAGGCTGTTGACCATTTGCGATTTGCAGAAAAATGGCGCGCCGTAATCCTTGCCTCAGGCTGCACACGCTGTTCTCTCATCAAGTGATCTTATTTTCATCTGTCAGACTATTCTCAATGTAAATCCGGTCTTCACTTATGTAAAAATGAGTTTAGATTAGAATTGCCCATTCTCAAATGGGCAGGAACAGGGACAGGTGTATAAATACATGTCATCCGTATGCACTCGAATAGCGAATGGAGGCTGCCTTCCCGCCGGTTCACTTTTCAATCATGGATAGGCTGCTCCCATTTCATAGCAGAACATGTGATTAATATGAGCATCTGAGAAATAAATATAGTAGCAGCTGAGCTCCTTCTCTTGTTAAAGAAATGTCTGGGCTTATAAGAACACTTCTTTGGAGTTTGGAGCATAGCAAAGGTAACCATTCCATCCAGTGTGTATAATAATACCAGCCAGGTCACCCGGGATACAAGGCAGCTTTCGACGTCCCATCCATGTCCACTAGGGGCAACATTGAGCGCTGTTGCCTTCAAGTAGCATCAGCCTCCGATTACAGAAGTTGCAAGTTCAAATCCAGCGATAGAATGTTGTTTCGATTATATTTCTTTTAAGTCTATCCCAAACCTTAACCCTTACCTTAACCATTCGGAGGTAATGCCTAACCTTAAAAATGCAGAGTTAATGCCTAAACTTAACCTTAAAACACATACAAATGTTATATTTGGAACAAGTCGAAATTTGACTTTGAGAAACATGGGCGAACGTCTAATGTTGTCGTGAGACTAAGAGCTGCTTGAATAATACAGGCCACACTCAAAAGCTATTACTGGAATTAGTTTAATTTTGGAGTAGAGGCTAGACCAATTATGTACCAAAGACGTAAATAAAACGTTTATTGTTTTTCTGCCATGCCTTATATGGGGTAGGTTATGTATTGTATAATAGCACCATCATTATTTTAATTCCTGGGTTTTTGTATGCACAAGTGTATGCATAAGACCTAATATGTGTAACGGCTGTTGGTGGAAGAAGGTGAGGACCAAGGTGCAGTGTGGTACGTGTTCATCCCTTTATTAATGGAACTGAACACTGATTAACAAAACAACAACAACCGAAACAGGTCTGTCTGGAGCAGACACAAAAACAGAAAACAACTACCCACAAAACTCAGGTGGGGAAAGGCTACCTAAGTATGGTTCTCAATCAGAGACAACGATAGACAGCTGCCCCTGATTGAGGGCCAAACAACAAGGAAATCAAAAACATAGAAAATGAACATAGAATGCCCACCCTAGTCACACCCTGGCCTAACCAAAATAGAGAATAAAAAACTCTCTATGGCCAGGGCGTGACAATATGCGTATGTGTGTTTTGAATGAATCATCACCTTAGAAAGCGCTGTCTATTTCGTTGTTAGGCTTTAAAACAACATCCACAACGACCATATTTCCACTCAGTTTCAACCTGTTGTTGAACTTCTTTCTTCAAGTTGATCGATGAGGTGAGGTTTAAAAGCATGACACCGTTTTGAAGATAAGTGGTTTGATGTGATTTTTGATTGCATTTGCATTGATGTCAGAGTGGTAAGAGGGACAATAGAGCCCTGAGTACCAGGCCATTAGGACCTGATGCTCGTTAGTGAGTTGGGTACCACCAACGCATGTCCAGAGTTCATAAAAGGAGATTACCGTGACTCAAAAGTCACGTGGAATTTTACTGTGGTCATATCTCATGACTTCCGGTGTGGCGGTAATACGCTCACCACAACATCCCTGGAAAATGCTCAGGGCTAAAGACCCAACAATGTCACATACTGTTAAACAGGTAACCTGGCTTACATGTAGTACAGATGTATCCAGGTTATGTTGTGTTGTGGTGTGACCAGCAGGGTATTGGTGTGCCCAGCTTATATCGCTCACTGAATATAACACTGTACTTGCGGCAAAAGTGACATTAGCAGCATTATTGCAATCAACTCTAAACTATGATGACACGTGCAGATATCGAAAGCCCCAAAAACACGGGTGACTCGCTAGCCCAACAATTACAGTTTGCACATCCCACCTACACCTCCCATTAGTAAAATATAAGCTTCTCAGAGCTTCAGTAATAATGGAGCGTGGAAACGAGGCTTAATGTGTGTCTGTGTGTGTGGGACAAAAGCAGGAAGTGAGACAAAAGCAGGAAGTGAGTAGATTCCCAGTGATATGACGATTAAGCCGTGGGTGATCAAAGGATAGAGAGTCTGAGAGTCACACGGGACTGATACATGAAGGGCACCTCACCAGGTTCTCTCTTGCTCTCTCTCTGTGTGTGTGTGTGTGTATGAGTGCGGGTGTGCATGCGTGCAGACCTCCAGAACACAAGCAACTGTCCTGTTCTGGAAGGGTGATTTTCAAAGCCAGCTTAGAATAACAATAAAGCAAGACACATCTCAGAGGGAGAGCCAATGCATCCTCTGGGTCACAATCAGGACGGGAAGATATTCTGCTCTGACGCATTCAACAGTACAAGGTAACGAAAATGTTATCGTAACCATCCTTACTGCTTCCATGATCCCCTGCCAAGCCATGCTACATATCTAGCTGTACATTCTTTTGCTGGTGTCTATTTCTTTTTCTGTCCAATCATTCTATTATTTGTATTACAATATCACTCTGTACCACTATCCTTCTTCCTACAGCTTACCTAAAGTGTATTTATCTATGGAGTGTTGCCTGTCAAGAGGGGAATGAGTGCAAACAGGCACTGTACAGTTGGGTCCAAAATTATTGGCACCTTTGATAAACATGAGAAAAATAGACTGTATAAAATAAAATACAAATACTGAGTTATGTTGTACATTTATAATACAGTGGGGCAAAAAAGTATTTAGTCAGCCACCAATTGTGCAAGTTCTCCCACTTAAAAAGATGAGGCCTGTAGTTTTCATCATAGGTACACTTCAACTAACCAGAATCTTCCAGATCTGCCAGTCAACCAGAATCTTCCAGATCTGCCAGTCAACCAGTCTCTTCCAGATCTGCCAGTCAACCAGTCTCTTCCAGATCTGCCAGTCAACCAGTCTCTTCCAGATCTGCCAGTCAACCAGTCTCTTCCAGATCTGCCAGTCAACCAGTCTCTTCCAGATCTGCCAGTCAACCAGAATCTTCCAGATCTGCCAGTCAACCAGAATCTTCCAGATCTGCTAGTCAACCAGAATCTTCCAGATCCGCCAGCCAGCCAGGATCTACCGGAGCCTACTACCTGCCTGAGCTTCATCGCAGTACTGGGCTTCCTCTCAGTACTGGGCTTCCTCTCAGTACTGGGCTTCCTCTCAGTACTGGGGTTCCCCTCAGTCCCAGGCTGCCCCTCAGTCCCGGGCTGCTTCTGTCCCGAGCTGCCCCTCTGTCCCGAGCTGCTCCTCAGTCCCGAGCTGCCCCTCAGTCCCGAGCTGCCCCTCAGTCCCGAGATGCCCCTCAGTCACGAGCTGCTCCTCAGTTCTGTGGGGTTCTGGGTGAGGACTATTAGGCCATGGTCGGCGGCGAGGGTGGATTATCCCAGGACGCGAAGGGGAGGAACTAGGACATTTATGAAGTGGGGTCCACGTCCCGAGCCGGAGCCGCCACCATGGACAGACGCCCACCCGAACCCTCCCTATGGTTTTGAGGTGCGTCCGGGAGTCCGCACCTTAGGGGGGGGTTCTGTCACGCCTTGGTCAATATGTTTTGTGTTTTCGTTATATATTTTGGTCAGGCCAGGGTGTGACATGGGTTATGTGTTGTGTTTCGTATTGGGGTTTTATAGGATTTGGGATTGCGTATGATTTAGGGGTGTGTCTAGTTAGGCTTGGCTGCCTGAGGCGGTTCTCAATCAGAGTCAGGTGATTCTCGTTGTCTCGTATTGGGAACCGTATTTAGGTAGCCTGAGTTCACTGTGTATTTCGTGGGTGATTGTTCCTGTCTCTGTGTAGTATCACCAGATAGGCTGTAATAAGTTTCACGTTCCGTTTTGTTGTTTTGCATTTTGTATAGTTATTTCATGTATCTCTCTTCCTTCATTAAAGACATGAATAACCACCACGCTGCATTTCGGTCCTCTCTTTCAACAACAGACGAACGCCGATACACTTAGGGATACTGTCTTGCTGGAAACTTGCAGCCAAGTTTCAGCCTCCTGGGAGAGTCAATCAGGATTTTGGCTAAAATATCCTGGTATTTGTGTAAAGTTCATGATGCCGGTGACCTTAACCAGGACCAGTGGAATCAAAATAGCCCCATAATATTAAAATCCACCCCCATATTTTACAGTAGGGGTTCTGTTCTGCATATCCATCTTTCTTTGTAAGCAAAACCCACCATCGGTGTGCATGCCTCTATTTTCATGTCATCGGACCACAACACTGGTTCTAATCCAAGTGCCAATGCTGTTTAGCAAACTCCAGGTGTTTACATTTGTTGGATGAAATGAAAATGGAGCTCTTTGGTAACACACACCAGTGGTGGGTTTTGCATCAAAAGAAAGATTAGCAAAGCTCTTAGTCATGCATTTACACACGTTGTTGATGCACTGGGGTAGAATAGGAGCATGTCACAGCCAATCGTAACCAAGGAGTTATTCTTACTCTGTTGCCCAGCAACATCAAATGACATGTCTAAATCATGCATGCTCCCCCCAGAATGTCCCACTGCAGAGAGAGGTCACAGAGACATGAAATGGATATAACAGCCAGGTAAAATAATGTCATTGCTTTAGCAAGCTAGAGGTGTATACAGTATAACCACTGTAGGAGAGTTACTGTAAAACAAACAGGCAGGAGGGACACAAAAATGACAAAAACATTGTTGGCAGTGTCTGACTTTGATGAAATTCAACGATGAAAGCCGGGGGTTAGGGTTGAAAACAGCTTACAAAAAGCCTAGAGCTAGGGTTAAGTTTCTTTTAAATGGCGTGTCAAAAAGGCGGAAGCCGTGTTCAGGGTTTTGAAAGGGGGTCAAGATCCAGCCAAGATAAAGGTCAGAGCTTTTGCATTATTTACGGTAATCCATGAGCCACTATCGGAGCGAAAATATCATTTTAAATCCTGCCATCCAATCTAATGTCCAAACCAAGATTATGAGCACAGTTATTTAAAGTATTCAGTAATTATTCAGTAATGCAGCCAAATGTTTACCCAAAGCCATGTCAGTAATGCTGTGTAATATATAATTCACACCCGACTGTCATTCCTGTAACAATTCATAAACAATTGTTGCCTTGTCTGTAACAATCCCAAAATATATGACAGTATATTCTAGAGGTCGCCCGATTATGATTTTTCAACGCCGATACCGATACCAATTATTGAAGGACCAAAAAAGGCCAATACCGATTAATCGGACGATTAAAAATTATTATTTTTTTAAATGTATTTGTAATAATGACAATTATATCAATACTGAATGAACACTTATTTTAACTTAATATAATACATCAATAAAATCTATTTAGCCTCAAATAAATAATGAAACATGTTCAATTTGGTTTAAATAATGCAAAAACAAAAAGTGTTGGAGAAGAAAGTAAAAGTGCAATATGTGCCATGTAAGAAAGCTAACGTTTAAGTTCCTTGCTCAGAACATTAGAACATATCAAAGCTGGTGGTTCCTTTTAACATGGGTCTTCAATATTACCAGGTAAGAAGTTTTAGGTTATAGTTATTATAGGAATTATAGGACTATTTCTCTCTATACCATTTGCATTTCATTAACCTTTGACTATTGGAAGTTCTTATAGGCACTTTAGTATTGCCAGTGTAACAGTATAGCTTTTGTCCCTCTCCTCACCAGGAACCTGGAACACAATGACAACAGCCACTCTCGAAGCAGCGTTACCCATGCAGAGCAAGGGGAACAACTACTTCAAGTCTCAGAGCGAGTGACGTTTGAAACGCTATTAGCGCGCACCCCGCTAACTAGCTAGCCATTTCACATTGGTTACACCAGCCTCATCTCGGGAGTTGATAAACAGAGCAATGCTTGGCGCACAATGAAGAGATGCTGGCAAAAAACACGAAAGTGCTGTTTGAATGAATGCTTAAGAGCCTGCTGCTGCCTACCACCGCTCAGTCAGACTGCTCTATCAAATCATAGACTTAGTTATAACATAATAACACACAGAAATACGAGCCTTAGGTCATTAACATGGTCGATTCCGGAAACTATCATCTTGAAAACAAGATGTTTATTCTGTCAGTGAAATACGGAACCGTTCCAAATTTTATCTAACGGGGTGGCATCCATTAGTCTAAATATTCCTGTTACATTGCACAACCTTCAATGTTATGTCTTAATTATGTAAAATTCTGGCAAATTAGGTGGCCCAAACTGTTGCATATACACTGACTCTGCGTGCAAATGAACGCAAGAAAAGTGACACAATTTCACCTGGTTAATATTGCCTGCTAACCTGGATTTCTTTTAGCTAAATATGCAGGTTTAACAATATATACTTCTGTGTATTGATTTTAGGAAAGGCATTGATGTCCATGGTTAGGTACACATTGGAGCAACGATACGCACCGCATCGATTATATGCAACGCAGGACACGCTAGATAAACTAGTAATATCATCAACCATGTGTAGTTAACTAGTGATTATGATTGATTGTTTTTTATAAGATCAGTTTAATGCTAGCTAGCAACTTACCTTGGCTTACTGCATTCGCATAACAGGCAGTCTCCTCGTGGAGTGCAATGAGAGGCAGGTGGTTAGAGCGTTGGACTAGTTAACTGTAAGGTTGCAAGATTGAATCCCCCGAGCTGACAAGGTAAACATCTGTCGTTCTGCCCCTGAACGAGGCAGTTAACCCACCGTTCCTAGGCCGTCATTGAGAATAAGAATGTGTTCTAAACTGACTTTCCTAGTTAAATAAAGTTAAATGAAGGTGTAATTATTATTTTTTTAAACGGACAAATCGGTGTCCAAAAATAATCAGCCATTCCGATTAATCGGTCGACCTCTAGTATATTCATCTCTCACACTCCACACTTGCACTAGTTTGGTTTAAACATACCCTGGTAATGATAACCAGTACAGTGTTTAGAACATCCTCAGCCTCAAGCAGGAGTGATGTATGTGGCTGAGGGTGTCCTGAAACAGACACAGTAACCAGGATGTAGTTATTGAAAACCAGACGTACAGTAGCTCTAGTCGAGACATTAATGGGCCTACCTTTGGGGTTCTATGTGGGGTCTCTGCATAGCTGATTTGAGGACGAGGGCGTCGGGTCGGTTGGCCTTCTGGGGTGAGGTCTTGGGGCTGCCATCAGATTCGCCACCAGAGTCGTTGTCTTCTTCTCCCATGGCTTTGACGTAGCTGCTGCTGCGCATCCGCCGACACGGGATCTCCTCGTCCTGGTCCCCATCCTCTGGGTATCCACTCCACTCATCCTGAGGCACCTGTGGCAGAGAATAGGGTTGAATATTTTTTACATGGCTTAAATAATGCAATATTCAACAAAAACAGTTATGTAGGAATGAGGTTTGGGAATTAGGCCTAATACATTATCACAGCATATTGGCTATACACTTGGCCTGCCAATATTGTACTACCCAGACCATATTATATTGAGCTTTGATAACAAAATAGATCAGTTGGTGTAACACTTGCGAGGCAAGTGTTTAAGCAGAGCTTAAATTGAAATAATTCGCTTTTTTATTTTATTGGACTGAGCTATTGGACTGAGCTCGGAACTCAAAAATCTCCAACTTCAGCGTATTCAGAAAAACGATCATCCAACTCGGAATTCCTTCTAGAGCTCCGACTTTTCGAACTGAAGATCACTGATGTCATGATTTGACCTCGTATTTTTCAAGTTTTTTTGAACGCAGTATTAGTCTCAGTGGAGGGAAAGAGCAACATAGGGTCTGCCTCAGGGTCCCTGCTCCCTCCTTCCTTTCCTTTGGTGAGACTGACCAGAGAGAGGGGACACTGTCTTCTAACTGATGGCGAAACTCGAGTCGTACGGCATCTGCCTCATACACAAATTCATGTTGTTCCTATGAACACAAAAAGTGAAATAATCCTAGATATTAAAATAGACACAAGCTGCTAATAATAGCCTAATAAAAATGCAGGGCTATTGATACACGTGGCTACTCATTTCAGCTGCAGCGCAAGTGAAAGTAGCCTACAGAGTAGCTCGTTTTATGTTTTGTAATAGTGTTAAAAACAGTGTTGACAGTGCTGAATAAACATTAACTCACTCATAAAAATAGCAGCTCTTTGCTGTGTTCTTTGACGGTCTCTGTGGTCATGGTTTTAAAAGTTGTCCTAAGTCATACGTAGGGTCGTATCAGACATACTCGATTTTAGCCACAGATCTACTAGTCCGCCGGGTAGGACAAATTAAATAGTTCAAAACAGGAACACTTTGGCAACCCGGTGTGCAGAGCTTCTGAATCAAGCAATCCTACCGCCAGCAGTCCAACACGAATAATAATAGAAAAGGAGAGCAAGCCTTTATCGTTGGCTTTTCTGCAGAAATGTTTGGTGATCGACTATGAATGCCTTGAAGATTGCGATCGACCGGTTGGCAACCACCGCAGTACTCCCATTGTAATTATGACCTTATTACAAATCAATGGTGCAGGACATGCGGCCTACAAAGTTACAATTAAAAGTCTAGCAAATTGATTAAATTTGGAAATATAACAGGGCCTATTTTAGATTTGTATAATTAGTAGGCAGACTCATAAGTCGCCTACCTTTCACAATATGTCCCCTGGTAATTTGTAACGTGAGCATTAGTCTACTTCGTCTTTCTGTCTCTAAATGTTGCTTCATTCCCCTCCTCATTTTCAACAGTGAAGTTTCGTTGTCCTCATCTTCTTCGTGGTAATGGCATGCTTGAATCATTTAGGACTAGAATAAGACGCAGACGGCTTTCACTTCTCTTCACGAAGATTGAAAGGGTATGGGTGACAGGTACAAAATAAATAACTGATTAGTTTACCGCTATCACGCATTCTCTCTCCTCCCCGTCAGTTCTATTGGCTGCTGTATATAACATTCAGCAAATAAGAGCTTGTATCCCTCTTCCAATAGTCTGTTGGTAAACTATACGAAATGCAAACAAACAAAATCCAGTAAACTATTCTAGTCTAGCTTTTCGTGGGACTCGAAGAGCGAAGGAGCGTTTTTTAATGGCCAGCGGTGCACAGGTGCGTAATGCACAATAGACAGAGGCTATACACTTTTGCATAACCCATCATTCATTAGATATATGGCTTTACACTGCATTGAATTTATTACCTGAAAAGGATTATCTATTTTGGATGCAATTTGAAGGGAATTGATGCAGAGAGAGAGAAAGACGGTGAGAGCGTGCTCGCGTATGTACTGATTTAAAGCAACGATATTCAAGTGATAGGCTGCAAAAATATGTATATCTAATGTACAATTAATAAATAAGGGGACCACCGAAAGCCAGAAGGAGATGTATAAATTAGACGTGCATTCAGTCCTTATATTACTGTAACATAGGCCATGCTGCAGCAAATGTAGGCCTACCTGTCACAAGAACCGTGATGAGATCATACATGCATTGTGAACTGCCCTCCTCCTGATAAGCAGTATCTGGCCCCACCCTGAGCGTTGATGATTGATTATGCAGATAGCAGAGAGGCCATAGAGAAGCCAGATTTAGACATCTTGTATATACTGAACAAAAATAAAAACTAATGTTTCATGAGCTGAAATAAAAGATCCCAGAAATTGACCATTTGCACAAAAAGCTTATTTCGATCATATTTTGTGCACCAATTTGTTTACATCCCTGTTAGTGAACATCTATCCTTTGCCAAGACAATCCATCCACCTGACAGGTGTGGCATATCAAGAAGCTTATTAAACAGCATGATCATTACGCAGCTGCACCTTGTGCTGGGAACAATAAGGTCACTCTAAAGGTTACTCTAAAATGTGCAGTTTTGTCACACAACACAATACCACAGATGTCTCAAGTTTTGAGGGAGCGTGCAATTGGAATGCTGAATGCAGGAATGTCCCCCAGAGCTTTATTTCTCTAAAATGCATGTTTATTTCTCTACCATAGGCCAACTCCAATGTCGTTTTAAAGAATTTGGCAGTACGTTCAACCGGCCTCACAAACGTAGACCACGTGTAACCACGCCAGCCCAGGATCTCCACATCCGGCTATTTCACCTGCGGGATCGTCTGAGGCCAGCCTCCCAGATAACTGATGAAACTGAGGAGTATTTCTGTCTTGTTAATTAATTAATTAATTAATTCATCTGTTTTGTGGGGGGAAACTAATTCTGGTTGGCTGGCACCGCAGTGGGTAGGCCTGGTTCCCAAGCCTATTGCTGCGCCCCTGCCAAGTCGTGTGAAATCCATAGATTAGGGCCAAATGTATTTATTTCAATTGACTGATTTCCTGATGAACTGTAACTCAGTAAAATCATTGAAATTGTTGCACGTTACGTTTACATTTTTGTTCCATTTCACCTTATAATTGACAGTTTTCTCGTAATTATCTATCCCAGGAAAAGGGAATGGGTTTGGGCGGGAAATCTTGGTGTATCTCAGTAACCCATTTTCTGGTATTCAACCCTAGCAGAGAGCCCACCTCTGTCAGTCACATAGATCCAACTTGTCTGCACAGGTGAACATGTAGGATGTACTGTATTGTATGTTTTGTATGTCACACACACGCACACACACCTCAGCCTTGTATGCCTGCTCTCTTAGCAGTTCCTTTATTTGCAGGGACAATGGGGGCCAATTAGCCAAAGGATTGGGAGAGCTGACTCAGGCCAGAAAGAGTTTTCCCCAAACACACACAGGGACTCACTGAAGCAGAATGATCCCCATTCCCAGCCTCTGTTCTCCCCTCAGATTCCCCCCTCGCTCTCCAAAGGTCTAGCTACTCTAAATCTCCAGTCTCATTCCTCTCTCCTACTCCAAAGCCCTTTTTGTAATATTCATCTTTCTCTAACATTAAACATCTTGTATTTTAGCCAAAGATCTCTGAACCAGAACAATGGACAGTACGTGTGTATAGGCAGCTGAATAACAGCATGAAATATTTTACAGAAACAACTCAAAAGAAATGATCCTGGTGGCAAGATAATATTCTCTGTATGATAAGCAACAATTATCTCCAAAAACATTATATGATACAAATGTCCAAAGCACTTAAGTACTAAAATACACAAGAAATGTAGCAAAATATATTTTTTGTAAAGATGTTGTACCGCAGGCTACACCAATTCCCTTTCCACTTGTACTCCCATCTTGTACAGAAGGGTTATGAATATGACCCCCCATTGAGGCCCACTTGTGTATAGCATGGCTCTGAAGTCAGCACAAAGTGGAGTCAAACTTCCTAGGGAATGGAACTGTGGATTGCAGAATTCCAGCCCATTCCAGATTCCAAACAGGAAATGACACCACAAGCGCCTGTCGGAGTGGCGGGTCCCGGTGAGATGGGCTCAGTGTGATGAAAGGAGGGGTGTGAAAGGAGTGAGAAATAAAGGCATTGCAATCTGTCACCAAATGGCTTGTTTCATCTACAGGGAGGCTCTGTGGACTAGCTCCACTGTGCCCTGTTAAAATGTTGGGGGACAGACAGACAATCAATTCTTACATTCTTGTGACACAGGACCAATATGTTTTCTCATACAATGCCGGTTTAAGCACAGTGTTGGTTTGATTGAACCCTACCTACAGTGGCTGCCATTCATTCACCTGAGGCTGTGCTCATTACTTTTACGTTGACACAGTGTAGTTAATAACAAATTATTAATTCAAGCAGCAGACAAGTTAAGTGGCAAATAATCTTGGTACTATTATTAAGTTTCAATGTCAGTAATTGTTCTGGACAATGTGATTTAAAGTACCCTCTTTTATTTTACATACAGTGTTTACATATATATTTTTTACATACATACAAAAGCATATAGCTTTAGGTACCGCAGTGTACATCAACAAAAAATGAAACTCCACTGATTATAGGAACTATTGCTATGCAGTATCTAAGATAATGAGGACTTGTCCAGCGATTGTCTTTCCCATGGGCCACAACAGCAGTTAACAAGCCTAGACAAGCGGTGCATCTCAGTAAATTAATGTCCCGTTGTAGTAAAGTTGAAACTTATACTGTAAATTCACACGTCTCAGGGTCTGCCCTAGGGAGAAGAGTGTTACACAGCATAGTGAGTCAGGGGAGAAATAAAGTAATGGATTCCTCCTGAATCCTACAGTATGTCCATTTACTCCCCCAGATTCATTTGAAGGGGAATGTACTGTAGGCAAGTGTGTAGGTTGCAGCCATAGCAACTGGAGATGAACAAGCGACATTAACACATCATGCATATGCAACAGCGTAGCCTCGACTGTAAAGGGAAAAAAGGGGCCTGCTTCGACGAACAGCAGCACAATTAATAGCGATTAAGGGATTAAGGTTAATTACATAGTGGTGTATGGTGCAAACGAACACTTTGCCGTAAACATACACCAAAACAAAGTGGCTTGTGTTCTACTGTACGAGTGGCTCTAATTGGTGATGTCAAAGAAGGCCCAGTAACAGTCAAAATATTTTTTTCCCTGTGTTTTATATCACATTGTACAACAGCTGATGAAACTATCACTGTAAAAATGGGTCAGTTAAACGTATGTATTCCTTTACGGGTAGTGTGATGCGTAAGACACATTTTACTGGAAGTCATTAGTGGCTGTTAAAATGCATGATCCTTTCTCTCTCTTTCATTCTGTCGGAATATAACAGGATATAATGACTACGTGGAATGTGTCTCTCTGCTGATAGGAATGTAACAGGATATAATAAGGACTACGTGGAATGTGTCTCTCTGCCGACAGGATTATAACAGGATATAATAAGGACTACGTGGAATGTGTCTCTCTGCCGACAGGATAATAACAGGATATAATAAGGACTACGTGGAATGTGTCTCTCTGCCGACAGGATAATAACAGGATATAATAAGGACTACGTGGAATGTGTCTCTCTGCCGACAGGAATATAACAGGATATAATAAGGACTACGTGGAATGTGTCTCTCTGCCGATAGGAATATAACAGGATATAATGACTACATGGAATGTGTCTCTCTGCTGACAGGATTATAACAGGATATAATAAGGACTACGTGGAATGTGTCTCTCTGCTGATAGGAATGTAACAGGATATAATAAGGACTACGTGGAATGTGTCTCTCTGCCGACAGGATAATAACAGGATATAATAAGGACTACGTGGAATGTGTCTCTCTGCCGACAGGATTATAACAGGATATAATAAGGACTACGTGGAATGTGTCTCTCTGCCGACAGGATTATAACAGGATATAATAAGGACTACGTGGAATGTGTCTCTCTGCCGACAGGAATATAACAGGATATAATAAGGACTACGTGGAATGTGTCTCTCTGCCGATAGGAATATAACAGGATATAATGACTACATGGAATGTGTCTCTCTGCTGACAGGATTATAACAGGATATAATAAGGACTACGTGGAATGTGTCTCTCTGCTGATAGGAATGTAACAGGATATAATAAGGACTACGTGGAATGTGTCTCTCTGCCGACAGGATAATAACAGGATATAATAAGGACTACGTGGAATGTGTCTCTCTGCCGACAGGATAATAACAGGATATAATAAGGACTACGTGGAATGTGTCTCTCTGCCGACAGGATAATAACAGGATATAATAAGGACTATGTGGAATGTGTCTCTCTGCCGATAGGAATATAACAGGATATAATAAGGACTACGTGGAATGTGTCTCTCTGCCGATTATAACAGGATAAGGAATAACAGGATATAATAAGGACTACGTGGAATGTGTCTCTCTGCCGACAGGATTATAACAGGATATAATAAGGCGATAGGATATAACAGGATATAATGATAGGAATGATTATAACAGGATATAATAAGGACTACGTGGAATGTGTCTCTCTGCCGACAGGATTATAACAGGATATAATAAGGACTACGTGGAATGTGTCTCTCTGCCGACAGGATTATAACAGGATATAATAAGGACTACGTGGAATGTGTCTCTCTGCTGATAGGAATATAACAGGATATAATAAGGACTACGTGGAATGTGTCTCTCTGCCGACAGGATAATAACAGGATATAATAAGGACTACGTGGAATGTGTCTCTCTGCTGATAGGAATGTAACAGGATATAATAAGGACTACGTGGAATGTGTCTCTCTGCCGACAGGATTATAACAGGATATAATAAGGACTACGTGGAATGTGTCTCTCTGCCGACAGGATTATAACAGGATATAATAAGGACTACGTGGAATGTGTCTCTCTGCCGACAGGATTATAACAGGATATAATGACTACATGGAATGTGTCTCTCTGCCGACAGGATAATAACAGGATATAATAAGGACTACGTGGAATGTGTCTCTCTGCCGACAGGATTATAACAGGATATAATAAGGACTACGTGGAATGTGTCTCTCTGCCGACAGGATTATAACAGGATATAATAAGGACTACGTGGAATGTGTCTCTCTGCCGACAGGAATATAACAGGATATAATAAGGACTACGTGGAATGTGTCTCTCTGCCGATAGGAATATAACAGGATATAATGACTACATGGAATGTGTCTCTCTGCCGACAGGATTATAACAGGATATAATAAGGACTACGTGGAATGTGTCTCTCTGCTGATAGGAATGTAACAGGATATAATAAGGACTACGTGGAATGTGTCTCTCTGCCGACAGGATAATAACAGGATATAATAAGGACTACGTGGAATGTGTCTCTCTGCTGATAGGAATGTGCTGATAGGAATGTAACAGGATATAATAATAAGGACTACGTGGAATGTGTCTCTCTGCCGACAGGAATGTATCTGCCGACAGGATTATAATAAGGATATAATAAGGACTACGTGGAATGTGTCTCTCTGCCGACAGGATTATAACAGGATATAATAAGGACTACGTGGAATGTGTCTCTCTGCCGACAGGATAATAACAGGATATAATAATGACTACGTGGAATGTGTCTCTCTGCCGACAGGATAATAACAGGATATAATAAGGACTACGTGGAATGTGTCTCTCTGCCGACAGGATTATAACAGGATATAATAAGGACTACGTGGAATGTGTCTCTCTGCCGACAGGAATATAACAGGATATAATAAGGACTACGTGGAATGTGTCTCTCTGCCGATAGGAATATAACAGGATATAATGACTACATGGAATGTGTCTCTCTGCCGACAGGATTATAACAGGATATAATAAGGACTACGTGGAATGTGTCTCTCTGCCGACAGGATTATAACAGGATATAATAAGGACTACGTGGAATGTGGACTATGTGGAATGTGTCTCTCTGCCGACAGGAATATAACAGGATATAATAAGGACTACGTGGAATGTGTCTCTCTGCCGATAGGAATATAACAGGATATAATGATTACATGGAATGTGTCTCTCTGCCGACAGGATTATAACAGAATATTATAAGGACTACGTGGAATGTGTCTCTCTGCCGACAGGATAATAACAGGATATAATAAGGACTACGTGGAATGTGTCTCTCTGCCGACAGGAATATAACAGGATATAATAAGGACTACGTGGAATGTGTCTCTCTGCCGATAGGAATATAACAGGATATAATGATTACATGGAATGTGTCTCTCTGCCGACAGGATAATAACAGGATATAATAAGGACTACGTGGAATGTGTCTCTCTGCCGACAGGATTATAACAGGATATAATGACTACATGGAATGTGTCTCTCTGCCGACAGGATAATAACAGGATATAATAAGGACTACGTGGAATGTGTCTCTCTGCTAATAGGAATGTAACAGGATATAATAATGACTACGTGGAATGTGTCTCTCTGCCGACAGGATTATAACAGGATATAATAATGACTACGTGGAATGTGTCTCTCTGCCGACAGGATTATAACAGGATATAATAAGGACTACGTGGAATGTGTCTCTCTGCCGATAGGAATATAACAGGATATAATAAGGACTACGTGGAATGTGTCTCTCTGCCGACAGGATTATAACAGGATATAATAATGACTACGTGGAATGTGTCTCTCTGCCGACAGGATTATAACAGAATATTATAAGGACTACGTGGAATGTGTCTCTCTGCCGACAGGATAATAACAGGATATAATAAGGACTACGTGGAATGTGTCTCTCTGCCGACAGGATTATAACAGGATATAATAAGGACTACGTGGAATGTGTCTCTCTGCCGACAGGATTATAACAGGATATAATAAGGACTACGTGGAATGTGTCTCTCTGCCGACAGGAATATAACAGGATATAATAAGGACTACGTGGAATGTGTCTCTCTGCCGATAGGAATATAACAGGATATAATGACTACATGGAATGTGTCTCTCTGCCGACAGGATTATAACAGGATATAATAAGGACTACGTGGAATGTGTCTCTCTGCTGATAGGAATGTAACAGGATATAATAAGGACTACGTGGAATGTGTCTCTCTGCCGACAGGATTATAACAGGATATAATAAGGACTACGTGGAATGTGTCTCTCTGCCGACAGGATAATAACAGGATATAATAAGGACTACGTGGAATGTGTCTCTCTGCCGACAGGATTATAACAGAATATGGACTGTGGACTGTGTCGTGCATGTAATGGACATAAAGAACTGGTCTTGCGAAATTTATAGAAGATATTTTTTTCTTAATTTTTTCGAACAATTTGAACCATTGAACTGAGCAGGCTGGGCTGACATGCTTATAGCCTTTGCTAGTACCTTAATATCAGCAGAAATCTATAATACTGTGCTGTTATTTTTTTCTATTAATATTATCTATTATTATTATTATATAATTTTTCTGGCTGTTTTCCATGTTAATTGGTTAGTTCTCTTTTAAAAAACACCCTTATAGACATGCAATAGACCTATGGGGATTTGAATGTGTGAGTGAAGGGTGGCAGTATTGAATTATGTTGTCATGGGACTGCCCATATTTCCATTTAGCCTACGCCAATTGGTGGCCAAAGGTTTGCCTTAGGATATGCAACGGTGTGTCATGGGTCAGGGAGATAGTCTGATGGTCTTAGTGACAGCATACCTCCTAGATATAGGAGGAGGTTTTAGTGGGTGGAATATTAGGGCAAAATAGTAAATTGACTTCTCTCCGCATAACGTAGGCACAGTCGATCCCCTTATTGTATGGGACACTTTCAAATGTACTTTTAAAGGCCATTCAAATTAATACTCAGCATTAAAACAAAATCTGTTTGTCAAAGGAGATTAGACTAAAAGGAAATATAGGAAATGACAGCACAGTTGGCAATAAAAAACTGTACTATAGAGGCCCATTATTATTATTATTATACTATTATTATTATATATATATATTTTTTTCACCTTTATTTAACCAGGTAGGCTAGTTGAGAACAAGTTCTCATTTGCAACTGCGACCTGGCCAAGATAAAGCATAGCAGTGTGAACAGACAACAACACAGAGTTACACATGGAGTAAACGATTAACAAGTCAATAACACAGTAGAAAAAAAAGAGAGTCTATATACATTGTGTGCAAAAGGCACGAGGAGGTAGGCGAATAATTACAATTTTGCAGATTAACACTGGAGTGATAAATGATCAGATGGTCATGTACAGGTAGAGATATTGGTGTGCAAAAGAGCAGAAAAGTAAATAAATATAAACAGTATGGGGAAGAGGTAGGTAAAATTGGGTGGGCTATTTACCGATAGACTATGTACAGCTGCAGCGATCGGTTAGCTGCTCAGATAGCAGATGTTTGAAGTTGGTGAGGGAGATAAAAGTCTCCAACTTCAGCGATTTTTGCAATTCGTTCCAGTCACAGGCAGCAGAGAACTGGAACGAAAGGCGGCCAAATGAGATGTTGGCTTTAGGGATGATCAGTGAGATACACCTGCTGGAGCGTGTGCTACGGGTGGGTGTTTCCATCGTGACCAGTGAACTGAGATAAGGCGGAGCTTTACCTAGCATGGACTTGTAGATGACCTGGAGCCAGTGGGTCTGGCGACGAAATATGTAGCGAGGGCCAGCCGCCGACTAGAGCATACATGTCGCAGTGGTGGGTGGTATAAGGTGCTTTAGTAACAAAACGGATGGCACTGTGATAAACTGCATCCAGTTTGCTGAGTAGAGTGTTGGAAGCTATTTTGTAGATGACATCGCCGAAGTCGAGGATCGGTAGGATAGTCAGTTTTACAAGGGTAAGTTTGGTGGCGTGAGTGAAGCAGGCTTTGTTGCAGAATAGAAAGCCGACTCTAGATTTGATTTTAGATTGGAGATGTTTGATTTGAGTCTGGAAGGAGAGTTTACAGTCTAGCCAGACACCTAGGTAATTATAAATGTCCACATATTCTAGGTCGGAACCATCCAGGGTGGTGATGCTAGTCGGCCGTGCGGGTGCAGGCAGCGAACGGTTGAAAAGCATGCATTTGGTTTTACTAGCGTTTAAGAGCAGTTGGAGGCCACGGAAGGAGTGTTGTATGGCATTGAAGCTCGTTTGGAGGTTAGATAGCACAGTGTCCAAGGACGGGCCGGAAGTATACAGAATGGTGTCGTCTGCGTAGAGGTGGATCAGGGAATCGCCCGCAGCAAGAGCAACATCATTGATATATACAGAGAAAAGAGTCGGATCGAGAATTGAACCCTGTGGCACCCCCATAGAGACTGCCAGAGGACCGGACAGCATGCCCTCCGATTTGACACACTGAACTCTGTCTGCAAAGTAGTTGGTGAACCAGGCAAGGCAGTCATCAGAAAAACCGAGGCTACTGAGTCTGCCGATAAGAATATGGTGATTGACAGAGTCGAAAGCCTTGGCAAGGTCGATGAAGACGGCTGCACAGTACTGTCTTTTATCAATGGCGGTTATGATATCGTTTAGTACCTTGAGCGTGGCTGAGGTGCACCCGTGACCGGCTCGGAAACCAGATTGCACAGCGGAGAAGGTATGGTGGGATTCGAGATGGTCAGTGACCTGTTTGTTGACTTGGCTTTCGAAGACCTTAGATAGGCAGGGCAGGATGGATATAGGTCTGTAACAGTTTGGGTCCAGGGTGTCTCCCCCTTTGAAGAGGGGGATGACTGCGGCAGCTTTCCAATCCTTGGGGATCTCAGACGATATGAAAGAGAGGTTGAACAGGCTGGTAATAGGGGTTGCGACAATGGCGGCGGATAGTTTCAGAAATAGAGGGTCCAGATTGTCAAGCCCAGCTGATTTGTACGGGTCCAGGTTTTGCAGCTCTTTCAGAACATCTGCTATCTGGATTTGGGTAAAGGAGAACCTGGAGAGGCTTGGGCGCTTGGGCGCAGTAGCTGCGGGGGGGGCGGAGCTGTTGGCCGAGGTTGGAGTAGCCAGGAGGAAGGCATGGCCAGCCGTTGAGAAATGCTTGTTGAAGTTTTCAATAATCATGGATTTATCGGTGGTGACCGTGTTACCGAGCCTCAGTACAGTGGGCAGCTGGGAGGAGGTGCTCTTGTTCTCCATGGACTTCACAGTGTCCCAGAACTTTTTGGAGTTAGAGCTACAGGATGCAAATTTCTGCCTGAAGAAGCTGGCCTTTGCTTTCCTGACTGACTGCGTGTATTGGTTCCTGACTTCCCTGAACAGTTGCATATCGCGGGGACTATTCGATGCTATTGCAGTCCGCCACAGGATGTTTTTGTGCTGGTCGAGGGCAGTCAGGTCTGGAGTGAACCAAGGGCTATATCTGTTCTTAGTTCTGCATTTTTTGAACGGAGCATGCTTATATAAAATGGTGAGGAAGTTCATTTT
Organism: Oncorhynchus nerka; assembly: GCF_034236695.1. Taxonomy (NCBI): domain Eukaryota; kingdom Metazoa; phylum Chordata; class Actinopteri; order Salmoniformes; family Salmonidae; genus Oncorhynchus; species Oncorhynchus nerka. The sequence goes on along the minus strand of NC_088419.1, from coordinate 37,375,580 downwards.
AAAGAAGGACCAGGCATCCTCAACTGACGGGATGAGGTCAATGTCCTTCCAGGATACCCGGGCCAGGTCGATTAGAAAGGCCTGCTCACAGAAGTGTTTTAGGGAGCGTTTGACAGTGATGAGGGGTGGTCGTTTGACTGCGGATCCGTAGCGGATGCAGGCAATGAGGCACCTGTGCTGTTATTTCCTCTATTTCCTTTAGTCTAATCTCTTTTGACCTAAACTGTTTTTGTTTTAATGATGAGTATTGTATTGAATAACTTAGAGGAACTTATCCAAGAACGAGTAAGAATTTTATTACAAAAATATAGTGAAATAGTGAATTAAATTGTGAAAATGCACAACAAAATGATTGAATCGTCAACATAGAAATGCTGCAAAAATAATTTACAGAAACGTATTACAAATAGAGTCGTCCATGATTTCACCAAATTATATTTTGAAAGAGGAAGCAAAATATTTCAACCATGTGTTTTATTTTCAGTCTCCTCCATCTCAACTGAATGGATGTTAACTGTAAGGAATTCTTTCCTAATAATACATGTAAAGTGAACAAATGTACAGACAGACCTGTATAAAGGCCAACTTGCAGAGAAGGAACTTCTTGAGGCAATTAAATAATTTCAGTCTGAAAAACCACCAGGGCTTGATGGCATACCTTTTTTTTATGTACTCAAAGATCTATTATCAGAATGTTTGAACTACTTTCAGTAATGTTTCAGTAATGAAATCAAACCTTGTTGAGTAGTCTCCAGATCTCAACCCCATAGAAAATCTTTGGAGGGAGTTGAAAGTCTGTGTTGCCCAGCAACAGCCCCAAAACATCACTGCTCTAGAGGAGATCTGCATGGAGGAATGGGCCAAAATACCAGCAACAGTGTGTGAAAACCTTGTGAAGACTTACAGAAAACATTTGACCTCTGTCATTGCCAACAAAGGGTATATAACAAAGTATTGAGATAAACTTTTGTTATTGACCAAATACTTATTTTCCAACATAATTTGCAGCACCCTTTTTTCAGGGTGTGTCCTGGTCTGACAAACAGTGCTGTAGCTCTGCCACTTTCCACCAGGCGGTGGATTTAGTAGATTTAGAACATGCCCATGCAAAAAAACATTAGTTTAAACTGACGGATTATGTGTGTTTTTTAAAATTATGTTAATTAGATTGACACACAGGTGCACCAATCGACCAATAACAAAAAGAGTTCCAAACCTCTTTGTCAATAACAGCGCATTTTCCCCTCCTCACTCAGACCATTGACCACTAGTCCTAGCAAAAATTCTTAATTGTTTTTTGCTAAAAAGCTATTTTTCTTACCAATTTTAATGAAATTCTATTACACTAAGGTGCTTACTTTTTTATCCAGAAATTATTTTATGTTATTAATATAAAAACAGCTGCAGTCGGCCTTTAATAAGGCATGTTCTAGTCAATCAACATTAGTAGACTGTACATGACCATAAAACATATATTCTATCACTCTAAGAAAGATGATCATAATTCAAGGCAATTTATTTTGATCTCAGATGCTTGAATCATATTTATCTTATACATCCTTATTTCATTGCAGATTCATTGTTATTGAGATTTACATGAAATTAACCATCAATGGCCAATCAAATAAATGCTCCAGTCACCGTGAGCAACCTTAGCAGAGTTGCCAACAACCGGATGCATCTGGTTTTCAGGAATAGAGCTATCTTCAACCTAGCTTCCTTTTCCGCTGAGAACCAGATATGGGAACTCCGCTCAAGCGTTTCTTTTACACCTGCTACATTAGCTTGCACAGTGAGTAATCTGTTTCTTTCCTCTTCCTGGACCTTGGAGATGGCAATCTAAAGCTGCGTGATGTCGCACATGTTGTAGTGTCCAGTATATTGATCAGGTGTATGTACTGTATGTATAACATAACATTCCATTACGCTGCTCATGCTGTACTCCGAGTGGATAAGGGGAGCTGCGGTTCTTAGAACAACAGCCCAGGGCACTAGTGGTCTCTCTCTCCCTCTGCCAGTTACTCACTCCAACCAATCATGGGCCCTGCCCAGCTTTTTCCTCTCAACAGTCCCAGTCCCTGGGCTGCTATCAGAAAGAGCAAAGCGGATTATTGTTTTTTTCTTTTCCCGGAGGAATGTTTATCTCTCCCTTTCTTTCTCTCGTTAGCTTTCACCCCGTAATGACAAAGCAAAAACAGGTTGTTCGGGAAAAAAAAACTGAAATATAACATTTACATAAGTATTCAGACCCTTTACTCAGTACTTTGTTGAAGCACCTTTGGCAGCGATTACACTAGATTGTTTTGGGATATGATGCTACAAGCTTGGCAAACCTGTATTTGGAGAGTTTCTCCTATTCTTCTCTGCAGATCATCTCAGGCTCTGTCAACTTGGATGGGAAGCGTCACTGCACAGCTATTTTCAGGGCTCTCCAAAGATGTTCGATTGGGTTCAAGTCGGGGCTCTGGCTGGGCCACTCAATGACATTCAGAGAATTGTCCCATGCCACTCCTGCATTCTCTTGGCTCTGTGCTTAGGGTTGTTGTCCTGTTGGAAGGTAAACCTGCAACCCAGTCTGAGGTCCTGAGAGCTCTGGAGCAGGTTTTCATCAAGGTTCTCTGTGTACTTTGCTCCGTTCATCTTTCACTCGATCCTGCCTAGTCAACTAGTCCCTGCTGCTGAAAAACATCCCCACAGAATGATGCTGCCAGCATGCAGACCAGAGAATATTTTTAGGGGCCTTTTGGCAAACTCTAAGTGGGCTGTCATGTGCCTTTTACTGAGGAGTGGCTTCGGTCTGGCCACTCTACCATAAAGGCCTGATTGGTGGAGTGCTGCAGAGATGGTTGTCCTTCTGGAAGGTTCTCCCATCTCCACAGAGGAACTCTGGAGCTCTGTCAAAGTGACCATCGGGTTTTGGTCACCTCCCTGACCAAGGTCCTTCTCCTCCGATTCCTCAGTTTGGCCGGTCCGCCAGCTCTAGGAAGTCTTGGTGGTTCCAGACTTCTTCCATTTAGGAATGATGGAGGCTACTGTATTATTGTGGACCTTCAATGCATCAGAAATGTTTTGTTACTCTTCCCCAGATCTGTGCCTCGACACAATCCAGTCTCTGAGCTCTACGGACAATTACTTCAACCTCATAGCTTAGTTCTTGCTCCGTGGGACCTTATATAGACAGGTGTGTGCCTTTCCAAAGCATGTCCAATCAGTTGAATTTACCACAGTTGGACTCCAATCAAGTTGTAGAAACATCTCAAGGATGATAAATGGAAACAGGATGCACCTGAGCTCAATTTCGAGTCTGAATGCTAAATGCAAACATTTCTAAAAACATGTCTTCTATTTGTCATTATGGGGTATTGTGTGTAGATTACTGAGGAAAAACTTTTATAAAATCCATTTTAGAATAAGGCTGTAATGTAACAAAATGTGGAAAAAAGGGAAGGGGTTTGAATACTTTTGGAATGCATTGTGTGTCATGGAAAGAGTTTCAATTTTTTTGTATACTCCGTTTGCATACACTGAAAGAAAATAACAGTTTATATAAGGAAATCAGTCAATTAAAATATATTAATTAGGCCCTAATCTGGGAACACAGATATGCATCTGTTGGTCACAGATACATTACCTTAAATAAAAGTAGGGGCATGGACCAGAAAACCAGTCAGTAGCTAGTGTGACCACCATTAGCCTCATGTAGCGTGACACATCTACTTTGCATAGAGTTGATCAGGCTGTTGATTGTGGCCTGTGGAATGTTGTCACATTCCTCTTCAATTGCTGTGCGAAGGTGCTGGATATTTTTGGGAACTGGAACATCCCAAATATGCGTCATCCCAAATATGGGTGACAAGTATGGTGAGGATTCAAGTCAAGGAAGAACTTGGATATTTTCAGCTTCCAGGAACTTTCTAAAGATCCATTCAACATGTGGCTGTGCATTATGATGCTGAAACATCAAATCTAATTCTATTTGTCACATACACATGTTTAGCAGATGTTACTGCGAGTGTAGCGAAATGCCCAAAAACATCTTGTGTACCAGAAAAAAAACTCACCAAAGTCCAAAACAAGCAAAAACGTCACAAAATGTCATCATAATATATACACAAACTCTATCGATCTGTTTCGGCTGGGAAGCATGCGGACACCTTAACAGGGATGTAAACAAATATGCACACACAATTTGAGATAAATAAGCTTTTTGTGCCTGTGGAACATTTTCAGCTCATGAAACATGAGATCAACACTTATGGTACATGTTGTGTTTATATTTCATAGTCATTTTTGTTGAGTGTATTTCCTTAAACATCCTGTGTTGTTGTCACGGATCCCTCCGGAACTTTGATTATGCACACCTGGTCCCTATTCCCAGTAATTAGTCATTGTATACCCTTGGTTTACCAGTGTCCTGTCGATTATTGTTACAATGTCCGTTGGTTTGTGTGAATACCTGTGCTGTGTGTTTTGGCTTTCGTGTCATTGTGGATTGCGCAGATGATTACAGGTCTCGTTCCGGTGTGTTAATCATTGTGCGCTTGTGTTGTTTAATCGAGGTACTCCTCGCTCTTTTGTTTGGGTTTCTACCTGGTGTTTTGTATAGTGTTTGTTTAGTCTTCAGTCCCCGCGCCTTTACACGACATGCCGTAATTTGGGTGTAATAAAAAAAACTATTACGCATTCTTGCGCCTGTCTCCAAATCCTTTGTACCAGCGTGACAGTTGTGTGTGTGCTTATTATTTTACGAGGTACTGCAGGAATGCCTACCAATGGTATGCCCATCTTTTCGTGAGAAATTTCACTCGTCACTCAAAAAATTATTCATAAGTATTTATAAAGTATGAATAGCCCTCACTTTAGATTAGGGACTGCAAAAATACTTTACTAATGATTAGTCAATGGTTTATAAATGTGGGAGTAATGATTCATTAATGTTGGACACAATTTATGAATGCCCTACACATGGTTAATCGCTGACCCTTAAAATAAAGTGTTACCTAACTATGCTACAGAAAGGCACTAGGGATGCCATCTGCCTCAGATACCTGTATCTCTCAATTACAGTGTTGCCTTGTTGATTGGTGAAGAGGGATATAGAATTACAGGTAACTAAACACATTCATGAGGAAAATCTACATCAATCTAGCTAATTACTTACAAGGTGAATTTTTAAATTTATTTTACCTTTATTTAACTAGGCAAGATTTATACCTTGTCAGCCCGGGGTTTTGAACTTGCAACCTTCCGGTTACTAGTCCAACGCTCTAACTACTAGGCTACCCTGCCGCCCCAAAAGTCTGAATGGCGAATGAACACTTCCTAAAACAATGCAAAGCCAGGTTGGGTCACAATGCACTTGACAGACAGACTGCTGTTGTGGCCCAAGAGGACACTGTTAGGTGTGTCATCCCGCTTAACAGAGCAGAGATGCTAAGCTTCCCAAAACACTCAAATCTCCTCACCAATGCCTGACTTGGCAAGTCAACATGATAATTAGCTGGCTCGCTTATATCTTTGCTTCAAAGCTCTATCAGCAAAACCATCACGCACACTAAATTGCTGTTTGTGCATTTCTCTGTTCCCACATGAGAGCATTGAAAAAAAGCACAGGGATTGTATGGAAACTAAATTAATCAGGCTAAAGACAGCAATAAAGGAAAGGAATAATTTTAAATAATTTTCCTTCTAATGCATCATCTTTGAGCAGCTGGCTAGGGCAGTGGTTAACAAGGCAGGCGTCATTCATGTGAGCCCAGCGCTAGCTCGTTAGCATTCCCCTATCTCTTCTCTGAGCGGGTGTTATTATACCTGAAAGAAGAGGTACCAATGTGCCACTGGGTCCAACTACGCTAGCAGTTCTGGCATCATTAGTTTCTTCACATTTCAGCCATTACAATGAACCCGACTTCCCCATTTCTATCTACACCAGCCTCCACTGATCATATATTGTACGTCAATGAGGATGTTTTGAGATGTTATAATCTTCAGTTATGCTGTATCAACAGCCCATCAACAAGCGAGATAAAAGTTGATACGAGGCTAAAATGGACTATATTTATTGAACTTTATTTAACAAGGCAAGTCAGTTAATAACAAATTCTTATTTACCAAAAGACAAAAGGCCTCCTGCGGGGATGAGGGCTGGGATTAAAAATAAAATATAGGACAAAACACACGTCACAACAAGAGACACCACAACACTACATAAAGAGAGACCTAAGACAACAACATATAATGGCAGCAATACATGACAACACATCATAGTAGCAAAACAACATGACAACAACGTGGTAGCAGCACTACATGGTAGGAACACAACATGGCAGCAGAACAACATGAAAGCAGAACAAAACATGGTACAAACATTATTGGGCAAAGACAACAGCACAAAGGGCAAGTAGGTAGAAACAACAATACATCAGGTGAGCAGCCATAACTGTCAGTAAGAGTGTCCATGATTGAGTCTTTGATTGAAGAGCAGGAGATAAAACTGTCCCGTTTGAGTGTTTGTTGAAGCTCGTTCCAGTCGCTAGCTGCAGTGAACTGAAAATAGGAGCAACCCAGGGATGTGTGTGCTTTGGGGACCTTTAACAGAATGTGACTGGCAGAATGGGTGTTGTATGTGGAGGATGAGGGCTGAAGTAGATATCTCAGATAGGGGGAGTGAGGCCGAAGAGGGTTTTATAAATAAGCATCAACCAGTGGGTCTTGCGACAGGTACAGTATACGGAGATGACCAGTTTACAGAGGAGTATAGAGTGCAGTGATGTGTCCTATAAGGAGCATTGGTGGCAAATCTGATGGCGGAATGGTAAAGAACATCTAACCGCTTGAGAGGATCCTTATCTGCCAATCTATAAATTATGTCTCCGTAATCTAGCATGGGTAGGATGGTCATCTGAATAAGGGTTAGCTTGGCAGCTGGGGTGAAAGAGAAGCGATTACGATAGAGGAAACCAAGTCTAGATTTAACCTTAGACTGCAGCTTTGATATGTGCTGAGAGAAGGACAGGGTCCCGTCTAGCCATACTCCCAAGTACTTGTATGAGGGGACTACCTCAAGGTCTAAACCCTCAGAGGGAGAGGGGAATTCACACCGGTAGGGAGAGGGGCATTCTTCTTACCAAACCACATGATCTTTGTTTTGGTGGTGTTCAGAACAAGGTTAAGAGCAGAGAAAGCTTGTCGGACACTAAGAAAGCTTGTTGTAGAGCGATTATCACAAAATCCGGGGAGGGGCCAGCTGAGTATAAGACTGTATCATCTGCATATAAATGGATGAGAGAGCTTCCTACTGCCTGAGCTATGTTGTTGATGTATATTGAGAAGAGCATGGGGCCTAGGATCAAGCCTTGGTGTACTCCCTTGGTGACAGGTTAGTGTCTGAGACAGCAGATTTTTTGAGTTTATACACTGCACTCTTTGAGAGAGGTAGTTAGCACACCAGGCCAAAGACCCCTCAGAGACACCAATACTACTTACAGTAACTGACCCACAAGAATGGAATGGTGTACCGTGTCAAAAGCTTTGGCCAAGTCAATAAAAATAGCAGCACAACATTGCGTTGAATCAAGGGCAATGGTGACATCATTGAGGACCTTTAAGGTAGCAGTGACACATCCATAACCTGAGTAGAAACCAGATTGCATTCCAGAGAGAATACTATAGACATCAAGAAAGCAGGTCAGTTGATTATTGTCAAGTTTTTCCAATGCTTTTGATAAACATGACAAAATAGAAATTGGCCTGTAACAGCTAGGATCAGCTTGATCTCCCCCTTTAAATAAAGGGTGCATTGTGGCTGCCTTCCAAGCAATAGGAACCTCCCCAGAGATGAGAGACAGGGGTATCAACCTTAACCGTCTAACCCAGATGTTTTTTTGGAGTCAAGTTAAGGAGTTCCTTTATCACCTCGGACTCAGTGACTGCCTGCAGGGAGAAACTTTGTTGTGACAACCACATCATCAACATTAAGGGACATGGGCAGCTGTGAGGAGGAGGGTTTATTCTCCAGGTCTCCATAACTTCTTGGTGTTAGACCCACAGAGAGATAACTGCTCCTTAATGTAACTAACTTTGTCCTTCCAGATAGCCTGAGTGCACTTATTTCTGAACGAGAGCCAGTCATCCTGAGTATGCGTGTGCCTTTCGCCAAATGGAATTCTTGAGGTGGAGTAACTCAACCAGATCATGATTGAAACGGGCTGAACCTGTTATTAAATTTCATTTTCTTTTTGAGGGCGTGTTTGTTAACAATACTAGTGAAAATAACAAAAAATAACTTCCAAGCGTCTTTGACAGCTTAAGGATCGAAGCTGGAGACAAGAAACAGGTACAGGGAGTGAACATTTAATAACCACGGACAGGAACAGAATACGGACAGCATCTGGACAGGGGAAACGGAAATGACAATAATGCTGACACAGGGATGAAACAGAGGAAACAGACCCATGTAGGGAAGGCAATAAAAAAGTGAAGATGTCCAGGTGAGTCCAATGAGCGCTGATGCATGTAATGACGGTGACAGGTGTGCGTAATGAAAGGAAGCCTGGCGCCCTCAAGTGCCAGAGAGTGAGAGAGGGAGCAGGAGTGACAGATAGACAGAGGGGATCAAGCTGATTCTATACCAACTAACAGAGACCAGGTCATGAAGGGAGGCTTTATCATTAAAGTGTTTTAGCAAGCGTCTATGACAAATCAGGACAGGTCATTTCACTGAGCAGCCATTACAAACACAGGCTGTAAAACAGGTTTCATGAGGCAAATAGCATAAAACATAAGAAAAAAATATACAACTGCTGCTTTTTGTTCTATGTTGCTCTGTCTGTATGCTATGTCTTGCTTGTCCTATGTTGCTATGTTGCTATGTCTATGGTGCTATTGTCTATATTGTAATTGTTTTTAATAACCTGCCCAGGGACTGCGGTTGGAAATTAGCCGGCTGGCTAAAACCGGCACTTTTACTGAAACGTTGATTAATGTGCACTGTCCCTGTAAAAATAAAATGAACTAAACTAAAAAAACTAAACGACTTGGGGCTAGCCATTGTAAGTTCAGAGTCACTCGCCCCAACAGTGCGTGTGTGCTGGAGGCGAACAAAAGCTCGGAAGAGAGGTGGGAGTGTGGCGGGGATACCTATACCAGACAGGGGGAGACAGGCCAGGTCAGACGGTGAACAGATCGCCAGGTGAAATCCAAGCAGCAGTGCAGCAGGCAACATGAGTAGGTGTCACACTCACATGGGAGAAGCTGTTTTGGGGATGCAGATTCCTTATAGAAAGTCCCAGCTAGCTAGCTAACGTAGTAATCAGGTCCATTGTTTTTGTCCACATGGTAAAGGAGGTCGTTAGCTAGCTACATCTCTTCAGTTTCGACAAATGGTCCTTTACGACGTCCAAACAAAGTTGTCCTGTGGCTGTTATATTTTGGAGATTGTGAGGAGGATATCTTCTGATGTGATCAAAGCAACAATATTGTTTCTTATTGCTGTAATTTACAATTGAAGTGTCCTGTCTGCATATCAGTTCAAAATAGAGATGAATCAAATCAAATTCAAATTGTATTAGTCACAGGTGCCCGAATACCTAGACCTTACAGTGAAAGGCTTACTTAAAAGCCCCTAACCAACGATGCAGTTTAAAAATGTATGGATAAGAATAAGAAATAAAAGTGACAAGTAATTAAAGAGCAGCAGTAAAATAACAATAGTGGAGCTACTGTATTGTAATGACCTCTGCACAGATCCAGGAGGCTTCAAAGGCCTTTGAATGTGGGTGATGAAGGCTGTAAAACTATCCTGCCATTGTTGGGCTCAAGGGCTTTGATACCTCTCACTTCACATCTCAGTGCTCATTGATCTGATCTGTTCTGTCCAAGCATGTTTGGTAGCCTTAACTTAGCATTCAACCCTTATAAAGTCAAATATATCATTGTAATTAAAAAAAAATATATATATTTTATTTTTATGTTTGGAGTTTTGATTTGGGGTGAAGGTTATGTTGTGGAGGGTAATATCCTTGCGGAAAAATCTAAGTTTATTTAACTCTAAATCTATCTTTTTGTAAAAACATGCTGAAAAATGCTGGAGCTCATCTGCTCATGATTCTCTCTCTCTCTCTCTCTCTCTCTCTCTCTCTCTCTCTCTCTCTCTCTCTCTCTCTCTCAATTCAAAATGCTGGGAATAGTTGAGTGTTGCGAGCAGATAGCCCAGCCAGCGAGTGCTCAGGAAAAAATATATATGTGAGGCCTGAGTCTTGACAGCTTATTCATTACAATTACTGGGTGCATGTGATTACTGGGTGCATGTAAGGCGGCCAGATGTTGAACCATGCCCCTCAGACGGGGACGTAGACCATTACCCTAATCCATCTCCATAACGCTTCATGGCACACACGTACACGTACATGTACCTTTTTCCTCTCTCAAAAACACACACACAGACTGGGGACAGGAGTGTCACAGTCTCTAAACATATGGAGGCCGGGGTGTTTAGGTCCTGGGAACATAATTTGTTACAATGACTGGTACAAATCATCCGGGGGACACATGGCCATGACCTTCAGATGTGTTACTGTCTAAATCTAACTTCAAATGCCATGTGGATGGACGGATATGAAAATGATGTCTGCTAGGTTTCGTCCGAGATGGCATAGCAGTTCAGACGTCTTTTGTCCTCGTCTTGTCGTGTATATATATATATTTACAACTTTTTTTTCACATACATTTTATTTTTATTTTCCATCAACTCATCTTCAATACACTCTCCTGCAACCTGCCTCACCAATTGATATGTATAAATACGTATTATTTACCTCAAATCTGCAATCAAATCTGCAATCCTCCAAGAAGCTAGCCAGAAGCTAGCCAGAAACTCCAAGAAGCTAGCCAGAAGCTAGCCAGGAGCTAGCCAGAAGCTAATCAGAAGCTAGTTAGCTTCTTTACTGGCAACTCGTTCGTATTCAGCTAACCACGGTTTGTGGTCATCAGCTATCCTTTAACTCGAAAATCTATCGCCAGTTTTGTAATGCAGCGCGGCTCGGAACGGAACATACCGGACCGATTTTTTCTCTCCATGTCCCTGGATTTCAACTGCTCTCTGGACATTCACTCCCGGATCTCAGCTAGCTGGCTGCTATCCGTGTGTCTATCTGCTTTCGTCGATTCCGGAGCAAACATCAATTACTCCGGAGCTAGCGAGCTCCGTCAACCACTCCTGAGCTCCGTCAATCACTCCTGGGCTGCAGTCACCTATCCGGACCCGTTTTACTGCCTACACGGAGCCCCTCCGGGCCTTCACAACTGGACTGCCGACGTTATCTACCCGAAGGAGATCCGGCTGGCTCCTCCGTCGCGACGTTACCTGAATGCCCATCTGCGGCCTGCTAACCGTTAGCTGTCTTACCGGATGCTCTCAGAATAGACAATCGGACAATTTATTTATTTTTATTATTAACATGTTTCTTCTTGGGCCTCTATAACTATATCTATTGTTTTTATTTTTTTGTTGTTGTGTGATTTGGACTAATCCCTCTACAACACGGAACTCCACTAATCTACTGACGGAACGCAAGAGGTGGCTAACAACAGACCTCCATCCTATGCTAGCTTGCTACCGATGTCCTGGCTAGCTGTCTAAATCGCCGTGACCCCAAACCAACCTCTCCACTCCCTGGACCCTTTTGATCACTCGACTAAGGATGCCTCTCCTTAATGTCAATATGTCTTGTCCATTGCTGTTCTGGTTAGTGTTTATTGGCTTATTTCACTGTAGAGCCTCTAGTCCTGCTCACTATACCATATCCAACCTATTAGTTCCACCACCCACACATGCAATGACATCTCCTGGTTTCAATGATGTTTCTAGAGACAATATCTCTCTCTTCATCACTCAATACCTAGGTTTACCTCCACTGTACTCACATCCTACCATACCTTTGTCTGTACATTATACCTTGATGCTATTTTATCGCCCCCAGAAACCTCCTTTTACTCTCTGTTCCAGACGTTCTAGACGACCAATTCTTATTGCTTTTAGCCGTACCCTTATTCTTCTCCTCCTATGTTCCTCTGGCGATGTAGAGGTGAATCCAGGCCCTGCAGTGCCTAGCTCCACTCCTATTCCCCAGGCGCTCTCTTTTGATGACTTCTGTAACCGTAATAGCCTTGGTTTCATGCATGTTAACATTAGAAGCCTCCTCCCTAAGTTTGTTCTTTTCACTGCTTTAGCACACTCTGCCAACCCGGATGTTCTAGCTGTGTCTGAATCCTGGCTTAGGAAGACCACCAAAATTCAGAAATTTTAATTCCAAACTACAACATTTTCAGACAAGATAGAACTTCCAAAGGGGGCGGTGTTGCAATCTACTGCAGAGATAGCCTGCAGAGTTCTGTCCTACTATCCAGGTCTGTACCCAAACAATTTGAACTTCTACTTTAAAAATCCACCTCTCTAAAAACAAGTCTCTCACCGTTGCCGCCTGCTCATAGACCACCCTCTGCTCCCAGCTGTGCTCTGGACACCATATGTGAACTGATTGCCCCCATCTATCTTCAGAGCTCGTGCTGCTAGGCGACCTAAACTGGAACATGCTTAACACCCCAGCCATCCTACAATCTAAACTTGATGCCCTCAATCTCACACAAATTATCAATGAACCTACCAGGTACCCCCAAAGCCTTAAACACGGGCACCCTCATAGATATCATCCTAACCAACTTCCCCTCTAAATACACCTCTGCTGTCTTCAACCAAGATCTCAGCGATCACTGCCTCATTGCCTGCATCCGTAATGGGTCAGCGGTCAAACGACCTCCACTCATCACTGTAAAACGCTCCCTGAAACACTTCAGCGAGCAGGCCTTTCTAATCGACCTGGCAGGGTGTCCTGGAAGGATATTGATCTCATCCCGTCAGTAGAGGATGCCTGGATATTTTTTAAAAATGCCTTCCTAACAATCTTAAATAAACATGCCCCATTCAAGAAAATTAGAACCAGGAACAGATATAGCCCTTGGTTCTCCCCAGACCTGACTGCCCTTAACCAACACAAAAACATCCTATGGCGTTCTGCATTAGCATCGAACAGCCCCCGTGATATGCAGCTGTTCAGGGAAGCTAGAAACCGTTATACACAGGCAGTTAGAAAAGCCAAGGCTAGCTTTTTCAAGCAGAAATTTGCTTCCTGCAACACTAACTCTAAAAGTTCTGGGACACTGTAAAGTCCATGGAGAATAAGAACACCTCCTCCCAGCTGCCCACTGCACTGAAGATAGGAAACACTGTCACCACTGATAAATCCACCATAATTGAGAATTTCAATAAGCATTTTTCTACGGCTGGCCATGCTTTCCACCTGGCAACTCCTACCCCGGTCAACAGCACTGCACCCCAACAGCAACTCGCCCAAGCCTTCCCCATTTCTCCTTCTCCCAAATCCATTCAGCTGAAGTTCTGAAAGAGCTGAAAATCTGGACCCCTACAAATCAGGTGGGCTAGACAATCTGACCCTTTCTTTCTAAAATTATCTGCCGAAATTGTTGCCACCCCTATTACTAGCCTGTTCAACCTCTCTTTCGTGTCATCTGAGATTCCCAAAGATTGAAAGCAGCTGCGGTCATCCCCCTCTTCAAAGGGGGACACTCTTGACCCAAACTGCTACAGACCTATATCTATCCTACCATGCCTTTCTAAGGTCTTCGAAAGCCAAGTCAACAAACAGATTACCGACCATTTCGAATCTCACCATACCTTCTCTGCTATGCAATCTGGTTTCAGAGCTGGTCATGGGTGCACCTCAGCCACGCTCAAGGTCCTAAACGATATCTTAACCGCCATCGATAAGAAACATTACTGTGCAGCCGTATTCATTGATCTGGCCAAGGCTTTCGACTCTGTCAACCACCACATCCTCATCGGCAGACTCGACAGCCTTGGTTTCTCAAATGATTGCCTCGCCTGGCTCACCAACTACTTCTCTGATAGAGTTCAGTGTGTCAAATGGGAGGGTCTGCTGTCCGGACCTCTGGCAGTCTCTATGGGGGTGCCACAGGGTTCAATTCTTGGACCGACTCTCTCTTCTGTATACATCAATGAGGTCGCTCTTGCTGCTGGTGAGTCTCTGATCCACCTCTACGCAGACGACACCATTCTGTATACTTCCGGCCCTTCTTTGGACACTGTGTTAACAACCCTCCAGGCAAGCTTCAATGCCATACAACTCTCCTTCCATGGCCTCCAATTGCTCTTAAATACAAGTAAAACTAAATGCATGCTCTTCAACCGATCGCTACCTGCACCTACCCGCCTGTCCAACATCACTACTCTGGACGGCTCTGACTTAGAATACGTGGACAACTACAAATACTTAGGTGTCTGGTTAGACTGTAAACTCTCCTTCCAGACCCATATCAAACATCTCCAATCCAAAGTTAAATCTAGAATTGGCTTCCTATTTCGCAACAAAGCATCCTTCACTCATGCTGCCAAACATACCCTTGTAAAATTGACCATCCTACCAATCCCTCGACTTTGGCGATGTCATTTACAAAATAGCCTCCAATACCCTACTCAACAAATTGGATGCAGTCTATCACAGTGCTATCCGTTTTGTCACCAAAGCCCCATATACTACCCACCATTGCGACCTGTACGCTCTCGTTGGCTGGCCCTCGCTTCATACTCGTCGCCAAACCCACTGGCTCCATGTCATCTACAAGACCCTGCTAGGTAAAGTCCCCCTTATCTCAGCTCGCTGGTCACCATAGCATCTCCCACCTGTAGCACACGCTCCAGCAGGTATATCTCTCTAGTCACCCCAAAACCAATTCTTTCTTTGGCCGCCTCTCCTTCCAGTTCTCTGCTGCCAATGACTGGAACGAACTACAAAAATCTCTTAAATTGGAAACACTTATCTCCTCACTAGCTTTAAGCACCAACTGTCAGAGCATCTTACAGATTACTGCACCTGTACATAGCCCACCTATAATTTAGCCCAAACAACTACCTCTTTCCCAACTGTATTTAATTAATTTATTTATTTTGCTCCTTTGCACCCCATTATTTTTATTTCTACTTTGCACATTCTTCCATTGCAATACTACCATTCCAGTGTTTTACTTGCTATATTGTATTTACTTTGCCACCATGGCCTTTTTTGCCTTTACCTCCCTTCTCACCTAATTTGCTCACATTGTATATAGACTTGTTTTTTTTGTTTTTGTTTTTTTACTGTATTATTGACTGTATGTTTGTTTTACTCCATGTGTAACTCTGTGTCGTTGTATGTGTCGAACTGCTTTGCTTTATCTTGGCCAGGTCGCAATTGTAAATGAGAACTTGTTCTCAACTTGCTTACCTGGTTAAATAAAGGTGAAATAAAATAAATAAAATAGGGACAGAAGGCTGACAGATTCAGCCCAGTCTACTTCTCCATTAGGCTCCAGACTATCCAGGCTCCAGACTATCCCATGAAAAACACATTGGCCATATGATAAAAGAACAGTTGAATGTTTCACCTCTGTTTCTTGATTTTTATTCCCTTACGAAATTAACAGATGCAAACATTGCTGTGTAATGTAATCATCTAATCTGGCCCTATAGTAGATATACCTGTATGTAAACAGTCCTCATAACGCAAGGGCAGGACCAGAATAATGAACATACTGACGGATGGGTAACTGGAGTGACAGTAAGGCCTTGAGTGATATTAATGCAATCAAACTCTCTCCTTTGCAGTGGTGTAAAGTACTTACCTAAAAATAGCTCAAAGTAGTTTTTTGGGGTATCTGTACATTACTATTTATATTTTTGACAACTTTTACTTCACTACATTCCTACAGAAAATATTGTGCTTTTTACTCCATACATTTTCCCTTACAACCAAAAGTACTTGTTACATTTTGAACGCTTGGCAGGACAGGAAAGGGTCAAATTCAAGCACTTATCAAGAAAACACGTGGCCATCCCTGCTGTCTCTGGCCTGGCGGACTCATTAAACACAAATACATATTTTTAAAATAATGTCTGACTTGCAGTGTGCCCCTGGCTATACATACATTTTAAAAACAAGAAAATGGTGCCATCTGCTTTGCTTAATTTAAGGAATTTTAAATTATTTATACTTTTACTTTTGATACTTAAGTATATTTCAGCAATTACATATACTTTTGATAATTAAGATGATTTAAAACCAAATACTTTTAGACTTTTAATCAAGTATGACAATTGGGTACTTTTTCCACCACTGCTCATTTGGCCTGAATGCAACGCTTTATTAAACTACCGGCCTCACCATAGTCTTGACGTGGCCACACCGTTTCTAAAGCAGGTGCAGCAGAGGCTAATTGGATATCATTATCATAATGACTTTGCCTGAAAGATGCAGGTGAGACTAATAACATATCATTAAGAGCCCAGCATCGCTCAATCACTGTCCTCCCTCTAAAGTCCCGTGCATTTACCAGGCTTAGGCCACTGAATGTAGAGTAGACCAGAGCCATGTATTTAGAGAGTTGGGCCAACTTTTCGAATTTTGAATATATATATATTTTTCTAGACATTCAGTTCCATAGCATTAAGTAAATCAGGGTTAGGCAACTTTGATGAGGGTGGGGTCCACAAAAAAATCTGAACTCATCATGAGGGGCCTCAGTGGCTCACTGGTCTGTAAACCAACAGCCAGCAGCATACCACCTTGCATACCACTGCAGGCTTGCTTCTGAAGCTAAGCAGGGTTGGTCCTGGTCAGTCCCTGGATGGGAGACCAGATGCTGCTGGAAGTGGTGTTGGAGGGAAGCACTATTTCCTCTGCTCTAAAATAAACAAATAATAACCCCCCCTGTGTAGGGTGGTCTTTTGGATGGGACGTTAAAGATCCCATGGCACTTATCGTAAGAGTAGGGTGTTAACCCCGGTGTCCTGGCTAAATTCCCAATCTGGCCCTCAAACCGTCACCTAATAATCCCCAGTTTACGATTGGCTCATTCATCCTGTAACTATTCCCCAGGTCGTTGCTGTAAATGACAACGTGTTCTCAGTCAACATACCTGGTAAAATAACAGATAAATAAATAAAATTCCATTCCCACACATGCACTGAGAGCTGGGCCCTAAGCAAAATGTTTTTTTGTTTTTAATATGATATCTGAGTGAGAGTGACTAACAGAATCAATGGGGATCCCCCGGTCGGTAATTTGACCATGATTATTGCAAGTTTAGATAGCTGACCGCTCTACTCCCTGATTGCTATAAGTTTAGATTTCTGTCCGCTAGACTAACTTACCAATCTAAAACATTGTAGGTGACATGGGCTAACTGAGTGACTGTCAGCGACAGACATAAGAGAACAACTGCTGATGAACAACCAAATTTAGAAATTGCACCTTGTATATTCTACAAGGTAGATCCGTGGTCCTACAAAAAGGAGGTAGACCCACAGCCGCCCAACCCTGATATAAATATTCCCCATGTCATGTTAATGGGGTGCTAACATGGCTGTCATATAATTTTGAAGTGTCATGTAAATGCATTATAATGCTTATTTTCTACATTATATTCCCCATGTAATGTTAAATGGGGAGCTAACATGGCTGCCATAGAAGGTTGTATTGTCATACAAATGCATCATAATGCAGATACCTCAAAGGCCCAACTCTCTAAATACATGGCTCTGGAGTAGACCAACCTGCATCTACTAGGCCTAGGTCAATGCATATAGACCAACCTGCATCTACCAGGCCTAGGTCACTACATATAGACCAACCTGCATCTACCAGGCCTAGGTCACTGCATATAGACCAACCTACATCTACCAGGCTTAGGTCACTACATATAGACCAACCTGCATCTACCAGGCTTAGGCCATTGCATATAGACCAACCTGCATCTACTAGGCCTAGGTCAATGCATATAGACCAACCTGCATCTACCAGGCCTAGGTCACTACATATAGACCAACCTGCATCTACCAGGCCTAGGTCACTGCATATAGACCAACCTACATCTACCAGGCTTAGGTCACTACATATAGAGCAACCTGCATCTACCTGGCTTAGGCCATTGCATATAGACCAACCTGCATCTACTAGGCCTAGGTCAATGCATATAGACCAACCTGCATCTACCAGGCCTAGGTCACTACATATAGACCAACCTGCATCTACCAGGCCTAAGTCACTGCATATAGACCAACCTACATCTTCCAGGCCTAGGCCACTGCATATAGACCAACCTGCATCTACCAGGCCTAGGTCACTGCATATAGACCAAACTGCATCTACCAGGCCTAAGTCACTGCATATAGACCAACCTACATCTTCCAGGCCTAGGCCACTGCATATAGACCAACCTACATCTACCAGGCTTAGGTTACTATAGAGAAACCTGTAAGTATAGAGCAATCTGCAAAGGTGACAAGACTCACATTTAATTTAGAGCCCAGTGTCGCTCAATCACTGTCCTCCATACATACAGTATACATACCCCACTATACATACAGACATACAAGCCACACCAGACACGCCATTATGGCTTTATTCCCTGTGCCCAAACCACAAACAGATTTAATGCGTCTCTCAGTTATATATAGAGCCATGTCATCGTGGAGTGCTCTGCCACCAGAAAGCAAGTTCTTCTTTATAACACATATAAAAAAACATATTGTATCACAGCACCTATCCTCTTTCTAAAGATCTTATTTAACTCTATATAATAATATGAATATGTATAGTAGCGGCAGGGGTTGTGTGGTGGATGGGCGGTATGTGCCTGCGAGGATTCAGTGTTTTCTGGCTACCAGGACCAAAGACAGCAATGGGAAGTATTCCCCAAAGTTTGGACCATGGACAGCTCAGGGGAAACTTCCAGATTGCAGCAGAACATTCACACCTGTCTCCAGTTGTAATTAGAGACTAAACTGCAGACAGGTGAAACCACTCAGGGCCTCTACTTAACCATGCCCTGGGTTTGCTGTAGAACCTTTTGAGGATCTCAGGACCCATGTCAAATCGTTTTAGTTTCCTGAGGGGGAATAGGCTTTGTCGTGCCCTCTTCACGACTGTCTTGGTGTGCTTGGACCAATCTAGTTTGTTGTTGATGTGGACACCAAGGAATATGAAGCTCTCAACCTGCTCCACTACAGCCCCGTCGATGAGAATGTAGTCCACAATCACCTCCTTAGTCTTGGTTACGTTGAGGTAGGTTGTTTTTCTGGCACCACCTGGCCAGGTCTTTGACCTCCTATAGGCTGTCTCATTGTTGTCGGTGATCACTCCTACTGTTTGTGTCGTCTGCAAACTTAATGATGGTGTTGGAGTCGTGCCTGGGAGTACAGGAGGGGACTGAGCACGTACCCCTGTGTTGCTGCCTACCTTCAACACCTGGGGGCGGTCTGTCAGGAAGTCCAGGATCCAGTTGCAGAGGGAGGTGTTTAGTCCCAGGATCCTTAGCTTGGTGATGAGCTTTGAGGGTACTATGGTGTTGAACGCTGAGGTGTAGTCAATGAACAGCATTCTCACATAGGTGTTCTCTTGTCCAGGTGGGAAAGGGCAGTGTGGAGTGCAATAGAGATTGCATCATCTGTGGATCTGTTTGGACAGTATGCAAATTGGAGTGGGTCTAGGATTTCTGGGATAATGGTGTTGATGAGCCATTACCAGCCTTTCAAAGCACTTTATGGCTACGGACGTGAGTGCTACGGGTCTGTAGTCATTTAGGCAGGTTGCTTTTGTGTTCTTGGGCACAGGGACTATGGTGGTCTGCTTGAAGTATGTTGGTATTACAGACTCAATCAGGGACATGTTGAAAATGTCAGTGAAAACACCTGCCAGTTGGTCAGCACATGCCCGGAGCACACGTCCTGGTAATCCATCTGGCCCCGCAGCCTTGTGTATGTTGACCTGTTTAAAGGTCTTACTCACATTGGCTACGGAGAGCGTGATCACAAAGTCGTCCGGAACAGCTGATGCTCTCATGCATGCCTCAGTGTTGATTGTATCGAAGCGAGCATAGAAGTGATTTAGCTTGTCTGGTAGGCTCGTGTCACTGGGCAGCTCGCGGCTGTGCTTCCCTTTGTAGTCTGTAATAGTTTGCAAGCCCTGCCACATCCGACGAGCGTCGGAGCCGGTGTAGTATGATTCAATCTTAGCCCTTTATTGATGCTTTGCCTGTTTGATGATTCGTCGCAGGGCATAGCGGGATTTCTTGTAAGCTTCCGGGTTAGAGTTCCGCACCTTGAAGGCGGCAGCTCTACCCTTTAGCTCAGTGCAGATGTTGCCTGTATGGCTTCTGGTTGGGGTATGTACGTACAGTCACTGTGGAGACGACGTCCTCAATGCACTTATTGATAAAGCCAGTGACTGATGTGGTGTATTCCTCGATGTCATCGGAAGAATCCCGGAACATGTTCCAGTCTGTGATAGCAAAGCAGTCCTGTAGTTTAGCATCTGCTTCATCTGACCATTTTTTTATAGACCGAGTCACTGGTGCTTCCTGCTTTAATTTTTGCTTGTAAGCAGGAATCAGGAGGATGGAGTTGTGGTCGGATTTACCAAATGGAGGGCGAGGGAGAGCTTTGTGTCTCTGTGTGTGGAGTTCAGGTGATCTAAAAGAAATTCCCTCTGGTTGCACATTTAACATGTTGATGGAAATTTGGTGGAACTGATTTAAGTTCCCCTGCATTAAAGTCTCCGGCCACTAGGAGCACCGTCTCTGGGTGAGTGGTTTCCTGTTTGCTTATTTCCTCATACAGCTGACTGAGTGTGGTCTTAGTGCCAGCATCTGTCTGTGGTGGTAAATAAACAGCCACGAAAAGTATAGCTGAGAACTCTCTAGGCAAGTAGTGTGGCCTGCAGTTTATCACAATATACTCTACTTCAGGCGAGCAAAATCTAGAGACTTCCTTAGATTTCGTGCACCAGCTGTTGTTTAGAAATATGCACAGACCGCCCCCCTCGTCTTACTGTGTGCTGTTCTATCCTGCAGGTGCAGCGTGTATCCCGCTAGCTGAATATCCATGTCGTCATTCAGCCACGATTCCGTGAAGCATAGGATATTACAGTTTTTGATGTCCCGTTGGTAGGATATTCGTGATCGTACCTTGTCTAGTTTATTGTCCAATGATTGCACGTTGGCGAGTAATATTGACGGTAACGGCAGCTTTTCTAGTTGTCTTATGCGGGTCGGGACGAGGCATCAGGCTCTTCGTCCTCTGCGTCGCTTCCTTTTGCGAATAATTGGGATGTCTGCCCTGGGGGGTGTTTGGATAATATCGTGTGAGTCCTGCTTGTTGTTGTTGAAGAAATCTTCGTCTAATCCGAGGTGAGTGTTCGCTGTCCTGATATCCAGAAGCTCTTTTCTTCCGTAAGATACGGTTGCAGAAACATTATGTACAAAATAATTTACAAATATCGTGAAAACCCCCCACAAAATAGCACAATTGGTTAGGAGACCGTAAAACGGTGGCCATCTCCTCCGGCTCCATTTCATGTTACATCTACCAGGCTTAGGTCACTTCATATAGACCAACCTACAGTACTGTTAAAAAATTTGTCACTTAGAAATGTCCTTGTTTTCCATGAAAACATACATGAAATTAGTAGCAAAATGAATAGGAAATAGTCAGGACATTGACAAGGTTATAAAGTGATTTTTAATTTAAATAATAATTGTGTCCATCAAACTTTCCTTTCATCAAAGAATCCTCCATTTGCAGCAATTACACCCTTGCAGACCTTTGACATTCTTTTTCTCAATTTGTTGAGATAATATGAAGATATTTCACCAGATGCGTCCTGAAGCACCTCCCACAAGTTGGATTGGCTTGATGGGCACTTCTTACGTACCATACGGTCAAGCTGCTCCCACAACAGCTCAATAGGGTTGAGATCCAGTGACTGTGCTGGCTACTCCATTATAGACAGAATACCAGCTGACTGCTTCTTCCTTAAATAGTTCTTGCATTGTTCTGTGCTTTGGGTCATTGTCCTGTTGTAGAAGGAAATTGGCTCCAATTAAGTGCCGTCCACATGGTATGGCATGGCGTTGCAAAATGGAGTGATAGACTTCCTTTTTTAAGATCCCTTTTACCCTGTACAAATCTCCCACTTTACCACTACAAAAGCACCCCCAGACCATCACATTGTCTCCACCATGCTTGACAGATGGCATGAAGAATTCCTCCAGCGTCTTTAAAGTTTTTCTGCGTCTCACAAATGTTCTTCTTTGTGTTTGGAACACCACAAACTTAGATTCCTCTGTCTATAACAGTTTTTTTCCCCCAATCTTTCTCTGTCCAGTGTCCATCCTAATCTTTAATTTTTATTGGCCAGTCTAAGATATGTTTTTTTCTTTGCAACTCTGCCTAGAAGGCCAGCATCCCGGAGCCACCTCTTCACTGTTGACGTTGAGACTGGTGTTTTGCGGGTACTATTTAATGAAGCTTCCAGTTGAGGACTTGTGTGAGGCGTCTGTTTTAGAGGTTGACCGATTAATCAGCTTGACCAATTAATTAGGGACGATTTCAAGTGTTCATAACAATCGGTAATCGGCCTTTATGGATGCCGATTATGGCTGATTAAATTGCAATCCAAGAGGAGACTGCGTGGCAGGCTTGACCACCTGTTACGCGAGTGCAGCGTCAAAAGGATCTTGTTGCTGCAAGGAGCCAAGGTAAGTTGCTAGCTAGCATTAAACATATCTTATAAAAAACAATAAATCTTCACATAATCACTAGTTAACTACACATGGTTGATGATATTACGAGGTTAACTAGCTTCAGTGCAAGCAGAGTCGGGGTGTATGCAATAGTTGCAAACTGATTGAAGACCATTTGTTCCTAACAAAGACCGTAATTCATTTGCCAGAATTTTACATAATTATGACATAACATTGAAGGTTGTGCAATATTTAGACTTATGGATGCCACCCATTAGATAAAATACAGAACGGTTCAGTATTTCACTGAAAGAATAAACGTTTTGTTTTCGAAATGACAGTTTCCGGATTTGACCATATTAAGGACCAAAGGCTTGTATTTCTGTGTGCTTATTACAATTAAGTCAATGACTTGATATTTTATAGAGCAGTCTGACTGAGTGGTGGTAGGCAGCAGCAGGCTCGTAAGCATTCATTCAAACAGCACTTTACTACGTTTGCCAGCAGCTCTTAGCAATGCTTGAAACACAGCGGTGTTTAAACTTTGCAAGGACATTTCTAAGTGACCCCAAACTTTTGAACGGTAGTGTACATCTACCAGGCTTAGTTCAACGCATATAAAGCAACCTGCATGCAAACACCTCCGGTCCTACAAGACTTTATTTATGTGTTAGAAATTCAATTTGCTGACTTTGCAAGACTATAATTTGGGATATAGTGGTAAAACAAATGTGACTAGGTGCTTTTCACAAAATTAAAGGACAAGTACAGTAAACACCGTTTGCGCGTCTTTTTATTTTGTTAGTGTTTACCCTCCACTATATTCCTAATTATCTTAGAATACAGTAGCAAAGAGCTATATTGAACAATAACATATATCTCGACTTCCATTCAAATGTACTGTACACAGCTCCCAGATACTATATTCGGACAAGGCAGTGTTAGACATTTTTGCAATTCAGTGTTGTTGCAATTCAGTTGAAAGCCACAGACCTTTAATGTGTCAGTAGGTTAATAAACAGTCAGATACCCCAAATCTGTCAAACATGGGAATTACATCATTTATTGCCAGTGTGTGTAATGTCATTTTACTTTCTATATACACTGTATACAGTGGGGAAAAAAAGTATTTAGTCAGCCACCAATTGTGCAAGTTCTCCCACTTAAAAATATGAGAGAGGCCTGTAATTTTCATCATAGGTACACTTCAACTATGACAGACAAAATGAGAAATAAAATCCATAAAATCACATTGTAGGATTTTTAATGAATTTATTTGCAAATTATGGTGGAAAATAAGTATTTGTAAGCATAAGCATAGCTTGTAAAAAATCGTTTGTCCTCGGTTGAAACACTCACTACCGAGTTCCAAACTACCTCTGGAAGCAATGTCAGCACAAGAACTGTCGAACACAAGTCTAAAATCACCATGAGCAATGCCAAGTGTCGGCTGGAGTGATGTAAAGCTTGCTGCCATTGGCGCTGGAGCACTTGAAATGCGTTCTCTGGAGAGATGAATCACGTTTCACCATCTGGCAGTCGAACGGACAAATCTGGGTTTGGCGGATGCAAAGAGAATGCTACCTGCCCGAATGCATAGTTCCAAGTGTAAAGTTTGGTGAGGAGGAATAATGGTCTGAGGCTGTTTTTCATGGTTTGGGCTAGGCCCCTTAGTTACAGTGAAGGGAAATCTTGACACTACAGCATACAAAGACATTATAGACAATTCTGTGCTTTTGAACTTTGTGGCAACAGTTTGGGGAAGTATCTTTCCTGTTTCAGCATGACAATGCCCCGCGCACAAAGCGAGATCCATACTGAAATGGTTTGTCGAGATTGGTGTGGAAGAAGTTGACTGGCCTGCACAGTGCCCTTACCACAACCTGATCGAACACCTTTGGGATGAATTAGAACGCCGACTGTGAGCCAGGTCTAATCGCCCAACATCAGTGCCTGACCTCAATAATGCTCTTGAGGCTGAATGGAAGAAAGTCCCCGTAGCAATGTTCCAACATCTAGTGGAAAGTCTTCCCAGAAGAGTGGAGGCTGTTATAGCAGCAAAGGGGTGACCAACTCCATATTAATGCCCATGATTTTGGAATGAGATGTTCAACAAGCAGGTGTCCACATACTTTTGAGCACGTAGTGTGTGTGTATACGTGTGTGTGTGTGTGTGTGTTTGAAAACGTGCATGGTGTCTGAAAAACAGCAGGAGTGGCCCACAAGATAGAAACCCTGTGGCAGGTTATCCAAGTCAGCTTCCGTCCTTATTATTTACAGTGTCTTCCTCCATCATGAAATTGATTCCCTCAATTGATCGCGCCATCTAAATACACAATGGCTCTCCCAGGTTGCACACAATAGGGAATCACAGATAAAGGCTATAGCCTCACACATAAAGGAGCTGGGATTTTTCCTTTGAGAATAGCAAAGGACAGGTTTGTTTAAGGAGTTTTTACTGACTGGGCTCCCTGATCGATGCGTTCATCATTATGTTTTTCTCGGGAAGGCCTTTCTAAGAATCAATGAAATCAATGGTTATTATTTTTTGTAATATACAGGTAACTGCTAGAATAACGGAAACATGAGAGATACAGAGTATATAGAAAGCAGGTGCTTCCACACAGGTGTGGTTCCCTTGAAAGAGGGGTCTCAAAGGAGTATAGATTGACCTTTTCACGAATGAGTTCCAAATATCTCTAACGGTCGTCCCAGCGTGAGTTTATTTATGCGGGTGATGTCAGAAAGCACTCCCTGTTCCAACATTGTTACGCAACAGGACAGTTAGACTGTTTCAACTTGTCAATTTCAAATTATTTTCTGACAACAGATTGAATTGAGTTGTGTTCCTCCTTCTCATTAATTCACATAAGAAGTAGCCCATTTCACTGTTGCGGACAATTTACGTTTGATGCTTTACTAAGCCGGACAAACTTCTCTCTTTGAGGAGAGCCCAGGCTCTTCTCAGGTATTTCCCCCAGATCAAGTATGAAGACATTGCGCATCTCTAGCCAGACCAAGCCTTGTACAAACTTTGTCCCCCCGGCACATTTTATAGGTTGCACTTGCCTTAATTGTTGTTTTCCTTACAAATAATATAACTTTGGACATGTGTGCGTTCAAAGTTAGTGCCTTATTTTCTGTATATCGTCTTGTCGTTTCTTCTGTAGCATACCGTATGTATGTATGGAGCAAAATGTATTTATTTACTGTTTCATTTAGGTTTTCAAGTACTGGTTACAAATCATGCATTCCAATTCTTGCATACATTGTAATGGACACATATGCTGTGTGTAAAAATAATTTTTTGAAGGTTGTACTGAGCTAATGCTAAGCTATTTGTGGTGTTATGTTGGTTGACATCATACAATGCATTCTGGTTGTCTTCTGAGTTCCCAGTTGTCTTGAATGCACTGAAGTTGAAAGTCAGAGATTTCCGATTTCCCAGTTTCCAGTTGTTTTGAACACGACATCAGATTGTAACTTTGGTACCTCAGAGTTGTCACCTCAGACCCCCCTTTCCAGGAGTTTTATTTATATTTAGCGTATAAACTTCTGTGTTTGCCACAGATTTATTGAGAAATAGCCCATCATAGTAACATTTCCTGCATCATAACCCCCCACGATACCTTCCCCCATTTCTATCCCCGATGGGCTCCTAAAATGGTTACATCCATGCTTAGCTTTCACACTATGGTTTGGCTAGGCCGTAGACTTGTATTTGGTGTGATGATCTGTGAGGTGGTAACACAAATACCCTCGAACTAAAGCTGTCAGTCTGCACTTTAACCTCATAGTAATCCAATCCAAAGAGTTTGAGTACAGAGCCAAAACAACAACAAAATTGTCACTGTCCCAATACATTTAGAGCTCACTGTGTGTGAGATTAAAGCATTTCTCATCAATATGAGAGAATCAAATTAGGCCTACCTGGGTAATGATAAGCAGTATTCCACATAACACAAAAGTTACTGTAAGCTTTGTGCAACATTCAGAGTAACATCTACATTACGGTGGCGCACACACACACACACCACAGAACACAGACCACCACTGACCTGTAGGTAGTGACAGGCCCGTAGCGAGGGCTTGAGGTCTGTGTGCATCATGGGTTTCTCGAGGTTGAGGGAGGACTTCCTGTAGGCCTCCTTGGCCTGGCTGACGGTCAGCGTGGACCAGGAGCTCCTCTTCATAAACTTCCCCTCCGGAGTCATGGCCATGCTCTCACATGCTGAGCACTTGACATCGTTGTTGCTCTTGGAGGTCTTGAGGGACAGGTCCCCAAAGTGACTGTGGTGCATGGAGTCCGGGTAGCAGTGGGCGGCATGGGCATGGTCGCCATGGTGACGGCTCATGACACTGGGCGTGCGGTAGGTGCTGTCGCTGTCCAGGTTGTCGTCGGAACTCCAGAAGCCGCCCGCTCCCCCCGAGCGGTGCGTCTTGCGCTCTTTGCTCTTACTTCGCTTGCTGCCATGCTTGGAGCCTCCGTGGTGGCTGTGTTGGGAGCCGCCGTGGTGTCCCCCTCCTCCACCGTCACCTTTGGTTCCGTTCATCTTGGATGAGCCCTCCAGGGAATGGGACTTGGTGAAGAGCTTCTGGACGGAGTGGACAAGGTGGCGGATGCGTCCGGGGCTCTCGCTGCGTTGCTCCGTGGTGGTGGTGGTGGACGTCCTCTGGTACTGCAGTGTGTGGAAGCCGTCACGGTGCAGTGGCAGCTGCTTCTCAAACTGGTCAAGCAGGTTTGCCGGGATGCGGTTGCTCTTGCCGCTGCCCTGGTACTGCAAGGCTGAAGTGGTGGGGGCAGCAGCAACATGGGAGGTGGCGGAGGCGGTGATGGCGGCGCAGTCATCCCGCGTGGCCGAGTCATAGTACTGGGAGCTGTAGTGCATTCTGGGGAAGGTGCTGCTGGAGATGTGGTCAATGGCTGCGCCGCCACCAACACTCGACGAGGGTGCCATGATGACGGGGGACATCATCATGCAGTCAGAGTGGATGGAGCTGCGTGGTGAGTAGCGGTGGTGGTAGTCCATTGGGCAGCTCTCGGTGGGGCTGAGCAGGTAGGAGGAGTGGCGCGACTCAGAGGCTCCGCCATGGTGGCCCATGCCATGGAAGTCTTGAGGATGGTCAAACTGGTCTAGCCCATGGGGCGAGGGGATCTGGTGCTGGGAGCGGCCACCCGATAAGCCCTTCATGTTCCTGGCTGGGGGGACAGGGAGGCGTCTGTCTTCATCGAAGTGTCAAGACGGGGACCAAGGGGAATACTGCTGGTCTGTCAGAGATACACAGAGGGAGAGGAATAAGATTAATGCTCAGACTGGTGTAAATGCATTCAGTGACCTTACGTAAGTACAGTAAGTGATCACTCGAAATCTCCATTAAAACAAGAGCTGCTGTTTCAGCTGCTTTCAAAGACAGCAGCAAGGTAGCTGGCAAATTGTTCCTTTAATTAAATTCTCATGAAATCTAATAAAGATTTTGATAATTTACTTTGAAGATCTACTATCGCACATGTGTCAAACTCATTTCATATTGGGCTTTGATATGCAGGTTTTTAGCTCCACCCATGTATATGATTGATTCATTAAGGTCACTAATTAGTAAGGAAATATCGTTTTTATCTATACTTTTCATTGCTGTCTATTTACCACCAGAAACCAACGCTCGCACTAAGACCACACTCAACGAGCTGTACAGGGCCATAAAGCAAACAAGAAAATGTTCATTCAGAACCTGCACTCCTAGTGGCCAGTGAATTTAGTGCAGGAAAACTGAAATCTGTCTTACCTAATTTCTACCAGCATGTCATCTGTCCATAACTCTATCCTCATTCTCATCAATGATAAGATTACATAAACTCTACTGTGTAAAGTCTACACATCAGAGTTATCGAATTCACATGGAATTGTTGTTCAATGTAAATGTTTGAATATTAAATTATTCGTAATGGGATGAAATGTGATTTCAGCTTCTAAAATGTGAGAATTGGGTTTTCATGAGTGAATTAGGCCTGACTCAATGGCCCGCCCACGTGAAGAGACATAGGTTGTAAACTATGAAACACACCCCTTTTCTCCCTCCACTATATAAGCCCTTGACAAAAATGTAACCTCCTGTTCCGAGGATGTGAGGACGACGGTCCGATGTCAGAATGGTTCAGATAATAACTACAGAACGAAGCCAACATCAGCGTGAGCTTTGGTTGCGAATGGTATGAACTTTGAACTCTTATTCACTACAGAAGTGATACCTCCTAGCCGTTGAGTTAGCAACAGCAGCTGCAAACAAGGGTTAGGAAGGAACAGACAGAGTATTCTGTCTATCACACAACGACGTTACTACAACGTATCCAATTGACCACCAGAGACATTCTTCAAAGGACAAAGGACTCTGTTTGGCAACACGGCCTTCCATCTACCACCAACCTACCGAAGTCCAGCTCAGAGTAAATATTTATTGCATTTTCCTTTTCCAAATGGGCGGTAATTTGGAATGCATAAGATACTGTATTTACGATAGCACAGCTTCTCCCTTTGTCCTTCAGTCTTCCCGCTCTTTCAATCAAACCCAGCCCTTTTCTTTTGTGTAACCAGCCGTCATATATGTTCCATCCGCTAGGGATGTTATCCTTTATGACATTATTTGTAATCAAGGTATAATTCATTCTTTGTATATGTAATTCTGTGTGATTAGTTGGGTATTTAGTAAATAAATAATTAAACCCAATTTTGTATTGCGGATTCAACTTGTTAGCCAGGGTTCGTAAAGATAACCAAGAATTTACAACTTTCAGATGAGACTGAATTAAGGTGACGATTAATATTGACTGCTATTGATGTAAAATATTACTAGGTCTTTAACTTCTTATAGCTGACATCCCGTTAACAGGATAATTGTCATCAACAACCGCTGAATTGCATAGAGCACATTCAAATAATATTACTAAAAATATTTATATTCATGAAATCACAAGTGCAATATAGCAAAACACAGCTTAGCCTATTGTTAATCCACCTGTTGTGTCAGATTTTGAAAATATGCTTTACAGCGAAAGCAATCCAAGTGTTTGTGTAAGTTTATCGATCGCTCGACAAAGTATTATGTACACCTAGCATCAATTAGCTTGGTCACGAAAATCAGAAAAGCAATCAAATTAATCGTTTACCTTTGATCTTCGGATGTTTTCACTCACGAGACTCCCAGTTACACAATAAATGTTCCTTTTGTTCCATAAAATGGCTGCCCAAATTCTGTTACGCATACAAAACGCTGCTGGCACCCAGCCATACAATGACGCAATGTTATCTTTCTCACTCATTTTTCAAAATAAAAGCTTGAAACTATGTCTAAAGACTGTTGACACCTTGAGAAAGAGATAGGAAATTAATCTGATTGATATCCCTTTAAATGGAGCAAAGGCAGGCTATGGAACATGGAGTTCCATCCAGCCACTTCCTGGTTTGATTTTCCTCAGGGTTTCGCCTGCAATATCAGTTCTGTTATACTCACAGCCAATATTTTGACAGTTTTGGAAACTTTAGAGTGTTTTCTATCCAATAGTAATAATAATATGCATATATTAGCAACTGAGACTGAGGAGCAGGCCATTTAGTTTGGGCAACTTATTCATCCAAGCTACTCAGTACTGCACTAACAGCATGCGCTGACCAGCTTGCATGTTTGTCTTCACTGACATTTTCAACCATAAGAAGTTAAGAGTTTATTCGGAAGATAACAGCTCTATAAATATTATTTATTGGTGCCCCGACGCTCTTACATTTACATGATTAGCCCAATCAGGTAATATTAATTACGGAGAAATAATTTTATAGAATAGCATGTCATATCATAGCCAAAGACACGGCATCGGTGTGGCAGGGCTTGCAAACTATCACAGACTACAAACGGAAATCCAGCCACGAGTTGCCCAGTGACAAGCCTACCAGATGAGCTATAAATGCCATCGATGCTTTGAGGCAAGCAACACTGAACGATGCACAAGAGCACCAGTTGTTCAGGACAACTGTGTGATCATGCTCTCCATAGCCAATGTGAGTAAGACTTTTAAACAGGTTAAAATTCAGAACGTTGCAGGACCAGACGGATAACCAGGATGCGCACTAACAGCATGCGCTGACCCGCTGGCATGTTTGTCTTCACTGACATTTTCAACTTCTCCCTGGCCCAGTCTGTAATACCTACATGTTTCAAGCAGACCAGCATAGTACCTCTACCAAAAACGCCAAGGTAACTAGTCTAAATGACTATTTCCCAGTAGCACTCGCATCTGTAGCCATGACATGCTTTCAAATCAAATCAAATCACATTTTATTGTTCACATGCAGATGTTAATGTGAGTGTAGCGAAATGCTTGTGCTTCTAGTTTCGACAGTGCAGTAGTGTCTAACAAGTAATCTAACAATTCCACAACAACCACATTATACACACAAATGGAAAGGGATGGAATAAAAATATGTACATATAAATATATGGATGAGTGATGGCCGAGCGGCATAGGCAAGATGCAATAGATGATATAAAATACAGTAAAAACATATGAAATTAGTAATGTGAGATAGGTAAACATTATTAAAGTGGCATTATTTTTGAAAGGTTGTTCATGACTCACAACAACACCATCATCCCTGACACCCTGGACCCACTCCAATTTGCATACAGCCCCAAAAAATCCACAGATGTCGCAATCTCTATTGCACTCCATACTGCCCTTTCCGACTTAAGACAAAAATAACACCTACGTGAGAATGCTGTTCATTGACTACAGCATTCAGCACCATAGTGCCATCCAAGCTCATCACTAAGCTAAGGACCCTGGGACTGAACACCTCCCTCTGCACCAGGATCCTGGACTTCCTGATGGGACGCCCCCAGGTGTTGAGGGTAAGCAACAACACTTCTGCCACAGTCACCCTCAAAACGGTGGCCCCTCAGGGCTGTGTGCTTAGTCTCCTCCTGTACTACCTGTTAACCCATAACTGCTTGGCCACTCACGACTCCAACACCATCATTAAGTTTGCCGACGACACAACGATGGTAGGCTTGATCACCGACGATGATGATACAGCCTATAGGGACGAGGTCAGAGACCTGGCAGTGAGGTGCCAGGACAACAACCTCTCCCTCAAGAGGCTTACAAGATTTGGCATGGGCCCTCAGATCCTCAGGAAGTTCTACAGCTGCCATTCATGACCTCTATATCAGGTAGTGTCAGAGGAAGGCATTAAAAATGGTCTCCAGCCACCCAAGTCATAGAATGTTTTCTCTGGTACCGCACGGCAAGCGGTACCGATGCACCAAGTCTGGAACCAACAAGACCCTGAACAACTTCTACCCCGAAGCCATAAGACTGCTTAATAGTTAGTTAAATAGTTAACCAAAAAGGCAACCCAAGAACACAAAGGCAACCTGCCTAAATGACTACAGACCAGTAGCACTCATGTCCGTAGCCATGAAGTGCTTTGAAATGCTGGTAATGGCTCACATCAACATCATTATCCCAGAAACCCTATACCCACTCCAATCTGCGAACCGCCCAAACAGATCCACAGATGATGCAATCTCTATTGCACTCCACGCTGCCCTATCCCACCTGGACAAAAGGAACACTTATATGAGAATGCTATTAATTGACTACAGCTCAGCGTTCAACACCATAGTACCCACAAAGCTCATCACTAAGCTAAGGATCCTGGGACTAAACACCTCCCTCTGCAACTGGAACCTGGACTTCCTGACGGGCCGCCCCCAGGTGGTGAGGGTAGGTAGCAACATCTGCCACACTGATCCTTAACACTGGAGCTCCACAGGGATACTTGCTCAATCCCCTCCTGTACTCCCTGTTCACCCACGACTGCATGGCCAGGCACGACCGGGTGGTGCCAGAATAACAACCTATCCCTCAACGTAACCAAGACTAAGGAGATGATTGTGGACTACAGGAAAAGAAGGACCAAGCACGCCCCCATTCTCATCAACGGGGCTATAGTGGAGCAGGTTGAGAGCTTCAAGTTTGTTGGTGTCCACATCAACAACAAACTATAATGGTCCAAACACACCAAGACAGTCGTGAAGAGGGCACGATAAAGCCTATTCTCCCTAAGGAAACTAAAAAGATTTGGCATGGATCCTGAGATCCTCAAAAGGTTCTACAGCTGCACCATCGAGAGCATCCTGACTGGTTGCATCACTGCCTGGTACGGCAATTGCTCGGCCTCTGACCGCAAGGCACTACAGAGGGTAGTGCGTATGGCCCAGTACATCACTGGAGCTAAGCTGCCTGCCATCCAGGACCTCTACACCAGGCGGTGTCAGGAAGGCCCTAAAAATTGTCAAAGACCCCAGCCGCCCCAGTCATAGACTGTTCTCTCTACTACCGCATGGCAAGCGGTACCGGAGAGCCAAGCTAGGACAAAAGGCTTCTCAACAGTTTTCACCCCCAAGCCATAAGACTCCCGAACAGATAATTAAATGGCTACCCAGACTATTTGCATTGTGTTCCCCCCCCCAACCCCTCTTTTTACGCTGCTGTTACTCTCTGTTTATCATATATGCATAGTCACTTTAACTATACATTCATGTACTTACTAATTCAATTGGGCCGACCAACCAGTGCTCCAGCACATTGGCTAACCGGGCTATCTGCATTGTGTCCCACCACCCACCATCCGCCAACCCCTCTTTTATGCTAATGCTACACTTTGTTCATCACATATGCATAGTCACTTCACCATATCTACATGTACATACTACCTCAATCAGCCTGACTAACCTGTCTGTATGTAGACTTTTATAGCCTCGCTACTGTATATAGCCTGGCTTTTAACTGTTTTATTTCTTTACTTACCTGTTGTTTACCTAACACATTTTTTGTACTATTGGTTAGAGCCTGTAAGTAAGCATTTCACTGTAAGGTGAAACACCTGTTGCATTCGGCGCATGTGACAAATAAACGTTGATTTGATTTGACTATCTGCATTGACCGTTTGCACAAACTCTGACTCATCATTTATGCTGTTGCTACTGTTTACTATCTGTCACATTAATCCCAGTTATATGTACATATAGTATCTACAGTTGAAGTCGGAAGTTTACATACACCTTAGCCAAATACATTTAAACTCAGTTTTTCACAATTCTGGACATTTAATCCTAGTAAAAATTCCCTTTTTTAGGTCAGTTTGGATCACCACTTTATTTTAAGAATGTGAAATGTCCGAATAATAGTAGAGAGAATTAATTACTTCAGATTTGATTTCTTTCATCACATTCCCAGTGGGTCAGAAGTTTACATACACTCAATTAGTATTTGGTAGTATTGCCTTTAAATTGTATAACTTGGGTCAAACGTTTTGGGTAGCCTTCCACAAGCTTCCCACAATAAGTTGGGTGAATTTTGGCCCATTCCTCCTGACAGAGCTGGCACTTTGTAGGCCTCCTTGCTCGCACACATGCTTTTCCAGTTCTGCCCACAAATTTTCTATGGGATTGAGGTCAGGGCTTTGTGGTGGCCACTCCAATACCTTGACTTTGTCATCCTTAAGCCATTTTGCCACACCTTTGGAAGTATGCTTGGGGCCATTGTCCATTTGGAAGACCCATTTGCGACCAAACTTTAACTTCCTGACTGATGTCTTGAGATGTTGCTTCAATATATCCACATAATATTCCTGCCATCTATTTTTTTGAAGTGCAGCAGTCCCTACTGCAGCAAAGCACCCCCACAACATGATGCTGCCACCCCCGTGCTTCATGGTTGGGATGGTGTTCTTCGGCTTGCAAGCCTCTCCATTTTTCCTCCAAACATAACGATGGTCATTATGGTGAACAGTTCTATTTTTGATTCATCATACCAGAGGTAATTTCTCCACAAAGTACGATCTTTGTCCCCATGTGCAGTTGCAACCTGTAGTCTGGCTTTTTAATGGTGGTTTTGGAGCAGTGGTTCTTCCTTGCTGAGCAGCAAGTTGATATAGCAGTATGTTAGCAGTATGTTGATATAGGACTCGTTTTACTGTGGATATAGATATTTTTGTACCTGTTTCCTCCAGCATCTTCACAAGGTCCTTTGCTGTTGTTCTGGGATTGATTTGCACTTTTTGCACCAAAGTACTTTAATCTTTAGGAGACAGAACGCATCTTCCTGAGCGGTATGATGGCTGCGTGATCCCATGGTGTTTATACTTGCATACTATTGTTTGTACAGATGAACGTGGTACCTTCAGCCGTTTGGAAATTGCTCCCATGAATGAACCAGACTTGTGGAGGGCTACAATTTTTTTGCTGAGGTCTTGGCTGATTTCTTTTGATTTCCCATGATGTCAAGCAAAGAGGCACTGAGTTTGAATGTAGGCCTTGAAATACATCCACAGGTACACCTCCAATTGACTCAAATGATGTCAATTAGCCTTTCAGAAGCTTCTAAAGCCATGACACGATTTTCTGGAATTTTCCAAGCTGTTTAAAGGCACAGTCAACTTAGTGTAACTTCTGACCCACTGGAATTGTGATACAGTGATACAGTGGGGCACAAAAGTATTTAGTCAGCCACCAATTGTGCAAGTTCTCCCACTTAAAAAGATGAGAGAGGCCTGTAATTTTCATCATAGGTACACTTCAACTATGACAGAAAAAATGAGAGAAAAAATCCAGAAAATCACATTGTAGGATTTTTAATGAATTTATTTGCAAATTATGGTGGAAAATATGCACATATTCATCAAACGTGCACTCTCCACTTCATGTTTCCACAATCCACACCCAGCAGCACACATTAAATCACGGTGCTCTGAAGAAGGGTCTAAAGAACAGGGGTCAAACTCATTCCACTAAGGGCCGAGTGTCTGCGGGCTTTCGCTCCTCCCCTTGTACTTGATTGATGAATTAAGGTCACGAATTAGTAAGGAACTCTCCCACACCTGGTTGTCTAGAGCTTAATTGAAAGGAAAAAACAAAAACCTGCAGACACTAGGCCTTCCATGGAATGAGTTTGACACCCCTGGTCTAAAGTCTCATGAGGAGAACATGGTGAGTGCAAGTTATTACTTCTCAAATTGACAATAGTTCCACTCATATCTGAGGCTGACTAAGAAGTAATTGAAGCTGTATAGGAACCTGCAGTGCCCCCCCCCCCTCCTGTGTCAGGTCTATTTAAAACAGATGACAGGCTGTTCCGTCTCTGCCACCAGTGCAGCACAGCTCCGTGAAGGCTGGTTGTGCCCGGCTGACAGGCTCAGGCTAATCATTCTCTAGGCTTTACCGGATCTGGAGAGGCCCACAGGAATGTTTTATCTCTTCTATTTCTCCTCTCATCTCCTCTCCTCTCCCTTCCATAAGATTCCTTAAGAGTCCTCCATAAACAAAACCATTGTACTCTACATCAGTTCCTGTTCCACTTCTAGTACTATACCTAGGAGCTTAGGATTAAAGACATCTTCCATTCTGACAGATGAAAGGCAGTTGCACTAGCAATACACTAACATGAGTAAGTACTTGTAACATTTCATTTTGATACAAACTGTTTGCAACAATCCCTTATCAACACACCCGCCAAAAATATTTGGGAATATTCATTAACCAAATATTGTTAAACTGGCTGGGAAATTGCCAAGATGGTCGCACAAAAAGATTACCAAGGACTTATCATTCTGGAATGTCATTTGAACAAAATTATAAACAATATTGAACAAGAACCCCAAACCAGATGATAAGGAGTATCGGAATTAACTTGTTATTTAATCCTTCTCTTGCTGCAGGAAAACCCTGTCATTAATACATTCACAATCTTACATACTGTTAGGGACTCTGATCCCTCCACACTGTATCAAAAGAGCCTGAAATAAAATGCACAGTTGTCATGGCAACCACTGCTGAAAACTGAAAAACATAATAGGATTTTCACATCTGTTCAGGAGGACCCTATCTTAAAAGAAAATTGTGCAATGTGATACACGTACACTACCGTTCAAAAGTTTGGGGTCACTTAGAAATGACCGTGTTTTTGAACGAAATGCAAAAGAAGAATTGGTCCATTAAAATAACATCAAATGGATTAGAAATACAGCGTAAACATGTAATGTTGTAAATGAATGTTGTAGCTGGAAACGGCAGATGTGTTTATAGAATATCTACATAGGCGTACAGAGGCCCATTATCAGCAATCATCATTCCTATGTTCCAATGGCATGTTGAGTTAGCTTATCCAAGTTTATCATTTTAAAAGGCTAATTGATCATTAGAAAACCCTTTTGCAATTATGTTCGCACAGCTGAGAACTGTTGTTCTGATTAAAAAAGCAATAAAACTGGCCTTCTTTAGACTAGTTGAGTATATGGAGCTTCAGGATTTGTGGGTTTGATTATAGGCTCAAAATGGCCTGAAACAAAGGACTTTCTTCTGGAACTCGTCACTCTATTCTTGTTCTGAGAAATTAAGGCTATTCCATGCATGAAATTGACAAGAAACTGAAGATCTCGTACAACGCTGTGTACTACTCCCTTCACAGAACAGCACAAACTGGCGCTAACCAGAATAGAAAGAGGAGTGGGAGGCTTTTCTTTCAAAAATTCCAAACTAAGTGACCCCAAACTTTTGAACGGTAGTGTGTATATACTTATACACAATTGTCAGGGTGGTGTACGGCATGTTGCAAGGATTCGTGGAAGTATTGCAGGGGGTCCAATTATTATTTTAGAGATTTTGTAAAATATTTTTTATTAAAAAATGTTTATGAATTTCGCAGGCTGCAACAAAATACCACTGTGGATAACATTTGTATTTCTCTACGTCCAGTAGAAAGGAACTTTAGCTTTAGCGCAATAGCTGCAATGACTAACTAGCGTTAAAAGGTATGTTAACGCAATGACTAAGTCTACATGGACAGTTAGCATGCTAGCTGTTCCTGTTCATCCAAGTCTGGGGAAGTAGATAAATGGCTTAATTTGCAAAATCTCAAACTATGATTTTAATATGGAGGAAATTAGAGTCATTGGAGCTAATTACAGTTTTTTTCTGCATAGAAAATTCCTAGGTGGGCCATCTAAGTGGTAATTTTCAGGATGGAAAAACAGTTTAAACTTACACGACACACTGTTAAAATGAAGTGCTTTGTAACTCAGAACTAGTGGCAACTTTACTGCCAGCAACTTGTAGGAGATTTTTGAATTATTGAAACACATCATCCTGAGATGTTATGAAACATTACATCATGCGTTGTAACATCACTTAATCAAGCGTTGTGCAACACCTCGCCAGGGACTGGGAACACTACCGGAAGAGGTTGAAAACACTATTTTGGTGTTTCAAGTCTGTTTAGTGCAGAATTAGGTAGCTTCTCTTTGGGTGTCATTTTCTCTCTCTAAACCTCTAAACACTATTATGGTGTTTCAAATCCTGTCTAGTGCAGAATTAAATCACTTCTGGGGTATTTTCATTGATTAAGTATCTGATCATTGGCAGGCGTTGTTGATAAGTGCTCAATCTGCCAGCAGTAACTAGAGGCTTCACAGCAAGCATAGCAAGATCTTTTATCTCCCTCTACCATTAAAGTTGGAAATGGTAATGGGTCTTCTCATCATTGAACGCCATTTTGCCTGATAGTTTTGATAACCGTTCTTCATGATCCATTAGGCCAACACCTCATGGCACAACAACCTGCTTAATACAAACATAGAAGTATACTTTTTTCTTCAAACATGCATACAACATTGTGTAAAATAATCACAAAGTCGACAAAAATGTAATTACAATCCTCTAAAAATAGAGCCACGTGGAAGGAGATTAAAACCAGACTTCTAATTAGTTAAATTACTAAATTGTCTTGTTGTTTATCTTATAAAATATACTTAGGCCAACATTTTCAGAAACATGTTAAATTGGATTTATTTAAATTAAATTATCAAATCATTGAAACGACTTACATTTTTATCAAGTGCATGTTTTAAAAAAACTTTTACCCCTTTTTCTCCCCAATTGGTAGTTACAGTCTTGTCCCATCGCTGCAACTCCGGTAAGGAGAGGGGAAGTTTGAGAAACATGCGTCCTTTGAAACAAGTCAGTGCCAAACCACAGTTGCTTCTTGACACACTGCTCGCTTAACACGGAAGCCAGCCGCACTTATGTGTCAGAGGAAGCACTGTACAGCTGGTGACCAGAGTCAGCCTGCAGGCATCTGGCCTGCCACAAGGAGTCTCGAGAGTGCGATGGACAAGGACATACCGGCTGGCCAAACTCTCCCCTAACCCGGAACAATTGTGCGCTGCCTCATGGGTCTCCCAGTCACAGCCGGCTGTGACACAGCCTGGGATCAAACCCGGGTCTGTAGTGACGCCTCAAGCACTGCGTTGCAGTGTCTTAGACCACTGCACCACTCGGGAGGCCCTTGTTGGTTGTTTTTTGAGTCAATTTCAATTCACCCGAGAATACATTTTTTTTAGTGTGGTCGAGTGTGTAAAATTCCAATGACATGTACCGTTTTACTTCCCCAGGAGTCAGGGGTCCAATTTCCACTTCCACCTGTCCCACATTCACCCCTTCTCTGTCTCCTGTTTCTAATCGGTCTAAATTAAAGCAATTAAAAAATGTATGTGGAATTCCACAAAAATATTCTTCATAGGCCTTTATCATCAATCAATATTTAGGCAACAAACCATTTGCATTTCTTAACCAATTGACTATATAAGAGACATATAAGAGCCTTTTACATGCACTGAAAACCCCCCAAAATAGTTTTTACCACACTCTTCAAAGCACCAATATTCAGATTGAAGAACCACTTTGGGTGTTTCAGAGCACATTTATGATTTTTTTTTTAAAAGCACTTTCCGTGTATCAAAACACTTACATTTGGTTTACATTCAAACACCCTCCAAACACCAGATCTCAGGTTAAATGCACTACTTGTCATGGTTCCTTTACACCTATCATGGTGTATTTGAGTCTTTCTATTTTTACACTGCAGTCAGGGAGAAAAGAACATTCCAAAGACTGGCCATTCAGGGCACATGTCCATTGATTGTGTTGTAATGTTTGAGCAGAGGAATACAGCATTAGCCATGTTAAAATGCATAGAATGGCTTTTACACTGCACCATTTACTCTCAACTCCATGCCAAACTGTAGAATTGCTGGAAATTAGCTTCAAAACTGCAACATTTTCTTTACGCTGCCTTGATACCTTTCTAGCTAATAGACACAAAGTTTACCCTTTTTTTTTGCTGACATATGATGGGGGTCCCTGGGTCGCAGGTTTGCCTGGGCGGGGGTCCCGTACAGAAACATTTGAAAGCCCCTGCTTTAAGGGATAGATGTCTTCTAACTTCACACACACATGCAGGCACACGCACACGCACACCTGTAGAACTCACCAGGTCCTCTGACAGACCGTCATAGCAATCATGCCTGACCCTTACCTGCCTGGCTTGATCCCAGTCTGTCCAGTCTCTGACCACCCGGTCCAGTCTCTGACCTTGCCCTACCCGGAAACCTGCTTCCCTGTGACTTCTCTACATGTGACCAACCTACTGAGACCTCCACCTGTGACCTGCTGGCGCCTGGATCTGCCCCTTTCTGTTCTGTCCCGGTCCCCTGCCAAAGCAGAATAATGCTACAACGGCCCCATAGTTATCAATGAAGAGAAAGAAAAAACGACTGGGTCAGTAGAGTAGAGGCAGGGATCAGCCCAGTGAAACTCATCAGACAGGCTTGGCAGCGCAATAAATCAGCCTTAGCGAGACGCTAACCCCTAACATGCAGACGATATGACAGGTCCATCTTGTACTCTACGTACATATGAGGGAGAACCAGGAGGATAGGAGGACAAGGGCAGTACTGCTGGATGGCTGCCGGCCATGGGGGAAAAAGTCACTGTACATACTGCACCTGCAGTATAACAATTAAAACCGTAGCCATCTCACTCTCGTTTCTCGCTTTCTCTCCCTCTCCCTCTCTCTACAATGCAGCACACAGCAAAGCAGATGAGATGGACTGTGTGGTTGCCAAGGCAACTACGTGTCAAAATGAGGCAAGCAAGCAGTAGTCATACATGTATAGAGCGCTGTACACATTGCACGTATACAGTACAACGTGTGCACTTACGGTACACACAAACATGCGCACACACACACACACACACACACACGCAGACACACACACAAACGCATGCAAACACGTGCACACTCAGGTTGACAAACACAATTGAATGTCAACAGAAAATTAACCCACAGCGGTCTAGTATACAGTATTTCCACATGGGAAGGGACCAAGGGGTCATTAACTAGTGTAATCGAAACACTTTCTGCTCTGCAGGCTGGAATAAGAATGAGATACACCACCCACACATAAGGGACTTAGTCGTACATCATGTTTTTTTTCTCCAGGAAACTCTCTGCATTCTCTGGATATCAAATCAAAATGTATTTGTCACATGCACCGGATACAACAGGTATAAACAATACATTGAAATGCTTACTTGCAAGCTCTTCCACAACAATGCAGTATTCAATATCAAAGGTAAATAAATAGGAAATCCAGGAAAGAATCATAAAAAGAGTAGATATCCAATACTAGGTCAGTACCAGTGCAGTATCAATGTGCAGGGACACGGCGGTAGTTGATATGTAAGCAAGAGTAAAAGGGATTGGGCAAAATGAAAACAGATTTTTAGAAATCTTTGCAAATGAATAAAAAAAAAAAAACAGAAATTCCATATTTACATAAGTATTCAGACCCTTTTGCTATGAGACTCGAAATTTAGCTCAGGTTCATCCTGTTTCCAATGATCATCCTTGAGATGTTTCTTGAGGATGATCCAAGATGGCGTAGCAGTCGGACGTGTGTTTTGTCTTGTCCCGTCCTGTATAGTGTAAATATAGTTTTTCCTCGTTTTTTTTTTTTTTCTGTATATATTTCGTACATATTTTAAACTCACTTTCCAACTACAGGCTGAATATACTCTCCTGCAACCCGCATCACCCAATGTGGTACGGATCTGCTTTTTCTATACTTTAGAATCGGAACCCTCATCAGAAGCTAGCCGCTAACTAGCTACTAGCTAGCCACTGCTAGCGGTCTTCAACGCTAACTAGGACACCAGCGCGACATCTACCCAAAGCATATCAGACTGCTTTTTCTCTACCACATCTCCGGATTCCTACCGCAAGCTCTGAACCTTTATACCGGATCATCGTAAATAGCTAGCTGCAATCCGAGTGGCTACTCCTGGCTAACGTCTCTGTCCCAGAGCAAGCACCAGTTAGCCTGGAGCTAGCCTCGAGCTAAGCCCATCTCCCGACTAGCCGAAGAGGTCCAAAAATACCTAATTTGCCAATTGGCCTGGACCCTCTACTGACCCTCTACTGCCGACACGGAGCCCCGCCCGATCCATCACGACTGGTCCGCCGACATAATCGTCCGAGGGGTTTCAACAGGCTTTTCCGCTGCGACATCGCCAAAGATCCATCTGCTGGCCAAGGCCCGCGAGCTTTCTGAATCGCTGTATCTCCAGCTCACCGCATGAAGAGGAATAAACAGACTCACCCCATCGCGACGTCCCCCAAAGGTTAACTCTCTAGCCCTCGCTATCTCCCTGCTTGCTAATTCGGCCTGCTAACGGCTAGCTTGTCAAGCTCTAACTGCTACCTTGTCCCTAACTGCTAGCACACCTTGTCTAGCTCTCACTTTGTTTACTTTATCCTTTTTGATTTTTAATTTGTTTATCCGGAAACCTGCCTCACCCAATGTGATACGGAATCGCTATTACTTTTACTCTTATTTTTATTTTTATGACACACTCAAGAACCTCCAGACGCTAACCAGCTACAAGCTAGTTAGTCATTGTTAGTTAAAAAAAAAACCTGGATAACACTCGCCAGCCCAGCCCCCTGCCCATCCACCGCTGCCCCCTGGACACTGATCTCTTGGCTACATAGCTGACGCACGCTGGACTGTCCATTAATCACGGTACTCCTTTCTGCTTGTTTGTCTTACCTGTCGGCCCGTTGCCTAGTCAACGCCATTTTACCTGCTGTTTGTTGTGCTAGCGGATTAGCCTCGCCTACTGTTTTTAGCTAGCTTTCCAAATTCAACACCTGTGATTACTGTATGCCTCGCTGTATGTCTCTCTCAGATGTCAATATGCCTTGTATACTGTTGTTCAGGTTAGTTATAATTGTTTTAGTTCACAATGGAGCCCCTAGACCCACTCTACATACCCCTGTTACCTCCTTTGTCCCACCTCCCACACATGCGGTGACCTCACCCATTACAACCAGCATGTCCAGAGATACAACCTGTCTCATCATCACCCAGTGCCTGGGCTTACCTCCGCTGTACCCGCACCC
This sequence comes from Oncorhynchus nerka, assembly GCF_034236695.1. Lineage (NCBI taxonomy): Eukaryota > Metazoa > Chordata > Actinopteri > Salmoniformes > Salmonidae > Oncorhynchus > Oncorhynchus nerka. The sequence continues at coordinate 37,332,580 of NC_088419.1, read as the reverse complement.
CACCATACCCCTGTCTGCGCATTATGCCCTGAATATATTCTACCATGCCCAGAAACCTGCTCCTCTTATCCTCTGCCCCCAACGCTCTAGGCGACCAGTTTTGATAGCCTTTAGCCGCACCCTCATACTACTCCTTCTCTGTTCCGCGGGTGATGTGGAGGTAAACCCAGGCCCTGCATGTCCCCAGGTACCCTCATTTGTTGACTTCTGTGATCGAAAAAGCCTTGGTTTTATGCATGTCAACATCAGAAGCCTCCTCCCTAAGTTTGTTTTACTCACTGCTTTAGCACACTCTGCTAACCCTGATGTCCTTGCCGTGTCTGAATCCTGGCTCAGGAAGGCCACCAAAAATTCAGAGATTTCCATACCCAACTATAACATCTTCCGTCAAGATAGAACTGCCAAAGGGGGCGGAGTTGCAGTCTACTGCAGAGATAGCCTGCAAAGTAATGTCATACTTTCCAGGTCCATACCCAAACAGTTCGAACTACTAATTTTGAAAATTACTCTCTCCAGAAATAAGTCTCTCACTGTTGCCGCCTGCTACCGACCCCCTCAGCTCCCAGCTGTGCCCTGGACACCATTTGTGAATTGATCGCCCCCATCTAGCTTCAGAGTTTGTTCTGTTAGGTGACCTAAACTGGGATATGCTTAACACCCCGGCAGTCCTACAATGTAAGCTAGATGCCCTCAATCTCACTCAAATCATCAAGGAACCCACCAGGTACAACCCTAACTCTGTAAACAAGGGCACCCTCATAGACGTCATCCTGACCAACTGGCCCTCCAAATACACCTCCGCTGTCTTCAACCAGGATCTCAGCGATCACTGCCTCATTGCCTGTATCCGCCACGGAGCCGCAGTCAAACGACCACCCCTCATCACTGTCAAACGCTCCCTAAAACACTTCTGTGAGCAGGCCTTTCTAATCGACCTGGCCCGGGTATCCTGGAAGGACATTGACCTCATCCCGTCAGTTGAGGATGCCTGGTCATTCTTTAAAAGTAACTTCCTCACCATTTTAGATAAGCATGCTCCGTTCAAAAAATGCAGAACCAAGAACAGATACAGGCCTTGGTTCACTCCAGACCTGACTGCCCTCGACCAGCACAAAAACATCCTGTGGCGGACTGCAATAGCATCGAATAGCCCCCGTGATATGCAACTGTTCAGGGAAGTCAGGAACCAATACACGCAGTCAGTCAGGAAAGCTAAGGCCAGCTTCTTCAGGCAGAAGTTTGCATCCTGTAGCTCCAACTCCAAAAAGTTCTGGGACACTGTGAAGTCCATGGAGAACAAGAGCACCTCCTCCCAGCTGCCCACTGCACTGAGGCTAGGTAACACGGTCTCCACCGATAAATCCACGATTATCGAAAGCTTCAATAAGCACTTCTCAACGGCTGGCCATGCCTTCCGCCTGGCTACTCCAACCTCGGCCAACAGCTCCGCCCCCGCAGCTCCTCGCCCAAGCCTCTCCAGGTTCTCCTTTACCCAAATCCAGATAGCAGATGTTCTGAAAGAGCTGCAAAACCTAGACCCGTACAAATCAGCTGGGCTTGACAATCTGGACCCTCTATTTCTGAAACTATCTGCCGCCATTGTCGCAACCCCTATTACCAGCCTGTTCAACCTCTCTTTCATATCGTCTGAGATCCCCAAGGATTGAAAAGCTGCCGCAGTCATCCCCCTCTTCAAAGGGGGAGACACCCTGGACCCAAACTGCTATAGACCTATATCCATTCTGCCCTGCCTATCTAAGGTCTTCGAAAGCCAAGTCAACAAACAGGTCACTGACCATCTCGAATCCCACCGTACCTTCTCCGCTGTGCAATCTGGTTTCCGAGCCGGTCACGGGTGCACCTCAGCCACGCTCAAGGTACTAAACGATATCATAACCGCCATCGATAAAAGACAGTACTGTGCAGCCATCTTCATCGACATCGCCAAGGCTTTCGACTCTGTCAATCACCATATTCTTATCGGCAGACTCAATAGCCTCGGTTTCTCGGATGACTGCCTTGCCTGGTTCACCAATTACTTTGCAGACAGAGTTCAGTGTGTCAAATCGGAGGGCATGCTGTCCGGTCCTCTGGCAGTCTCTATGGGGGTGCCACAGGGTTCAATTCTCGGGCCGACTCTTTTCTCTGTATATATCAATGATGTTGCTCTTGCTGCGGGCGATTCCCTGATCCACCTCTACGCAGACGACACCATTCTATATACTTTCGGCCCGTCATTGGACACTGTGCTATCTAACCTCCAAACGAGCTTCAATGCCATACAGCACTCCTTCCGTGGCCTCCAACTGCTCTTAAACGCGAGTAAAACCAAATGCATGCTTTTCAACCGATCGCTGCCTGCACCCGCATGCCCGACTAGCATCACCACCCTGGATGGTTCCGACCTTGAATATGTGGACACCTATAAGTACCTAGGTGTCTGGCTAGACTGCAAACTCTCCTTCCAGACTCACATCAAACATCTCCAATCGAAAATCAAATCAAGAGTCTGCTTTTTATTCCGCAACAAAGCCTCCTTCACTCCCGCCGCCAAGCTTACCCTAGTAAAACTGACTATCCTACCGATCCTCGATTTCGGCGATGTCATCTACAAAATGGCTTCCAACACTCTACTCAGCAAACTGGATGCAGTCTATCATAGTGCCATCCGTTTTGTCACCAAAGCACCTTATACCACCCACCACTGCGACTTGTATGCTCTAGTCGGCTGGCCCTCGCTACATATTCGTCGCCAGACCCACTGGCTCCAGGTCATCTACAAGTCCATGCTAGGTAAAGCTCCGCCTTATCTCAGTTCACTGGTCACGATGGCAACACCCATCCGTAGCACACGCTCCAGCAGGTGTATCTCACTGATCATCCCTAAAGCCAACACCTCATTTGGCCGCCTTTCGTTCCAGTACTCTGCTGCCTGTGACTGGAACGAACTGCAAAAATCGCTGAAGTTGGAGACTTTTATCTCCCTCACCAACTTCAAACATCAGCTATCCGAGCAGCTAACCGATCGCTGCAGCTGTACATAGTTTATTGGTAAATAGCCCACCCATTTTCACCTACCTCATTCCCATACTGTTTTTATACTGTTTTTTAAATTTATTTATTTACTTTTCTGCTCTTTTGCACACCAATATCTCTACCTGTACATGACCATCTGATCATTTATCACCCCAGTGTTAATCTGCAAAATTGTATTATTCGCCTACCTCCTCATGCCTTTTGCACACAATGTATATAGACTCCCCTTTTTTTTCTACTGTGTTATTGACTTGTTAATGGTTTACTCCATGTGTAACTCTGTGTTGTCTGTTCACACTGCTATGCTTTATCTTGGCCAGGTCGCAGTTGCAAATGAGAACTTGTTCTCAACTAGCCTACCTGGTTAAATAAAGGTGAAATAAAAAAAATAAAAAAATAAAATAAAAATTCTACAACTTGATTGGAGTCCATCTGTGGTAAATTCAATTAATTGGACATGATTTGGAAAGGCACACACCTGTCTATACAAGGTCCCACTGTTGACAGTGCATTTCAGAGCAAAAACCAAGCCATGAGATCGAAGGAATTGTCTGTAGACCTCAGAGATAGGATTGTGTTGAGGAACAGATCTGGGGAAGGGTACCAAGCTATTTCTGCAGCATTGAAAGTCCCCGGGAGCACAGTGGCCTGTGTTTGGAACCACCAGGACTCTTCCTAGAGCTGGCCGCACGGCTAAACTGAGCAATCGGGGGAGAAGTGCCTTGGTCAGGGAGGTGACCAAGAACCCAATGGTCACTCTGAAAGAGCTCTAGAGTTCCTCTGTGGAGATGGGAGAACCTTCAAGAAGGACAACCATCTCTGCAGCACTCCACCATTTAGGCCTTTATGGTAGTGGCTAGATGGAAGCCACTCCTCAGTAAAAGGCACATGACAGCCGACTTGGAGTTTGCCAAAAGCACCTAAAGGACTCTCAGACCATGAAAAACAAGATTCACTGGTCTGATGAAACCAAGATTGAACTCTTTGGCCTGAATACCAATCATCATGTCTGGAGGAAATATTGCACCATCCCTACATTGAAGCACGGTGGTGGCAGCATCATGCTGTGGGGATGTTTTTCAACGACAGGGACTGGGAGACTATTCAGGATCGAGGGAAAGATGAACAGAGCAAAGTACAGAGAGATCCTTGATGAAAACCTGCTCAGGACCTCAGAGTGGGGTGAAAGTTCACCTTCCAGCAGGACAACGACCCTAAGCACACAGCCAAGACAAAGCAGGACTGGCTTCGGGACAAGTCTCTGAATCTCCTTGAGTGGCCTAGCCAGAGCCCGGACTTGAACCCAATCAAACATCTCTGGACATAGTTCTGGACATCTCTGAACACAGCGACGCTCCCCACCTAACTTGACAGAGCTTGAGAGGATCTGCAGAGAAGAATGGGAGAAACTCCCCGAATATACAGGTGTGCCAAGCTTGTAGCGTCGTACCCAAGAAGATTTGAGGCTGTAATCTTTATTTGCAAAAATATCTAAAAACCTGTTTTTGATTTGTCATTATGGGGTATTGTGTTTAGATTGAGGGGGAGAATATTTTTTTAGATACATTTTAAAATAGGCTGTAACGTAACAAAATGTAGAAAAGGTCAAGGGATCTGATTTCTTTCCAAATGCACTATATGTGCTGAATGTGTGTGTGTGTGTTTGTGTTACAGTGTGTGTGTTTGTGTTTGTGTGCATCGATGTGTGTGTATGTGTCAGGATGGAGACTTGTGAGTGTGCATAGAGTCAGAGCAGAGTGTCTGTGGGTGAGGGTGGGCAGCCATTGATTAGCTGTTCAGCAGATTGATTGCTTGGGGAAGCTGTCTCGGGATATATATTCCTGGAATATAACATTTTGGGATAATCTCCTATACAATGGGTTAAAGTTATGTATAGTAATCATAGGTGTAAAACAGTAAGTAATGGCTACTTCTCAGTATTAAACTGTGAAGAGGAGTAAAAGAGGTTGTCCACTATCGGCATATCTATTTAATAAGGCCATAGCTATTAAAATCAGATCCAACATTAATGGGGCTAGAAATACAGGGCTTAAAAACAAAGGTGTCATTGTATGCTGATGATTCATGTTTTTTTTAATCCACAATTTGCCTCACAGAGGATCTACATCATTTTTCCTTACCTCTCTGGATTCCTATCGAATGATGATAAGTGTACTGCGATATTACGTATTGGATCACAAAAAAACTTTTTCATTACTGTGTAGTTTACCAATACAATGGTCTGACGGTGAAGTGGACATACTAGGTATTCATATCCCGAAAGAAACAAAAAGGATCTCACTAAAATACCTTTTAATATTAAGGTAGCAAAATAGATAAGATCTTGCTACCACGGAAAGGAAAATACATGTCTATTTATGGAAAAATCACCCTTTGGTCTCTTTGCTTTAATCATATCCCAGTTTATGTATTTGTTCACGACTGTCTACACCAAACAACTTGTTGTATAATTTGATTTACACAACATGCCTACCACTTTGAATATGCAAATTATTATTTTCTTGGCTATGTCTCTATAAGCTTGGCACATCTAGCAACTGGGATGTTTGCCCATTCCTCAAGGCAAAATTACTCCAGCTCCTTCAAGTTGGATGGGTTATGCTGGTGTACAGCAATCTTTAAGTCATACCACAGATTCTCAATTGGATTTGACTAGGCCATTCCAAGATATATACATTTTCCCCCTTAAACCCCTCGAGTGTTGCTTCAGCAGTATGCTTAGGGTCATTGTCGTGCTGGAAGGAGAACCTCCGTTCCAGTCTCAAATCTCTGGAAGACTGAAACAGGTTTCCCTCAAGAATTTCCCTGTATTTAGCGTCATCTATCATTCCTTCAATTCTGACCAGTGTCCCAGTCCCTGCCGATGAATAACATCCCCACAGCATGATGCTGCCACCACCATGCTTCACTGTGGGGATGTTGTTCTCGGGGTGATGAGAGGTGTTGGGTTTGCACCAGACATAGCGTTTTCCTTGATGGCCAAAAAGCTCAATTTTAGTCTCTGACCAAATCTGACCAAAGTGCCTTCTTCCATATGTTTGGGGAATCTTCCACATGCCTTTTGGCGAACACCAAACGTTTGCTTATTTCTTTCTGGCCACTCTTCCGTAAAGACCAGCTCTGCGGAGTGTACGGCTTAAAGTGGTCCTATGGATAGATACTCCAATCTCCGCTGTGGAGCTTTGCAGCTCCTTCAGGGTTATCTTTGGTCTCTTTGTTGCCTCTCTGATTAATGCCCTCCTTGCCTGGTCCATGAATTTTGGTGGGTGGCCCTCTCTTGGCAGGTTTGTTGTGGTGCGATATTCTTTCCATTTTTTAATCATGGATTTAATGGTGCTCCGTGCGATGTTCAAAGTTTTGGATATTTTTTTATAACCCAACCCTGATCTGTACTTCTCCACAACTTTGTCCCTGACCTGTTTGGAGTGCTCCTTGGTCTTCATGGTGGCACTTGCTTGGTGGTGCCCCTTGCTTAATGGTGTTGCAGACTCTGGGGCCATTCAGAACAGGTGTATATATACTGAGATCACGTGACAGATCATGTAACACTTAGATTGCACATAGGTGGACTTTATTTAACTAATTATGTGATTTCTGAAGGTAATTGGTTGCACCAGATCTTATTTAGGTGCTTCATAGCAAAGGAGGTGAATACATATGCATGCACCACTTTTCCGTTTTTTGTTTTCTTTAGAATTGATTGAATCAAGTAATTTTTTAAACTTCACTTCACCAATTTGGATTATTTTGTGTATGTCCATTGCACGAAATCTAAATAAAAATCCATTTAAATTGCAGGTTGTAATGCAACAAAATAGGAAAAATGCCAAGGGGGATGAATACTTTTGGAAGGCACTGTATATAATGAATATGAATTCGGTGGGCATAAATTCTTAAATATTACTGCATTAGACCTCTCACAAAAGGCTTCAGTCATACAAAACATTATACTTAAATCTGAAATGGTTCTCTAGCACAGTTATTCCCAAACTGGGGTACGCGCAATGTGACTCACATAAACAAATATATATACTGTATATTTTCCAACGGAGCTATACATTTGGGTGAGGTTTTTTTCTCGCCTGAGTAGCCTCGTTACACTATCATTTTTTTTAACCATCTAGCAAAATAACAACACAATGTCAAATACAGGTAGCCTAGTCAAATAGTTAACATCCAATCACATTAACCATTACACTCTGGTGGGAATTCCACTAACGATCTTTAAGTAGACAAATGTAGCTGCTGCTCATGTTGGTATCTGTACTAATGGTGCAAAAGTCATGACAGAGAGACACATGGGAGTGGTAACGCGCGTGCAAGCAGTTGCTCCCAACACCACTTGGGTACACTGCAGCATCCACCAAGAGGCTCTTGCTGCCAAGGGAATGCCTGACAGCAAGAAAGATGTTTTGAACACTACAGTGAAAATGGTTAACTTTGTTAAAGCAAGGCCCCTGAACTCGTGTATTTTCTGCACTATGCAATGATATGGGCAGCAACCATGCAACGCTTTTACAACATTCAGAAGTGGGCTGATTATCAAGGGGCAAAGTATTGACACATTTTTTAAAAATTGAAAGACAAGCTTAGTTTTCTTTACTGACCATAATATTCACTTGTCTGACCACTTGTATGATGCCGAGTTTCTCACATGACTGGCCTCTCGGTGATATTTTTCTCACTTTAATGATCTGAATCTAGGATTACAGGGACTCTCCGCAACTATGTTCAATGTGCAGGAAAAAATTGTGGCTATGATTAAGAAGTTGGAGCTCTTCTCTGTCTGCATTAACAAGGACAGCACACAGGTCTTTCCATCATTGTATGATTTTCTGTGTGCAAATTAAATCAAGCTCACGGACTATGTCGAATGTGATATAGCGAAGCACCTGAGTTGGGTGCGCAATTACGCAGGTACTTTCCCGAAACGGATGACACAAACAACTGGATTCGTTATGCCCTGCCTCCAGTCCACTTAACGATATCTGAACAAGAGAGCCTCATCAAAATTGCAACAAGCGGTTCTGTGAAAATGGAATTTAAATAGAAACCACTACCAGATTTCTGGATTGACTGCACTCAGAGTATCCCGCCTTGGAAAATTGCGCTGTTAAGACACTGATGCCCTTTGTAACCACGTACCTATGTGAGAGTGGATTCTCGGCCCTCACTAGCATGAAAGCTAAATACAGGCACAGACTGTGTTTGGAAACCGGTCCCATGCACCAAGCTTACAGTGCGCCTCCACAGTCCAGTATGTCCTGTTCCTGCTCCTCGCACTCGCCCTGAGATACGTGTCTTCAGCCCGGTGCCACCAGTGCCGGCACCATGCGTCAGGTTTCCAGCGCGCCTCCACAGTCCAAAGCTTCCGGCGAAAGTTCCCAGTCCGGAACCTCCAACGACGGGCCACAGTCCGGAACCTCCAGCGACGGGCCACAGTCCGGAACCTCCAGCGACGGGCCACAGTCCGGAACATCCAGCGACGGGCCACAGTCCGGAACATCCAGCGACGGGCCACAGTCCGGAACCTCCAGCGACGGACCACAGTCCGGAACCTCCGGCGACGGGCCACAGTCCGGAACCTCCGGCGATGATCCACGGTCCGGTTCTACAAAGGCGGAGGGATCAGCGTAAAGAGGGAGGGCTGCGTCCAGAACCAGAGCCGCCACCGAGGGTAGATGCCCACCCGGACCCTCCCCTATAGGTTCAGGTTTGCAGGCCGGGAGTCATTCCTGACTGATGTCTTGAGATGTTGCTTCAATATATCCAAATCATTTTCCTCCTACTCATGCCATCTATTTTGTGAAGCGCACCAGTCCCTCCTGCAGCAAAGCACCTCCATAACATGATGCTGCCACCCCCGTGCTTCACTGTTGAGATGGTGTTCTTCGGCTTGCAAGCCTCCCCCTATTTCCTCCAAACTGCAGGGTAGCCTAGTGGTTAGAGCATTGGACTAGTAACCGAAAGGTTGCAAGTTCAAATCCCAGAGCTCCCCGAGCTGACAAGGTACAAATCTGTCGTTCTGCCCCTGAACAAGCATTTAACCCACTGTTCCTAGGCCGTCATTGAAAATAAGAATTTGTTCTTAACTGACTTGCCTAGTAAAATTAATATTAAAAATTAAAAAACATAAATATGGTCTCATTTATCTCAGAACAGCATCCATGTTTGATTTCTATTAGCCATATATTTTTCAACTGTGCTGTAATGTTTCACAAATATCCTGATCCTTATTATCTTCATAATTTCTACAGATTGTAAATTAAAGATAAAGTGTTTTGTTAAGACTATTCTTAAATTATTGATTGATTGTGTATTACATTGTAGAATAATAGTGAAGACATCAAAACTATGAAATAACACATATGGAATCATGTAGTAACCAAAAAAGTGTTAAAAAAATCAAAATATACTTGATATTTTGGATTCTTCAAAGTAGCCACCCTTTGCCTTGATGACAGCTTCGCACATTCTTGGTATTCTCTCAACCAACTTCATGAGGAATGCTTTTCCAACAGTCTTGAAGGAGTTCTCACATATGCTGAGCACTTATTGGCTGCTTTTCCTTCACTCCACGGTCCAACTCATCCCAAACCATCTCAATTGGGTTGAGGTCGGGTGATTGTGGAGGCCAGGTCATCTGATGCAGCACTCCATCACGCTCCTTGGTCAAATAGCCTTAAACAGCCTTGAGGTGTGTTTTGGGTCATTGTTCTGTTGAAAAACAAATGATAGTCCCACTAAGCGCAAACCAGATGGGATGGTGTATCGCTGCAGAATGTTGTGGTAGCCATGCTGGTTAAGTGTGCCTTGAATTCTAAATAAATCACAGACAGTGTCACCAGCAAAGCACCCCCACACCATCAGACCTCCTCCATGCTTCACGGTCAGAACCGTACGTCTCACAAAGACACAACGGTTGGAAACAAAAATCTAAAATTTGGACCAAAGGACAGATTTCCACCGGTCTAACGTGTTTCTTGGCCAAAGCAAGTCTCTCTTATTGGTGTCCTTTTAGTAGTGGTTTCTTTGCAGCAATTCGACCATGAAGGCCTAATTCACCCAGTCTCCTCTGAACAGTTGATGTTGAGCTGTCTGCTACTTGAACTCTGTGAAGCATTTATTTGTGCTGCGATTTGAGGTGCATTTATGAACTTATCTAATAAACGTATCCTCTGCAGCAGATGTAACTCTGGGTCTCCTGTGTTAGTCCTCATGAGAGCCAGTTTCATCATAGCACTTGATGGTTTTCTGCGACTGCACTTGAAAAAAATTGACATTTTCCATATTGACTGACCTACATGGCTTGAAGTAATGATGGACTGTTGTTTCTCTTTCCTTATTTGAGCTGTTCTTGCCATAATATGGACTTGGTCTTTTACCAAATAGGGCTATCTTCTGTTTACCACCCCTATCTTGTCACAACACAACTGATTGGCTCAAATGCATTTTAAGAAGGAAAGAAATTCCACAAATTAACTTTTAACAAGGCAGACCTGTTAATTGAAATCCTTTCCAGGTGACTACCTCATGAAGCTGTTTGAGAGAATGCCAAGAGTGTGCAATATGTTGATTTGTTTAACACTTTTTTGGTTACACATGATTCCACATGTGTTATTTCATAGTTTTGATGTCTACGATATAGAAATTAGTCAAAATAAAGAAAAATCCTTGAATAAGTAGGTATGTCCAAACTTTTGACTGTTACTGTATATTTTTTTTAAAGAAATAAAATACCAAAATAATAATAATAGTACTAGTAGCAGCAGCGTAATGTGGGGAATGTGCGTCCGTGTGTGTAGAGACAGGTAAGTGTGCATAGTCAGTGCATATGGTTATGGAGAGAACAGTGTGTGCGTAGGCTCTGTTCAAAAGCCAAATCACAAGGCCAGGCTGCTGTCAAAAGGCCAGTTTTATTTTGCGTGCACGTGCACGTGTCCATTTTATCTATTCACTTACTGTAGGCCTCTTTGAAATCTGAATGGGAATCCCAGTGAATCTGGTTGGACATGTTACAATACCAATGTCAATTAAAATCATGTTTTAGCCTAGATCCTGAACAGGCAAGTCTCTCTTCCACTAATCATTATATTTCACATGAGATGGCTCTGACTTTAATCAGGGAACTTTACATGTAAGTAACACAGTCGAAATGTCTGACCATGAAACTGTAATGGAATACTATGTAGAGCCTACTCCTTCCCCAAGGGTGTCAGAGTTAAATAGTTATCATCAAACCTTGATCTCACCTCAAAATTTGTTATGTGCTTCCAATTCACACCGGTTCATATTCAAAACATCAGCAAAATGAAACACAAATCAGTAGGCTACACAAACAATGTATGTGTGTTTGTATCCCAGTACTACATCAACAGCAACTGAGCGAAGAATGGCCACCATGCACACACACACAAACACACAAACAAACAGAGCTTCTCTAGTTGGATAAATGGTACGAGAGACGCAGGGTCTCTAACCCAACCTACAGTAGATGGCCTCGGCCACCCTGAACCACTCAGCAACACCATTACCACCATACCATTAGTGCCTCCCTCCACCTCAGCCTGCTGAGTTATTACCATAATGAAACATTATAGCGCAGGATAGCAGAGCAATGCTGAGCGGCCCACATGATCCCACATCACCCCCCAGCCACCTAAAGTCACCCAATAAACTAATACAAGGATCCATCTTGAGACGGGAAACAGGGATTGGATTACACTGACACACACACATGGATCTCCCTCGAGAGACCACAACATTCACTGATTGGATGGTAGTGGATATTGGAAAGATCCATGAGTTTTGATAAAACATGAAAACATAAAATAATAATACAATATAGAGATTGAGATCCTCTGATCAATTCTAAAATCTCTGCTTATCTAAAACCCCTGATTGCAAAATTGCAGTAAAAATACCACTAGCCTTTGTTCATCTTATATACCATACCGTACATTACATTTGCATTATCTAGTTTCAGGGCCATGAAATCTGTTCATTCATTGGTTGAAGTCAGTTTAAATCCTAATGACATCATTATCTAGGAGACTAGCAGTTTCCACCAACAGCCACCCCATGGTCCTGATTGCCTCAAATCTCAGGCTGTTTTGATAACTCCGTAATCGACGTCCTCAAGACAAAACATTAAAAACCACTAGCAACAAACACTGGGAATAATGTAGCAAAAAGGGTCATTTAACATTTCGAAGTCGTGCCAGAAAATGTTGAGTTAAACATAGTGTTTACAATATACGGTGCATTCAGACCCCTTTATCCACAATTTGTTGGGTTACAGCCTTATTCTAAAATAGATGAGAAAAATATTTATTTAATCTATCTACACACAAAACCCCATAATGACAAAGTTTAAACAGGTTTTTAGAATATTTTGCACATTTATGAAAATAAAAAACAGATACCGTGCATAAGTATTCAGACCCTTTGCTATGAGACTCGAAATTGAGCTCAAGTGCATCCTGTTTCTAAAAACTGTCACACCCTGATCTGTTTCACCTGTCTTTGTGCTTGTCTCCACCCCCCTCCAGGTGTCGCCCATCCTCCCCATTATCCCCAGTGTATTCAAAGCTGTGTTCTCTGTTTGTCTGTTGCCAGTTCATTTTGTTTCGTCAAGCCTACCAGCGTTTTTCCCATGCTCCCGTTTTCTAGTTTTCCCAGTTTTGACCATTTTGCCTGCCCTGACCCTGAGCCTGTCTCCCGTTCTGTACCTTTCGGACTCTGCTCTGGATTACTGACCTCTGCTTGCCCTTGACCTGTCGTTTGCCTGCCCCCGTTTTCATAATACACTTTTGTCACTTCGAAACTATCTGCTGGGTCTTCTCCTGAGCCTTGACAAAAAAACAGTTTTTACTTTGCCGAGGAACTTAAAACTTTCCACCTTCTCCACTGCAGTCCCATCGATGTTGATAGGGGGGTGCACCCTCTGCTGTTTCTTGAAGTCCACGATCATCTCCTTTGAGGTTATTTTCCTGGCACCACATTCCCAGAGCTTTCTCCTCCTCCCTGTAGGCTGTCGTCGTTGTTAGTAATCAAGCCTATCACTGTTGTGTTTTCTGCAAATGTGATTATTGAGTTGGAGGAGTGCTTAGCCATGCAGTCATGGGTGAACAGGAAGTACAGGAGGGGGCTGAGCACGCACCCTTGTGGGGCCCCAGTGTTGAGGATCAGCGAAGTGGAGTTGTTGCTTCCTACCTTCACCACCTGGGGGCGGCCCATTAGGAAGTCCAGGAACCAATTGCACAGGGCGGAGTTCAGACCCAGGGTCTTGAGTGATGATGAGCTTGGAGGGTACTATGGTGGTGAATGCTGAACTATAATCAATGAACAGCATTGTCCAGATGGGATAGGGCAGTGTGCAGTGTGACGGCGATTGCATCATCTATGGACCTATTGGGGTGGTAAGCAAATTGAAGTGGTTCTAGGGTGACAGGTAAGGTGGAGGTGATATGTTCCTTGACTAGTCTTGCAAAGCACTTCTGGGAAGCAAGACATCGGTGTCCGCGACATGGCTGGTTTTCCTTTTGTAATCTATGCTTGTCTGTAGACCCTGCCACATACATCTCGTGTCTGAGCTGTTGAATCGCGACTCCGCTTTGTCTCTATACTGACGTTTTGCCTGTTTGATTGCCTTGCGGAGGGAATGACTTCTCTGTTTGTATTCTGCCATATTCCCAGTCACCTTGCCATGATTAAATGTGGTCATTTGCGCTTTCAGTTTTGCATGAATGCTGCCATCTATCCACAGCTTATGGTTAGGGTAGGTTTTAATAGTCACAGTGGGTACAACATCTCCTATACACTTCCTGATAAACTCAGTCAGCGTCTCTGTGTATACGTCAATATTATTCTCGGAAGCTACCCGGGAACATATCCCAGTTCGCGTGATCAAAACAATCTTGAAGAATGGATTCCGATTGGTCTGACCAGCGTTGAATAGTCCTTAGCACGGGCACTTCCTGTTTTCTGCCTTTAGGAAGGGAGGAGCAAAATGGAGCCGTGGTCAGATTTGCTGAAAGGAGGGCGGGGGAGGTCCTTGTATGCATCCTGGAAGTTATGCATACAACAAAGTATTGAGATAAACTTTCTTTATTGACCAAATACATATTTTCCACCATAATTTGCAAATATATTCATAAAAAATCCTACAATGTGATGAAAATTACAGGCCTCTCTCATCTTTTTAAGTGGGAGAACTTGCACAATTGGTGGCTGACTAAATACTTTTTTGCCCCACTGTATGTGTGAAGCGACTTGATCATAGCCTGATAAAGACTTCTTGATTCCAGGCTAACTTGACTATTCTTCTGCAGTAAAAAGGGAAAGCAGAGGACATGGGGTAAATCTATTTGAATTCAATCACTTTTTGACAGCATCCCTTTTGATTTAAACAAAACTTTCCATAGATTTTTGCCTATAGCCCTTTGGACATGAATGCACAATTATAGATTTTGTTTACGATAACGGTACATACACATGCATGACACAAATTTAGACTGGATTACAGAGTATAGGCCTACTGAGATTACTAGAGCATAGGAGCGGCAGGATTTGTGACATAAATATAATGACCACACTACTCTTTAATGAAAAGTCCATATCGGCTAACACTATTTTGTACATCGCGCTGTAACGTACAACTGATCTTATTTTTGCACCCAAAAAAATGCAATACTTCCAGGTCAACTGCAATATGAATACTATTGTAAAGCACAATTTCTCCCCTTTCCAGCAAAATCAATGACGAGACCTTCATGCTGCCCGTCTCTGCATGATTGAAGAAGGCAATGAGCTCCGTTGGGTCTTTATAAAAGTGTCGATAAGATGTGTGGGGAAACCTCTTTTTTTTTCACCCGATCTGTCCAACCTATCACCTCTAACATGTAAATAAAACACTATAAAGAGTCTATATAATGTGTCCTTACATACCTATTTGAAGATTTGTGTCAAATTTGAATTGGGTTTTTAAGGCGGAGCTAAAGTTATCTTCGGAAGTAAAAAGCGGCTGTCTCGGCTTTGAGAGTCATGATGGCTTGCGGACGCAAAGAAACGAATGCATTCAGTTGTACAATTGACTAGGAATCCACCCCTTACCCTGTCCCTTCCCGGTCTTGTTTTAAAACTGTGAGAGAATGAGGCTGTAAGACACAGAATGAGGTGCATTACGCGTGCTGTACGTTACGCCATGACACGTCACAATTTAACGTACAGCGTCGGGCCATTATCATGTCAATCAACGCTTGAATAGAAACATAGTTCACGCCCCAGATTTTGATGCCAACACAGTCGCTACAGTCCCATTAGTTTTCATTGCAGCCTCGTTTGAATGGTGCAGTTGCGTAAATTTGTACTGAATGGGGTTCGTCAACAGTAGGTAGGTATTGGTCCATATTTGAAAACCTTCCCTTTAGCTCAACTAACAAGTTCTCCCATGATTAGCGAAATGACACAGTAGATAGTATTCTGGCATTGTTTCAACCCCAGTGCTGCTATGAAGGGCAGGGGAGGTTCACAATCATCCATGCACACTCAATCTCCATGAAACATTGATGAGAGCCATATCACTCATACCACAACAGCTGTAGTTGTACTGTAGTCTATGTGATCAACAGGTATCTCCCTCTCTCTACAGTAGGTCTGCTCATGTCAGCACCTGATGCAGCCTCTAAATCTGTTGTTACTGAGGATAAAGGTACTTGCTCATGGGGGAAGGATTAGGAGCAGAGAGGCAGGCACAGAGAAAATCCTCTTCTCCTCCCAGGGAGGGAGGGAGGGAGGGAGGGAGGGAGGGAGAGGGAGAGAGAGGAGAGAGAGAGAGAGAGGGAGAGAGCTGGAGAGAGAGAGAGAGAGATGTAGCTAGAGAGCTGGAGAGAGAGAGAGATGTAGCTAGAGAGCTGGAGAGAGAGAGAGATGTAGCTGGAGAGCTGGAGAGAGAGAGAGAGATGTAGCTAGAGAGCTGGAGAGAGAGAGATGTAGCTAGAGAGCTGGAGAGAGAGAGATGCAGCTAGAGAGCTGGAGAGAGAGAGATGCAGCTAGAGAGATGGCAGAGAGAGATGCAGCTAGAGAGATGGCAAGAGAGAGAGAGAAAACAGCTACACTACTGCTACAGTAGAGTACAGGCCCTGCTTGGCTCCTCCAGAGATGGTTACATAACTTGGCAAAAACTAGTCCTTCCCTCCTCCACACAGACAGACAGAAAGAGAGACAGACAGAAGAGAGACAGACAGAGACAGACAGAAGGCGAGACCGACAGAGGGCGAGACCGACAGAGAACGACAGAGACCGACAGGGCGAGACCGACAGAGGACGAGACCGACAGGGGGTGAGAAAGACAGAAGGAAAGGTGGGCAAACGACCCTGTAGCTACCTGAATCACACAGTTAAACATAACACCCCAAACATTTTCTTTTACAGTGGGGGCAACTGATTCCTTTCTTAAATCAATGCTTATTACTCGCTTTGACTATTTTCTAACCCTGACTGCTGAACCAACGTTTAACCCCGATCATATGTTGTGAGGAGTTCGACACTTTTGTACGTTTACTGATGCTGGTACTGTATGAACGTCAAGAACATTAAGAGAAAGTGTGTGAGTGTCGCATAAGGTTCTTTAGTGATTCAATAAACAAAATGTATTTCTACATAAGAGCCTTGTGAATTAACACTGTTGCTGCTTCTCTTAAAGGGAAACAACATGCTTAAAGGAGACTGGACAAAACCTCCCTCTTTATTCATTCAAACAAATCTTCTTATTTTCTTTACTGGAAGCCACCCCCAACTACAAACACATTAAGCACAAATAAATCAGGAGACAGTTCTGTTATAGCAGTCAGTTTATGTTCACATCAGCACCGAGAGGTACAGTAACTGTTATGCAAGCAGAGGGAGGAGATAGATATAGACCCTGATCCCAAAACTTTTGAAATTAGACAAGCTTTGCGGCAGATTCTGCATTCACCTTTGATTTCCTCTCCCACTCACTCCTACTGGTGCTGCTCACATTCAACAGACACTGGTTCATGTCATTGTGATGCTATATTCTCTCTCCACCAACTCCAGTCTATCTAGCAGCCCCCATCGGAAGGCAGACCTAATAGGGAGATAGGCTATAGCCTATCACCGCCCACTGTGAACATTCTCCAAAACCTCTCACAACGTTTCTAGCCTAAATGATATAATGATAGTTGTTACGGAAGAGGCTATAATAAGCCCTCACTCATTCCTCTGGAGTGGTTGCGAGTGTGTGAGTGTGTGTAAGTGTGTGTGTGTGTTCCATTCCACATGACGCAAGGTAAAATGATCTGGCGATCTTCTTCCATCTGTCTCTGCGAAGCACTTCAAATGGTAACCAAATATGACACAGCAAGCCAGCCCCCTGAAGAGTTATATTCTAATGGCTTTTCAAAATCAGCCCCAGTACAGTCCCAATTCCAACCAAGCCATTATCCTACTTCTCTATGGCTTTCAGTATCATACAGTGCCTGGAAAAATATTAAGCATGCATCCATCATTTTATTGGGGAATTGCACCGGCTGAATTGGCCTCGTTTTTATGTTTGCTCCTCGAGAGATAAAGGCGGCCTTGGCAGAAGCCAAAAGGGAGTTGGCTTGGGGGTGTGGTTTGATGTCGGGTGTCTCTTTGGTGTGTCCTTGCCTCCAGCAAGACACACCCATCTGTCAGCACCTTGCCCACAGCTCTTTCCCCCCCACTCAGTCATAACAAACAAACCTCCTGCAGGTTGAGTTCAATAAGTACAAGCAGATGTATAGTAAGATGTTGGAGGACACAACACAACAAACAAAATATGAAACAGCAGCAAATGACATTTAGTCAATAGCCTACAGAGTAATATGAAAATACTGCAATTGCTGAATTTAATTTGTGTTCTTTCAAATGTAGTAACAGGTCTGTGTAGAATAAATAATCCTTTACGTACAGTGCATTCGGAAGGTATTCAGACCACTTGACTTTTTCCACATTTTGTTACATTAGCCTTAATCAAAAAAAATTATATATATCAGCAATCTACACAGAATACCCCATAATGACAAAGCGAAAACAGGTTTTTAGAAAGTTTTGAAATGGTTTAAAAAGTCTAAAACAGATATTCAGACCCTATGCAATGAGACTCGAAATTGAGCTTAGGTGCATCCCGTTTCCATTGTTTCCGCGACCTGATTGGATTCCACCTGTGGTAAATTCAATTAAATGGACATGAATTGGAAAGGCACACACCTTTGGAAAGGCACACACCTTTCTATTTAAGGTCCCACAGTTAACAGTGCATGCCAAAGACAAAATCAAGCCATGAGTTCAGAGGAATTGTCCATAAAGCACCGAGACAAGATTGTGTCGAGGCACAGATGTTGGGAAGGGTACAATATTTTTTTTTGCAGCATTGAAGATCCCCAAGAACACAGTGGCCTCCATCATTCTCAAATGGAAGAAGTTTGGAACCAGTAACTCTTCCTAGAGATGGCCACCCAGCTAAACTGAGCAGAGAGGTGGTCAGAGAGGTGACCAAGAATCTGATTGTCACTCTGAAGGAGGTCCAGAGTTCCTCTGTGGAGATGAGAGAACCTTCCAGAAGGACAACCCTATTTGCAGCACTCCAACAATCAGGCCTTTATGGTAGAGACTCTCAGACTAAAGACTCTCAGACCATGAGAAACACGATTCTCTGGTCTGATGAAACCAAGATTGAACACTTTGGCCTGAATCCCAAGTGTCACATCTGGAGGAAACCTGGCACCATCCCTACTGTGAAGCATGGTGGTGGCATCATCATGCTGTGGAGATGTTTTTCAGCGGCAGGGACTGGGAGACTAGTCAGGATCGAGGGAAGGATGATAGGAGCAAAGTACATAGAGATCCTTGATGAAAATCTCTTCAAGAGCACTCAGGACCTCAGACTGGGGTGACGTTTCAGCTTCCAACAGGACATCGACCCTAAGAACCCAGCCAAGACAACACAGGAGTGATTTCGGGACAAGTCTCTGAATGTCCTTGAGTGGCCCAGACAGAGCCCGGACTTGAACCCGATCTAACATCTCTGGAGAGACCTGAAAATAGCTGTGCAGCAACGCTCCCCATCCAACCTGACAGAGCTTGAGAGGATTTGCAGAGAAGAATGGGAAAAACTCCCCAAATACAGGTGTGCAAGCTTGTAGCATAATACCCAAGAAGACTCAAGGCTGTAATCGATGCCAAAGGCGCTTCAACAACATACTAAGTAAAGTATGTTGTCTTTAACCTCCCCACGTCTACCTTTGACTCATTCCTCTCTGCCTCCTTCTTTCCACTCCTCTCCTCTTTTGACCTCACCCTCTCACCTTCCCCCCCTACTCACAAGGCAGGCAATACGCTCGACCTCATCTTTACTAGATGCTGTTCTTCCACTAACCTCACTGCAACTCCCCTCCAAGTCTCCGACCACTACCTTGTATCCTTTTCCCTCTCGCTCTCATCCAACACTTCCCACACTGCCCCTACTCGGATGGTATCGCGCCGTCCCAACCTTCGCTCTCTCTCCCCCGCTACTCTCTCCTCTTCCATCCTATCATCTCTTCCCTCTGCTCAAACCTTCTCCAACCTATCTCCTGATTCTGCCTCCTCAACCCTCCTCTCCTCCCTTTCTGCATCCTTTGACTCTCTATGTCCCCTATCCTCCAGGCCGGCTCGGTCCTCCCCTCCCGCTCCGTGGCTCGACGACTCATTGCGAGCTCACAGAACAGGGCTCCGGGCAGCCGAGCGGAAATGGAGGAAAACTCGCCTCCCTGCGGACCTGGCATCCTTTCACTCCCTCCTCTCTACATTTTCCTCTTCTGTCTCTGCTGCTAAAGCCACTTTCTACCACTCTAAATTCCAAGCATCTGCCTCTAACCCTAGGAAGCTCTTTGCCACCTTCTCCTCCCTCCTGAATCCTCCTCCCCCTCCCCCTCCCTCTCTGCAGATGACTTCGTCAACCATTTTGAAAAGAAGGTCGACGACATCCGATCCTCGTTTGCTAAGTCAAACGACACCGCTGGTTCTGCTCACACTGCCCTACCCTGTGCTCTGACCTCTTTCTCCCCTCTCTCTCCAGATGAAATCTCGCGTCTTGTGATGGCCGGCCGCCCAACAACCTGCCCGCTTGACCCTATCCCTCCTCTCTTCTCCAGACCATTTCCGGAGACCTTCTCCCTTACATCACCTCGCTCATCAACTCATCCCTGACCGCTGGCTACGTCCCTTCCGTCTTCAAGAGAGCGAGAGTTGCACCCCTTCTGAAAAAACCTACACTCGATCCCTCCGATGTCAACAACTACAGACCAGTATCCCTTCTTTCTTTTCTCTCCAAAACTCTTGAACGTGCCGTCCTTGGCCAGCTCTCCCGCTATCTCTCTCAGAATGACCTTCTTGATCCAAATCAGTCAGGTTTCAAGACTAGTCATTCAACTGAGACTGCTCTTCTCTGTATCACGGAGGCGCTCCGCACTGCTAAAGCTAACTCTCTCTCCTCTGCTCTCATCCTTCTAGACCTATCGGCTGCCTTCGATACTGTGAACCATCAGATCCTCCTCTCCACCCTCTCCGAGTTGGGCATCTCCGGCGCGGCCCACGCTTGGATTGCGTCCTACCTGACAGGTCGCTCCTACCAGGTGGCGTGGCGAGAATCTGTCTCCTCACCACGCGCTCTCACCACTGGCGTCCCCCAGGGCTCTGTTCTAGGCCCTCTCCTATTCTCGCTATACACCAAGTCACTTGGCTCTGTCATAACCTCACATGGTCTCTCCTATCATTGCTATGCAGACGACACACAATTAATCTTCTCCTTTCCCCCTTCTGATGACCAGGTGGCGAATCGCATCTCTGCATGTCTGGCAGACATATCAGTGTGGATGACGGATCACCACCTCAAGCTGAACCTCGGCAAGACGGAGCTGCTCTTCCTCCCGGGGAAGGACTGCCCGTTCCATGATCTCGCCATCACGGTTGACAACTCCATTGTGTCCTCCTCCCAGAGCGCTAAGAACCTTGGCGTGATCCTGGACAACACCCTGTCGTTCTCAACTAACATCAAGGCGGTGGCCCGTTCCTGTAGGTTCATGCTCTACAACATCCGCAGAGTACGACCCTGCCTCACACAGGAAGCGGCGCAGGTCCTAATCCAGGCACTTGTCATCTACCGTCTGGATTACTGCAACTCGCTGTTGGCTGGGCTCCCTGCCTGTGCCATTAAACCCCTACAACTCATCCAGAACGCCGCAGCCCGTCTGGTGTTCAACCTTCCCAAGATCTCTCACGTCACCCCGCTCCTCCGCTCTCTCCACTGGCTTCCAGTTGAAGCTCGCATCCGCTACAAGACCATGGTGCTTGCCTACGGAGCTGTGAGGGGAACGGCACCTCAGTACCTCCAGGCTCTGATCAGGCCCTACACCCAAACAAGGGCACTGCGTTCATCCACCTCTGGCCTGCTCGCCTCCCTACCACTGAGGAAGTACAGTTCCCGCGCAGCCCAGTCAAAACTGTTCGCTGCTCTGGCCCCCCAATGGTGGAACAAACTCCCTCACGACGCCAGGACAGCGGAGTCAATCACCACCTTCCGGAGACACCTGAAACCCCACCTCTTTCAGGAATACCTAGGATAGGATAAAGTCATCCTTCTCACCCCCCCCCTTAAAAGATTTAGATGCACTATTGTAAAGTGGCTGTTCCACTGGATGTCTTAAGGTGAACGCACCAATTTGTAAGTCGCTCTGGATAAGAGCGTCTGCTAAATGACTTAAATGTAAATGTGTCCGAATTACTTAAGTAAATGGAATATTTAAGTGTTTTATTTTTAATACATTTGCAAAAATGTGTCATTATGGGGTATTGTGTGTAGATTGATAAGGGGGAAAAAAACAATTTAATCAATTTTAGAATAAGGCTGTAACATAACAAAATGTGGAAAAAGTCAAGTGGTCTGAATACTTCCCGAATGCACTGTAAACCAAAGAAGCAGTGTTCTGCTACTATAACAATGTGAATTTTTCATCTTTCATTGTCATTCCCAGCCGATACAGTGCCTATCGGCATTTTGTCTGGTGGTAATGGGGCTACCTTGGCAAACATGTAGGTGATCATACCTTTTTGTGTGTTGTCCCGTATGCAACAGGAGTTCCCTTATC
Source organism: Oncorhynchus nerka (assembly GCF_034236695.1). NCBI lineage: Eukaryota > Metazoa > Chordata > Actinopteri > Salmoniformes > Salmonidae > Oncorhynchus > Oncorhynchus nerka. The sequence goes on along the minus strand of NC_088419.1, from coordinate 37,310,351 downwards.
CTAGTACAGAATATACCGTGTTTTCCCCTCCTCATATTGACTAATACCATATCATTGAATTTAAAAAAAGACAATACAATTAAAAGTTGTGTCTAGTCAAATTTTAATGCCGAGTGCCCGGTCTCTCTCCATTCAGTATCAAGCCCGTCTTTCAGTCTGGACTTCATCACATCATATTGCAGGTCTCCAATGTTCTGGCTTCATACATGTTTCTGTGAACACATACACAACATAGTCACTGTTCTATTACCAATGGCAGTTAGGATAGATCATATCGGACACACAAACAGTTACTATGTTCAAGTTTGAACAGGTCTGATTAAACCTAACCAATTATGGTCTCCCCGTTACATGACTGAGGCTGCCATCTGGCAAAAAGCAGCTCCAGTCCATCTAAAGAAATGGGCAGAGTTGAGGCAGAGTTCATCAGTGATACACGGAATGAAAAGGGTGTTGCTATTACTGGACATTTGTGCTGTACTGTATTATTAGTCATCACCTCATTGTGGATGTGTTGAGTGGATCTGTTGAGTGCCGGTTCTCTCTCATCTCATGCATCTGTGAACACATACACACAGTCACTGTTCTATTACCAATGGCAGTTAGGAATTGGTGATATCTGAAACACTAACATATGCTATGTTGAACAGAGACTAGACCTGCCTAATTCTGTTCTCCCCGTCAACGATGGTTGGTGAGCAGGCAATAGGTAAAGCTGGAGGTAGAGCCTTTTCCAGAGCCCCATTGATGGGCATAGCACCGTAGATCAGCTCCTAGCCCCTCATCAAAGATACTGGTCGGTAACACACAAACACACACACACACAGAGCACTGATTACATTATCAAAGGGGGTTATGATTATCCTGGTGGAACTAACCTGATCGCTGCATTCACCTTTCTATTTCACTTCAGATATCATAAAATGTGAAGTAAAATACAATGGTGAACACCACGATCAGGCTGGTTCCACGAGGCTAGGTTATGCCCTTCACATGATATGCCTCTAAGAAGTGGAAAATAAGCAACAAATGTCATTTTACATCAATTCTGTCCCAGAATTGGGTTATCAAATGTTTCAAAGTAATGAAGTGGGTTACCTTCTGTATTTGTACAAATGATGAGCTGATCAAAATGTGTTTTCTCATGGCTCGTTCGTCCCTCTGCAGCAATATGTTTGGAACATCAAAACGCAATAAAATCACAGTATCAAATCGCAATACATATAGAATTGCAATACATATCGTATCGGCACCTAAATATTGTGAAAATATCGTATTGTGAGGTCCCTGGCAATTCCCAGCCCTATAAATTACACAAACTTAAGAGTAGCATGTAAATACAATGACATTGCTAGAGTAGGCAAATAATTAGTGGGAAACAACTTTGCCATATTATGATGTCATCAAATTTACTCTAGAGAGATTGCATTGTTTCCATTACTGTTATTAGCAAAGTTTGTCAAAAATAGCTAGCAATGCTAATGTTAGCTAGCTAAAATACGGTGGCCCCCTCAATCTGAGTTAGCTGGCTAAAGTTATACTGCATCTAAAGTCAATCCGGCGACATCAGAATCATGCCATAAGGTTTTCCTACTAGTTATTTGCCTTCTTTTGAAATAGTATTGTGTTTCCAAGCCAAATCTGAGTTGTATTAAGGTAGGCTAAAGTTAGCCAGCAAGCTAGCTAGGTTCCAAACTCTGTTTTAGAAAAGATGGACTTTATGACAAAATTATCCTTTGCAATCAGTTTTTACACTATAAACAAATGTTCCTGACTCATATCAATGCCACAGGCTGTTTTCAGGGATGAATAGGTTTTTAGGGGCAGTGGCTCTGTAAAATACAAAAGGCCAGTTATTAGGGCTGTGACGATACTAGTATCACAATATCTTTCCCCCAAAAAACTGCTGTATGTAAACTATTGTGTGATATAGCTTGGAAAATAAACAAATGTGACTGGATGACAGCTTAATGATGTTAATTTCCAACATTAGGGCTGTTTTCCTAAAGAAGTTAAATCCGCTTGTTTTCTCTCCTTGCCACAATACTAACGAGTATCGTGATACTGGTATCGTCCCAGCCCTACCCGTTATATCAGTGGATTTGAGGTCACATTTTGATAGAGAAAGGGAGAGAGAGAAGAAAAGCATAGGTGCCTCACCCTGACTCACAACTGAGAATATATTGACACATCTACATGGAAACTCATAAGATGATCGAGGCTTGAATGCTGGAGTGGCTTGGACCAAGACATACTTATTTGTGTTCAATCAGTGAAATCAGATTCACTTTCTTTCATGTCATCACATTTCAATGGGGGACCATTTTTCTATTCAAAATATTCTTGTGGCAACCACTTATTGGTATTGAACCATGATAAGAGGTCAGATTACCATAACTATTTCCTCCCAAGGACCAAGGGGGAATTTCCATTTCCTCGCTTCCTCACATCCTCTATACTTAATCCTCTCTATGCCTCTTCTTCAAAACATCAGAGGGAAGTGAGGAGAGGATTTTGAGGAGACAACTAATTTCCTTCTGGCATTTTGAAATGGAGGCAGGGAGAGGATGGAACAAGGAAAAACTTTGAGATTCACCCAAAGAGTGCCCACTCTTATGGCTGTGCCATTACTGTCTTTTCTCTATTCAACTGTAGCATACATATAAAATCGTTCTCTGGGAATTTAAATTGGGTTCAAGGGGAGATATGAGAATACTGTGATTGAGGTTCAGAATGTCAGTTGTCACTCGGCTCATCGGGACACAAAACCTACAGAAAAGATAGCAGGCTCAAGAAGAAGATCACGAACTAGGAATTAAAAATTCAACAAGCAATTCTGACAGCAAATCACCTTGACACAGGTGAAAGACAGGGGAATTGTGGGGACAGTACTGACACCATATGTCCTATTCTATATTCTTAAAACTCCATGCCTCTGTGAAACAAACTGAAAAACACTTTGTTCTTATAAATCTTCCACAGGATCGGTGTCCGTCCACGGGACAGTTGAGCTAACGTAGGCTAATGCGATTAGCATGAGTTTGTAAGTAACTAGAACATTTCCCAGGACATAGACATATCTGATATTGGCAGAAAGCTTAAATTCTTGTTAATCTAATTGCACTGTCCAATTTGCCATTACTATTACAGTGAAAGAATACCATGATTGAGGAGAGTGCACATTTGGGCAGTCTTGATACAAAGGTTTGAACAGAAATGCAATGGTTCATTGGATCAGTCTAAAATGTTGCAAACGCACACTGCTGCCATCTAGTTGCAAAAATCTAAATTGCACCTGGGCTGGAATAATACATTATGGCCTTTCTCTTGCATTTCAAAGATGGCACAAAAAAAATACAAAAGAATAGTTGTTTTTTTTCTTTGTAATATCTTTTACCAGATCTATTGTGTTATATTCTTCTACAATCCTTTCACATTTCCACAAACTTCAAAGTGTTTCCTTTCAAATTATACCAATAATATGCATATCCTTGCTTCAGGGCCTGAGGCAGTTAGATTTGGGTATGTAAATTTAGGCGAAAATGGAAAAAAAGGGCAGATCCTTAAAAGTTATACAACCTCGGATTAAGCACCCCAATATCCCGCATAACACCCAAACACTTTTGCAACACTCTCAAGCTATAATAATTTCACAGTGACTACAGATCGAAAGTACCTATTAGCTAAATATTGTGTGACGCATAATTTCTCAGAGTTTTGAGAATTAATTTGTGTTGTGCATTGTCCCTACCAAATAAATGTTATAAATAAAATGTTTTAAAGTTGTATAACATTTTGGCGAGGAATAGCTGTGTAGTGTGTAGCCTGACAGCTCTAAGATAATGATGCTGAAGAAAGCCATCCTATTAAAGATGAAACAATGATCATACGTTATTGTGAAAAATAAGCTAATGACGATGGGAGAAAGCCTTACGGAGACCCTTATTGTGAAGTAATATAATCACAGGTTACATATATTAATCCCACATTACGCCATGTCTTTCAAACCCATAGATGGACTAAGATGCCCTATGGCCCTATGGCCATGCACCTGCATTTCGTTTCTATGGAAACTCCTAATCTCCTAGCAACCATGCATTGAGTTTTTGAAAGCATGATTAATATTGCAAAATTATTTTTATGTTTGTTTAAATGTATTTCATTTTTTTAAATAGCCAAGGTAGAAATAATTATGTAATTTGCCTTCGAGTTCTACTTTGTTTGCGGTAAAGCAAAATTAGAACATATGGCTGTAACAGTGTAACACTGCTCTGTGACTGCATGATGGCCTCCTGGTCACCTGGTTGTATGCTACCAGAATATTTTCTTTACAGCTTTATTGATAACATTATACTGTATCACTTATATACTTTTTTTATATACATTGAAATTCCCCCATTTTTTGCTCCTGAGTGGCACAGTGGTCTAATGAATTGCATTGCATTGTTGTGGCATCACTACAGCCTGGGGTTCGATCCCCAGTATCATTACCGGCTGTGACCTGGAGTCCCATAGGGTGGCGTACAATTGGCCCAGTATCATCCGGGTTAGTGGAGGGTTTGGCCGTGGGGGCTTTACTTGGCTCATCACACTCTAGCGACTTGTGGCGGTCCAGGCTCCTGCAGGCTGACTCTGGTCATCAGTTGAACAGTGCTTCCTCTGACACATTGGTGCGGCTGGCTTCCGGGTTAAGCGAGCGGGAGTTAAGAAGCACGCTTTGGTGGGTTATGTTTCGGAAGACGCATGACTCGACCTTCACCTCTCCTAAGCCCGTCGGGGAGTTGCAGCGTTGAGACAAGATCGTAATCATGAAATTGGGGAGAAAAAGGGGGTAGAAATTACAAAAATAAAATACAAATAAATATATCCAATTTTGACAATGACCTAAAGAGACCAATTAATTGTATTTTACATTCAAACCTGATCATATATTGGTGCCTGTCCTATTTCCTGTCTGGAATCAAAAGCAGACAGGTAAATTATGTCAAGTTGAAGCCAAATTGTGCAGCGCTCCAGATGTATTTACACAACCACTCTCGTGTGTAAAAGTTAATAGCACCTTTTTCATGGAGAACGTTCATTCCTCAAACTGTCTGCAGATAAGCAATCTACCTTCAGTCAGTGCTGAGAACCTAGGGGGTTTATTTCCAATGGCGGGAGACTTGCAACTCCACTGGATACGCTGGTACGGCAGTACAGGCAATTTGCCACTTTAGATTCCTATCTGCTTTCCTTTTATGCCTTGTCTTCAATGTGTTCAGGTGCCTTGAGAGAGGAATTGATATGATTTGATTTTGTTTGTCTCCCATATGTCCAGGGGTGAACATGAGAAGTACCTGACGTTTTAAATGGGCTATTTGTTTCATTCAGTTTAGCAGGAGGCTCACCAAGGCAATCATGAATTCTGGGTGCATTGAGGACACTGGTGATAGTTTTTTATTTATCTAACTAGGCAAGTCAGTTAAGAACAAATTCTTATTTTCAGGAACTTAAAGCTTGGTCGCAAATGGGTCTTCCAAATGGACAATGACCCCAAGCATACTTCCAAAGTTGTGGCAAAATGGCTTAAGGAAAACAAAGTCAAGGTATTGGAGTGGCCATCACAAAGCCCTGACCTCAATCCTATAGAAAAATTGTGGGCAGAACTGGAAAAGCATGTGTGCGAGCAAGGAGGCCTACAAAGTGCCAGCTCTGTCAGGAGGAATGGGCCAAAATTCACCCAACTTATTGTGGGAAGCTTGTGGAAAGGCTACCCGAAACCTTTGACCCAAGTTCAATCATTTAAAGGCAATGCTGCCAAATACTAGTTGAATGTATGTAAACTTCTAACCCACTGGGAGTGTGATAAAAGAAATAAAAGCTGAAATAAATCATTCTCTCTGCTATTATATTGACAATAAAGTAATCCTAACTAACCTAAGATCCTTAGTTAGATCCTAACTGACCTAAAACAGGGAATTATTACGAGGATTAAATGTCAGGAATTGTGAAAAACAGATTTTAAATGTATTTGGCTAAGGTGTATGTAAACTTCCGACTTCAACTGTACATACATACTTACAGTACCAGTCAAAAGTTTGTGTAAGGGCTATTTAACCAAGGAGAGTGATGGAGTCCTGCAGTGCGAAGGAAAAGCAACCAACAAGTGCTCAGCACATTTGGGAACTCCTTCAAGTTGGTTGAGAGAATGAGTGTGCAAAGCTGTCATCAAGGCAAAGGTGATTTGTTAAATGCTTTTTGTTTACTACATGATTCCATATATGTTATTTCATAGTTTTGATGTTTTCACTATTATTCTACAATGTAGAAAATAGTAAAATAAAGAAAAACCCTTGAATGAGTAGGTGTGTCCAAACTTTTGACTGGTACTGTAATATATATACAGTGGGGAGAACAAGTATTTGATACACTGCCAATTTTGCAGGTTTTCCTACTTACAAAACATGTAGAGGTCTGTAATTTTTTATCATAGGTACACTTCAACTGTGAGAGATGGAATCTAAAACAAAAATCCAGAAAATCATGATTGTATGATTTTTATGTAATTAATTTGCATTTTATTGCATGACATAAGTATTTGATCACCTACCAACCAGTAAGAATTCCGGCTCTCACAGACCTGTTAGTTTTTCTTTAAGAAGCCCTCCAGTGGTTAAGGGCGCTGTACTGCAGCACCAGCTGTGTCACCAGAGACTCTGGGTTCGCACCCAGGCTCTGTCGTAACCGGCCGCAACCGGGAGGTCCGTGGGGCGACGCACAATTGGCCTAGCGTCGTCCGGGTTAGGGAGGGGTTGGCCAGTAGGGATATCCTTGTCTCATCGCGCACCAGCGACTCTTGTGGCAGGCCGGGCGCAGTGCACGCTAACCAAGGTTGCCAGCTGCACGGTGTTTCCTCCGACACATTGGTGCGGCTGGCTTCTGGGTTGGATGCTCGGTGTGTTAAGAAGCAGTGCGGCTTGGTTGGGTTGTGTATCGGAGGACGCATGACTTTCAACCGTCGTCTCTCCCGAGCCCGTACGGGAGTTGTTAGCGATGAGACAAGATAGTAGCTACTAAACAATTGGACACCAAATTCAAAAAAAGAAAAAAAAGAAGCCCTCCTGTTCTCCACTCATTACCTGTATTAACTGCACCTGTTTGAACTCGTTACCTGTATAAAAGACACCTGTCCACACACTCAATCAAACATACTCCAACCTCTCCACAATGGCCAAGACCAGCGAGCTGTGTAAGGACATCAGGGATAAAATTGTAGACCTGCACAAGGCTGGGATGGGCTACAGGACAATAGGCAAGCAGCTTGGTGAGAAGGCAACAACTGTTGGCGCAATTATTAGAAAATGGAAAAAGTTCAAGATGATGGTCAATCATCCTCGCTCTGGGGCTCCATGCAAGATCTCACCTCGTGGGGCATCAATGATCATGAGGAAGGTGAGAGATCAGCCCAGAACTACACGGCAGGACCTGGTCAATGACCTGAAGAGAGCTGGGACCACAGTCTCAAAGAAAACCATTAGTAACACACTACGCCGTCATGGATTAAAATCCTGCAGCGCACGCAATGTCCCCCTGCTCAAGTCAGCGCATGTCCAGGCCCGTCTGAAGTTTGCCAATGACCATCTGGATGATCCAGAGGAGGAATGGGAGAAGGTCATGTGGTCTGATGAGACAAAAATAGAGCTTTTTGGTCTAAACTCCACTCGCCGTGTTTGGAGGAAGAAGAAGGATGAGTACAACCCCAAGAACACCATCCCAACTGTGAAGCATGGAGGTGGAAACATCATTCTTTGGGGATGCTTTTCTGCAATGGGGACAGGATGACTGCACCGTATTGAGGGGAGGATGGATGGGGCCATGTATCGTGAGATCTTGGCCAACAACCTCCTTCCCTCAGTAAGAGCATTAAAGATGGGTCGTGGCTGGTTCTTCCAGCATGACAATGACCCGAAACACACAGCCAGGGCAACTAAGGAGTGGCTCCGTGAGAAGCATCTCAAGTTCCTGGAGTGGCCTAGCCAGTCTCTAGACCTGAACCCAATAGAACATTTTTGGAGGGAGCTGAAAGTCCGTATTGCCCAGCGATAGCCCTGAAAACTGAAGGATCTGGAGAAGGTCTGTATGGAGGAGTGGGTCAAAATCCCTGCTGTAGTGTGTGCAAACCTGGTCAAGAACTACAGGGAACGTATGATCTCTGTAATTGCAAACAAAGGTTTTTGTACCAAATATTAAGTTCTGTTTTTCTGATGTATAATAATTATAATGCAATAAAATGCAAATTAATTACTTAAAAATCATACAATGTGATTTTCTGGATTTTGTTTTAGATTCCGTCTCTCACAGTTGAAGTGTACCTTTGATAAAAATTACAGACCTCTACATGCTTTGTAAGTAGGAAAACCTGCAAAATTGGCAGTGTTTCAAATACTTGTTCTCCCCACTGTATACATATATATGCTACTGTAGGCTACAAAGTAAACTTTCCTGTGGAACTGACTCACCCAATGATGAAGATGAAACTACTCACCGGTGATGGCCGATAGCCTATCTCAAGGTAAGCTGCTGCTAAAAATTGAGGACTAATATCTCTGTAGAAGCAAAAATTAGTTCTCAACTCCCAATTTGAGCGAACAGCATAGTTTTTCTAAACTTAACGTTTTTTTCCAGCAAATGTATTTAGAAATTTGCGAAAGGGAAACTAACAGCCGCAACCAACCATAGCAATATAATCCATAGATGGCAGTTCCCATTCAAGTCGGAACTGCCGTCCGTTGCTAGTGTACCCATGAGTTTAATTGACAAATTGCCAGGGTCAGAGGTTCCAAAACCTTTTTGGATTATATGTGTGTGACCACAAAGCAGCAAGCTTTTCTATATTTGGCACTCGTACTGCCCAAATTGCGGCCTTCCCGACTGTATGTGCTTGTGATTAATCCACAGCTATTTTTTAGAAGCTATTGATCGCCTGTGGCTAAATTATGCTCTCTGGTATAGTACTTTGGCAAAATACTTTTTTTTATATCATTTTGGAAAAATTATTTACATTCATCAGAGGATGCTGCAGCACCTTCAGCACCCCAACTTCCCACGGCCATGCTCTCCAGGAAATATTTCACACAAGTGTGAGCAAGTCACAGTGTGAGATGAAATGTTGTATTTATATAATCTCATACTCACTAAATATAGCCTAGCATACAAAATGTTCTCAATGCACTTGGTAGGATAAATCTTACTAGCCATATCGGTCTGAATTTCAACTTGTAGTAAAGCTTCTTGGGTCATACATTTTGCATGTACAAATACTGTTAACAGACTTCTCTCAATCATCTCTTCAACTTGCAGTCATTTGCTCTTCAATACAACATATCTCTAGGGTACTCCCCCAATAGAAAAATACATCCTCTATGGTATCACCCCTGTCAAGTGAAACTAGTGCTTTGTGTAGTCAGTCACGTTACTGTAGACTGAGACCACTCGGACTGTCCATCAGGAACCCAGTGGAGGAGAATGACCATCTACAGCCACAGTCACACAGGGATTGTGATTCTTTAGAGATAGTACTGAGTTACCTTCAGAGAACACACACGCCTACAAAACACACGCACGCACAAACATGCACAAAAGCTGGCACTTACACGAGCACACACGCACGCACACACATGACAGCCCATTCCCTGGAAAAAAATAAAACGATTTGAAAGCTATAAAGACAATCGTAGCTCCCTCCGCTCTATGTTCAGCAGCAATATGCTGTTCGCAATCATATACAGTGACTTCAAAAGGTATTCACACCCTTTGACTTTTTCCACATTTTGTTGCGTTACAAAGTGGATTAAAATGGATTTAATTGTCATTTCATTCAACACTCTACACAGAACACTCTAATGTCAAGTGGAAGAAAAATGCTAAAATGTGTAAAAAAATAAAACATGAAAAATAAAACAATAATATGTATATCTTGAGTAGATAACTATTCAACTCCCTGAGTCAATACTGTACATGTTAGATCAGCGATTACAGCTGTGAATCTTTCTGAGTAAGGCTCTAAGCGCTTTCCACACCTGGATGTGCAACATTGTCCATTATTATTTACAAAAGTCTTCAAGCTCTGTCAAATTGATTTTTGATCATTGCTAGACAGCCATGTTCAAGTCTTGCCATATATTTTCAAGCTGATTGTAACGAGTGCACTGAGAGTCGGGAAGCAAGTTCAGGGAGTGAGTGTTTTAATAAAATAAACAGAACATAATACAAAACAAGAAACACTAACAGCACACAGACAAGAAACAGAAACAATAATGCCTGGGGAAGGAACCAAAGGGAGTGACATATATAGGGAAGGTAATCAGGGAGGTGATGGAGTCCAGGTGAGTCTGATGAAGCACAGGTGATGTGATGATGGTGAAAGGTGTGCGCCATAACGAGCAGCCTGGTGACCTAGAGGCCGGAGAGGGAGCACACGTGACACTGATTTAAGTCGAAACAGTACCTCTGCCACTCAGGAACATTCACTATCTTCTTGGTAAGCATCTCCAATGTAGATATGGCCTTTTAAGTTATTGTCCTGCTGAAAGGTGAATTCATCTCCCAGTGTCTGGTGGAAAGCACACTGAACCAGGTTGTCCTCTGGGATTTTGCCTGTTCTTAGCTATATTCCGTTTCCTTTTTATCCTGAAAAACTCCCCACTCCTTAACAATTACAAGCATACCCATAACATGATGCAGCCACCACTATGCTTGAAAATATGGAGAGTGGTACTCAGTAAGGTTTGGGGCAAATCCAATACAACATACCACTTTGTATTCAGGACAAATCGTGAATTGCTTTGCCAATTATTTTGCAGTATTAATTGAATGCCTTGTTGCAAACAGGATGCATGTTTTGGAATATTTTAATTCTTTACAGGCTTCCTTCTTTTCGCTCTGTCAGTTGGGTTAATATTGTGGTGTAACTACAATGTTGTTGATCCATCCATTTCTCCTTTCACAGCTATTAAACTATTGTCAAGTCCCCTTGGCCTCATGGTGAAATCCCTGAGCGGTTTCCTTCCTCTCCGGCAACTGAGTTAAGAAGGATACCTGTATCTTTGTAATGACTGGGTGCATTGATACACCATCCAAAGTTTAATTAATAGCTTCACCATGTTCAAAGGGATATTCAATGTCTGCTTTCTTTATTTTTACCTATCTACCAATAGGTGCCCTTCTTTGAAAACCTCCCTGTTCTTTGTGGTTGAATACTTTTTTGTATACTGTACATCAAATGTAGGCATAATAAACATCCAGCTGAAAGTAGGCAATCTAGGCCTCCCGGGTGGCGCAGTGGTTAAGGGCGCTGTACTGCAGTGCCAGCTGTGCCACCAGACTCTGGGTTTGCGCCCAGGCTCTGTTGTAACCGGCCGCGACCGGGAGATCCGTGGGGCGACGCACAATTGGCCTAGTGTCATCCGGGTTAGGGAGGGTTTGGCCGGTAGGGATATCCTTGTCTCATCGCGCACCAGCAACTCCTGTAGCGGGCACACTAACCAAGGTTGCCAGATGCACGGTGTTTCCTCCAACTCATTGGTGAGGCTGGCTTCCGGGTTGGATGCACGCTGTGTTAAGAAGCAGTGCGGCTTGGTTGGGTTGTGTAACGGAGGACACATGACTTTCAACCTTCGTCTCTCCCGAGCCCGTATGGGAGTTGTAGCGATGAGACAAGATGGTAGTTACTAACAATTGGATACCACGAAATTGGGGAGAAAAAAAGGGTCAAATTCACACAAAAGAAAAATAAGAAAGTAGGCAATCTTTTGGTCATGTGATTCCAAAAAATGCAAACCAAAAGATAACAATTGTCATGATGACTCCAAAATATGTTTATTTATGTCCCCTCATTTAATACTGAACAACTGCTGTGTAGGGCATTTAATACGCACACACAGGAAGAGGTTAACCCCTCTGGCCATCCTCCCTTTCCGCCCTGTCCATGGAAGACACTATTTATTGATCTCCAGTGCCATCTTGGAGTGAGGCCGGGGATAAGTATGCAGTGGCTTTGTCTGACAGAGCATAAAGTCAGTGGTGCATTGATCGCATTACATGAGAGAGAAATAGGATGAGAGCCAGCTAGTTCACTGACTTCAAGCAGCAGGATCATTGGTGTAGGAAAAGCATATAGTAGCTTTTTCGTTGATGCTAACTAAACTGCCTCTGGCAATGGACAGACAGTAGCCCACTACTGGAATAGAATAGCCCCTGATCACCTCTCTCCATCTCCTGTTGTTACAGCAACACCAACCGCTTATGGGAAAGCATGATGAACTTCAATCTCTAACACTATCCATTCCACTTTAAGGACCGAGCCAATAAGAGAGATCTTTAGTAACACTTACTGCATTACAGCGAAGTACATTTGGTTTAGTCAGGGCGTGAGTTGGGGTGGGCATTCTATGTTTTTGTGTTCTATGTTTTCTATTTCTGTGTGTTTGGCCGGGTGTGGTTCTCAATCAGAGGCAGCTGTCTATCGTTGTCTCTGATTGAGAACCATACTTAGGTAGCATTTTCCCACCTGTGTCTTGTGGGTAATTATTTTCTGTTTAGTGTGTTCTGCACCTTACAGGACTGTTTCGGTTTTTCGTTTATTCACGTTGTTGTTTTGTATTTCAGTGTTCAGTTAATAAAAATCATGAACACGTACCACGCTGCGCTTTGGTCCACACCTTCTTCATACGACGACCGTTACAACATGCCAGGTCATGTCCTGCATTTCATAGAATAGGGCATAGAGTACATTCAATTTTTCTCTAGAAAGACAAAATCATTCTTATTGTCACATCCTGACCTTAGTTCCTTTATTATGTCTCTATTTTAGTTTGGTCATGGCGTGAGTTGGGGTGGGCATTCTATGTTTTAGTTCTGTGTGTTATATTTCTAGGTGTTTGGCCTGGTATGGTTCCCAATCAGAGGCAGCTGTCAATCTTTGTCTCTGATGGGTTGTGGGTAGTTGTTTTCTGTGTCTGTGTTTTCACCATACAGAACTGTTTCGATTTTAATTTCTTTCCCTCACTTTGGTATTTTGTATTTTTTTCAGTATTCAATGTTTTCAGGTTTAATAGATTTAACATGGACGCGTACCACGCTGCATTTTGGTCCGATCTTGACTACTCTTCCTCAGACGAAGAGGAGAATCGTTACAATTATTATGATTATTAATCCTAATCATCCATATATATATATTTTTTTAATCTCTACCTCTATAATACCTCTGTTACCTCATATAGTCCACTCTCAGATATATCCTGTTTGTATTGTCATGGGCTAAATCTTACTCAGACTCTCATATTGCATGCAAGTAATAAGGTGAAGCTTAATAAGCTTCAACATAATCCCCATGTGATAAAGCTGAAAGACCCGAGGATTCCCCTTGATCAACACCTAATTCCACTCTGGTGCAACTAGATCAAAAACAAGATAACAGCTCCACAAAACACTTGTCCTAAGGAGCACCCATCTGATATCTGTCCCTATCTCTGGATGTGTTCTAAATGGTACCCCATTACCTATATAGTGCCCTATTTTTGACCAGGGACCATAGGGCACTATATAGGAAATAGTGTGCCATTTCAAACACAACCTCTGAGTGTTTAGGAAATGTTAAAGACAGACTATAGAGAGTGTGGCGGCTTTGATATGGAAATATTAGATCAGACAATGTGGTGGAAGAGTAAAGTAAAGTAGTAGTGTCATCTAAAGTAATATACTGTACTGTTCAGTAGCGATACATTAGACTGACTAGCTGTCAATCAACTTGCCCAATCAACTTGCCCATTGCATAGGATGTAATGCCTCCTATGCAATTCATTTCCAGTGTAATATCCTGAAAAACTAGTAAGCAATTAATTAAAAAATATATATATACAGTACCTGTCACGACTCCCGCCGAAGTTGGCTCCCCCGCCTGTTCGGGTGGTGCTCGGCGGTCGTCGTCACCGGACTACTAACCGCCACCGATCCCTTTTTCTTTTCGGTTATATTGTTGGTGTTGTTCGTGCTCTGGACCTTGTTATCCGTTGTTTGGGTTGGTCAGTGTTTGCGCCCTGCGTGTAGGCATTTCATTTTGGTGCCGTATTAAAGCTCACTTTTCCCCCGGACCTCTCTGCTCTCTGCGCCTGATTCCTCGCTACACATCTAGCCAGCCGTGACAATACCAGTCAAAAGTTTGGACACCTACTCATTCCAGGGCTTTTCTTTATTGATTATATTTTCTTGTAGAATAATAATGATAACATAAAAAGTATGAAATAACACATATGGAATCATGTAGTTACCAAAAATGTGTTAAAAAAAATCTAAATACATTTTATATTTGAGATTCTTCCAAATTTGAGATTCTGTGCATATGAAAACAAAGTGTTTGTGTCACATTTGTAAACATGAGCCTTTGATTGGTTGAAACAGTCATTAGACCGTTACGAAACATCCACGTCCCTCACAAGCATTTACTGTACACTCAGTGAAGAATTGAGGCCACTAAATTTCCCCTCCTTTCATGCTAGCAACCATACACGTGTCGTGACTTGACTTTAACATCAATCTGAAGACTGTTATTTATCTAATTAACTATGTTTAATTGTTACCCAATTAAATGAATCATGTAACAATTAACTCATTAGGATCTGGGGCACCACGAGAGTGGTTCTTTAAAGAGTTACCATCTCCCAAATTAAATTCTAAAAGGTCTTTACCTATCACATCTATAAACAGCCCACTTATTAATCATAAACTCGTATCATATCATCATTCTGAACAGTTGTAACCTCCTTGCATCTGCAAAAACCAGAGCCTTGCTCATAATTCAGTACTACACTAATTGGTTTAATTATTTATTTACTAGATAATTAAAAGGGAACACAGGATAAACATACACACTTTGCATCGTTATTGACTGGAGACTTAATACGCTGAAAACAGGTCCCTAGCAGAATGACAAGATGGCTGCTTGTTAAAGAAGAGATGGAGAGAGAGAGAGAGACAGAGGCACTTAACATTTGCACATTCAGAAACTACTCCCACCTACAGTAACCATATACTTTCCACACGAACCGCCGCCTGCATTGAGTGAGAAATCATGAATGTATTTACGTGAAATGCCTGGGTTTGCCTCCTTGGAAAGGGGTTGGGCCTTTCCGCGGCACACTTGTAAGGCTCTGATTGTCCAAAATGGTTCCAACACATCTTCTACTGTTGTCCTCCTTTGTAGTTGTCCTGTATCCAGTGACTTGTTGTGTAGTCCTGAACAGAAATACAGAGTTGATTTTCCTTACATTTGCTCTTGAAGATGCTTCTTTAAAGATAGGCTTAGCCAGCCGCATCGATTGTTTCCCAGTGGGGTGATGAGAGTAGTGTAATACGATGGTTTGAGCTGAGTAACAGAATGGTCC
Source organism: Oncorhynchus nerka (assembly GCF_034236695.1). Lineage (NCBI taxonomy): Eukaryota > Metazoa > Chordata > Actinopteri > Salmoniformes > Salmonidae > Oncorhynchus > Oncorhynchus nerka. The sequence goes on along the minus strand of NC_088419.1, from coordinate 37,294,932 downwards.
TACTTAAATTCGCTTTCTAAGATACTTTACATAGGAGAGCTAATCAGCCATACCAGTGATTTTCGTCTCTACCTCGTGTTGAGATTCAAAGTGCAAACCACTTTAAACGTGCCGTTGACATGCTCTCTGACCTCACTCCGGGCAGTAACTACTCACTGTGCAAAGTTTATGGAAAACAATTATCTCTTAACTTCTCAAATCTCATCCCTCTCTTAACAAAAACACTTTCACAATTTTTCATATTACATGCACAATGCATAGTATGGAAACTTTGTGTACGTAGTGGGTATACTTTCCAAGTAACAGTATTTCCTTTATAACATTTGTAATGACATCACAAAATAACAAAGAAAATGACATTAGTGTTATATAGATAGAACCTGGGGAATGGTCAGATGCTACATTAGAAATATTGTTCCAGTATTCGCTTTTGAACATGTTGGAGTTTCAGCGGGAAAAAGTCTGGTAAAACAAAAGACATTCCTTTGGTGAATCTTGAGAGTGCAGACCTGAATCTTCTCCCTTGATTTACAACAGGATGTGAGTTGTTAATCTCCACTAGTTCTGCCTTCCCCCTCTACGGTGAGAGGGGGTCTGATTGAAGTTATTCATTGCAAACCTGATCTGACCTATTTGGATTCTCGTGGACAGTCATCACACTGTAGCACTAGCACATAACCTCACATGTGTTGTTACATTACTGTCACGCCTTGGTCATAGTATTTTGTGTTTTCTTTAATTATTTGTTCAGGCCAGGGTGTGACATGGGGTTATTGTATTGTCTTATTGGGGTTTTTGTATGCATTGGGATTGTGGGTGATTAGGGGTGTGTCTAGTATAGGCTTGGCTGCCTGAGGCAGTTCTCAATCAGAGTCAGGTGATTCTTGTTGTCTCTGATGGGGAACAGTATTTAGGTAGCCTGGGTTTTGCTTTGTATTTCATGGGTGATTGTTCCTGTCTCTGTGTAGTGTTCACCAGATAGGCTGTAATTAGTTTTCACATTCCGTTTGTTGTTTTGTATTTGTATAAGTTATTTCATGTATCGCGAATCTTTCATTAAAGAACATGAGTAACCACCACGCTGCATTTCGGTCCTCTCTTTCGACAAACGAAGAACGACGTTACAGAATCACCCAACACACACGGACCGAGTGGCGTGGTAACAGGCAGCAGGAGCAGCGAAGGGAGGACGTTATAGATAGCAGAGGCTTGGAGTATACGACGTGGGAAGAAATAGACAGGTGGGCGGCCGACCCAGAGAGAGTGCCTGAGCCCGCCTGGGATTCGCTGGAACAGTGCGAAGAGGGCTATAGACGAATGGAGTCGAAAAGAAAGACACGGCGGCGCAGAGCGAAAACCGAAAGTCACTCCCAAATATTTATTGGAGGAGGGCTCAGTGAGAGAGTAGCAGAGTCAGGAGTCAGACCTGAGCCTACTCTCCCTGTTAATTGTGAGGAGCAGCGATTTAAGGACTTCTGGTCTTGGGAGATGATATTAGACGGAAGAGGACCCTGGGCTCAGCCTGGTGAATATCGCCGCCCCAAGGAGGAACTAGAGGCGGCAAAAGCGGAGAGGAGCTGGTATGAGGAGGCAGCACGGCGACGCGGATGGAAGCCCGAAAAGCAGCCCCAAAAAATTATTGGGGGGGGGCTTAAAGGGAGTATGGCTATGCCAGGTAGGAGACCTGCGCAAACTCCCTGTGCTTACCGGTGGGCTAGAGAGACCGGGCAGACACCGTGTTATGCTATGGAGCGCACGGTGTTTCCAGTGCGGGTGCATAGCCCGGTGCGGTTCATACCAGCCCTTCGTATTGGCCGGGCTAGAGTGGGCATCGAGCCAGGTAAGCTTGGGCAGGCTCGGTGCTCAAGAGCTCCAGTGCGCCTGCACGGTCCGGTCTATCCAGAGCCACCTCCACACACCAGTCCTCCGGTAGCAGCTCCCCGCACCAGGCTTCCTGTGCGTGTCCTCGATCCTGTAGCACCAGTTCCAGCACCACGCACCAGGCCTTCTGTGTGCCTCGCCTGTTCAGCACAGCCAGAGCCTTCCTTCCCTCCTACGCTGTCGGAGTCTCCCGCCTGTTCAGCGCTATCAGAGCCTTTCTCCTCTCCTGCGCTGTCGGAGTCTCCCGCCTGTTCAGCGCTATCAGAGCCTTCCTCCTTTACAGCGCTGCCGGAGCCTCCTGCCTGTTCGGAACAGCCTGAGCTGCCAGTCTGCAGGGAGCTGTCAGTCTGCAAGGTGCTGTCAGTCTGCATGAAGCAGCCAGAGCTGTCAGTCTGCAAAGAGCTGTCAGTCTGCAGGGAGCTGTCAGTCTGCAAGGTGCTGTCAGTCTGCATGAAGCAGCCAGAGCTGTCAGTCTGCAAAGAGCTGCCAGTCTGCAAGGAGCTGTCAGTCTGCAAGGAGCTGCCAGTCTGCAGGGTGCTGTCAGCCTGCATGGAGCAGTCAGTGCTGTCAGTCTGCATGAAGCAGCCAGAGATGTCAGTCTGCAAAGAGCTGCCAGTCTGCAAGGAGCTGCTAGTCTGCAAGGAGCTGCCAGTCTGCAAGGCGCTACCAGCCTGCATGGAGCAATCAGAGCTGTCAGCCTGCATGAAGCAGCCAGAGCTGTCAGCCTGCATGAAGCAGCCAGAGCTGTCAGTCTGCATAAAGCAGCCAGAGCTGCCAGTCTGCAAGGAGCTGTCAGTCTGCAAGGAGCTGTCAGTCTGCAAGGAGCTGCCAGTCTGCAGGGTGCTGTCAGCCTGCATGGAGCAGTCAGAGCTGTCAGTCTGTATGAAGCAGCCACAGCTGTCAGTCTGCATGAAGCAGCCAGAGATGTCAGTCTGTATGAAGCAGCCAGATATGTCAGTCTGCATAGAGCAGCTAGATCCGCCAGTCAGCCATGATCTTCTAGATCTGCCAGTCAACCAGATTCTTCCAGATCAGCCAGTCAACCAGTCTCTTCCAGATCTGCCAGTCAACCAGAATCTTCCAGATCTGCCAGTCAACCAGAATCTTCCAGATCTGCCAGTCAACCAGAATCTTCCAGATCTGCTAGTCAACCAGAATCTTCCAGATCTGCTAGTCAACCAGAATCTTCCAGATCTGCCAGTCAACCAGATTCTTCCAGATCTGCCAGTCAACCAGTCTCTTCCAGATCTGCCAGTCTGCATAGAACAGCTAGATCTGACAGTCAGCCATGATCTTCTAGATCTGCCAGTCAACCAGATTCTACCAGATCTGCCAGTCAACCAGAATCTTCCAGATCTGCTAGTCAGCCTGAATCTTCCAGATCCGCCAGCCAGCCAGGATCTACCGGAGCCTACTACCTACCTGAGCTTCCTCTCAGTACTGGGCTTCCTCTCAGTACTGGGCTTCCTCTCAGTACTGGGCTTTCTCTCAGTCCCGAGCTTCCCCTCAGTTCCGGGCTGCCCCTCAGTTCCGGGCTGCCCCTCAGTCCCGAGCTGCCCCTCAGTCCCGAGCTGCCCCTCAGTCCCGAGCTGCCCCTCAGTCCCGAGCTGCCTCAGTCCAGAGCTGTCCCTCAGTCCCAAGCTGTCCCTCAGTCCCGAGCTGCCCCTCAGTCACGAGCTGCTCCTCAGTTCAGTGGGGTTCTGGGTGAGGACTATTAGGCCATGGTCGGCGGCGAGGGTGGATTATCCCAGGACGCGAAGGGGAGGAACTATGACTTTAATGGAGTGGGGTCCACGTCCCGAGCCGGAGCCGCCACCATGGACAGACGCCCACCCGGACCCTCCCTATGGTTTTGAGGTGCGTCCGGGAGTCCGCACCTTAAGGGGGGGGGGGGGGGTTCTGTCACGCCTTGGTCATAGTATTTTGTGTTTTCTTTAAATATTTGTTCAGGCCAGGGTGTGACATGGGGTTATTGTATTGTCTTATTGGGGTTTTTGTAGGCATTGGGATTGTGGGTGATTAGGGGTGTGTCTAGTATAGGCTTGGCTGCCTGAGGCGGTTCTCAATCAGAGTCAGGTGATTCTTGTTGTCTCTGATGGGGAACCGTATTTAGGTAGCCTGGGTTTTGCTTTGTATTTCGTGGGTGATTGTTCCTGTCTCTGTGTAGTGTTCACCAGATAGGCTGTAATTAGTTTTCATGTTCCGTTTGTTGTTTTGTATTTGTATAAGTTATTTCATGTATCGCGAATCTTTCATTAAAGAACATGAGTAACCACCACGCTGCATTTCGATCCTCTCTTTCGACAAATGAAGAACGACGTTACAATTACACAGCCTAGTAAGAACATATACGTGCAGGGTAGGCTAACCAACCACATGTTTTCTGAAATGGCACATTTGCCATACTCTCTAAAATGGCCATATAATGCATGCCAACAATAATTTCCTAATCCAATTTAAGACTAATTAATAATTACGTAATCCCCTTTGTGGTCAACACTTTACGTTGCCACACTAATACATAATCAGATTCCCCAGCCTATTTGTGGATCGCATGTTGTATTCTTATGCTACGGGATGGGCAGAAAGTTTACATTCTTGTTAATCGAACTGCATTGTCCAATTTACAGTACCTATTACAGTGACAAAATACCATGTTATTGTTTGAGGAGAGTGCACAACAACTAAACACATTTATCACGGCAACTGGTTTGATAACTCTGAAGGTAAATAATGTACCCCGTTTTAAATTCACCCACAGGTCAATTTTTTTTGTTGAAAAATCATTATCGGTCGACCTCTAATACAGAGAAGGAGACAGAGAGAGACAGAAAGAGCGAGACAGACAGACATACAGACAGAGATACAGATACAGGCAGACAGACGGAGACGGACGGACAGACAGAGACGGACAGACAGAGACGGACAGACAGACAGACAGACAGAAACAGGTTAGCCCTTCCAAAGTTCCACCTAACAGTGCGCCTCCCTGTTGAAGCCTATGTGCGTTGAGCCAACACCTGGTCTCCTACTCTTTAACAGTACGTTTGACAGCCTTTTCAAAGATTTGGACAATTGGGACATTGCCAGAACCTTGTTAGTTTGATCTCATTTGGCTGTGTATGTTGTTACAATGGTATGCAGATGGTCTGTTTATGAATGTAAAAACAGTCCAGAAAGGAAATAGAGCTAATGACCAGACACAGACTAATCAACTGCTGCTGAGCATGTTTTAGCATGTAATCTGCAGAGGAATCATTTAGCATCATTTAGGCTTATTGTCTCAACTTCTCAAACTAGGTTCATATTGGCCATCAATCTAAGATATTAGCATAGTTGGGGAATATACTGTGTGGGCTCCCAAGTGGCGCAGCTGTCTAAGGCACTATATTTGTGCTAGAGGTGTCCCGACAGACCCTGGTTCGATTCCAGGCTGTATCACAACCGGCCGTGATTGGGAGTCCCATAGGGCGGCGCACAATTGGCCCAGTGTCGTCCAGGTTTGCCGGGGTAGGCCATCATTGTAAATAAGAATTAGTTCTTAACTGACTTGCCTAGTTAAATAAAGGTTCAATAAATACATTTAAAAAATGTATAGATTCTATACCTTTCCTATTTATATGGCTACATCTGTGTCCTTGTCCTTGAACAGAAATCCCACCTATGGCACCTCATGAGCAGCTAGCTCAGTGAGCCCTACTCCATCAAACCATCAGCCACGGGGCAGGCAGAGGGGAATGGTTAATCAGGGTGACCCATGACCCCTCACTGCAGCATCACATGTCCCCCAGTGGGTCACAGCAGCAAGCTCAATGATAAAACAAAGACACTGAGTGAAGTAACATGTCAGGTGACAGGAAGGAGAAGTCCCAAATTGTAGGGCGCTATGAAAGTCACATGTTCTGTGTTAAATATGTGACAGACCAGGGTTCAAGGCAAGGTTACTCGTCACACTCAAGCGTTGTTCTGAACCACCTCTGTTACAAGTAGAGATTTTTAAGTAAACATGATGTACACGTTTGACACTGGGATAAAATGTACCATACTGCTATTATGCAGAATTATCCTATTTGAGCTTGGACACACAATCATTATAATTCGAATGTTAAAAGCATATGCCCAAACTGGCAATGACCTTGCATTTGTGAAACATCCATTTCATTGTGTTCCAGCAAATAAACACACAATGGATTTTTAAACCACCAAATGCATTTACAACCTTATTGATTTCTGCCAACAGTTCCTTCCTTTCACTTCACACAATCCCACAGTTCTACTGTAGCTGCCTCTTTACAACCAATTAGGGCTGAAGAAGATGCTCTGGGTCAAGAGTACTGCCTTAGAAACGCTTCCTCTAGCGTTATCCGGATGCTATTCCAATGAAGGGTTACTTTTGAGGCTCTAGTGTATTCAGCGGGGCAAACACCCACAGTGGCAGATGACGGAATTTAGCCTTCACGGTTTCATTTGTTGGACGTAGGTATCCTTCGTATGAAATGCTGTAGCCCATTGCTAGGCAACTCAAAAGATGTCAGTGGGAGAGACACTATAGCAAGGTAGAAAGGTAACCCTCACCCGCTTGCAACTTCATACCCGTATCAACAGAGACTCCGAGTTCACAGTAGGACATGAACTGAGTAGTGAGGCACTCAGAATGAACCTATCTGAACTTTTCGATTAGGTCTTTTTTTAAAATTATTATTAGACGCCTACAAACGCTCATATGGACACTGCCAGACTTTTGGATCACAAGGATGCTGAAGGTGAGGAAGTGAAAGTAACCCAAAGCAGCCAATCTAGCCAAAACAGCCCCAATAATCTGGATAGAGCGTAATTGTATTGCACCAAAAAATTCCAATTTAACATAAGAGATATTGTATATGAGGGGTTGGGTGGAATGTAACACTCCTGCTTATGTTCTCTAAGGATACAATGTCTCCTCAGCAGCATCCCAGACGGCACACTATTCCCTATATAGTGCACTACTTTCTGACCAGAGTCCATAGAGAATAGGGTGCCATTTCAGACACAGCCAGAGTCTCCTCGTGTCACACCAACAGTCCCACAGCCAACATCTAGGCCCTAAATGAAATGGTTCCAACGTGCTCAGAGCATGTTTACATATCAATGACCCGTAAACACCTGTTCAGCGAATCGAAAAGATAATGCAACCCATTTATCCCACATGCCGCTCCCATGTCCATTCCTCATTTTGACATGCTAATTGCCTCTGTTTACTAAACTCCTCTCCTCATTCACTCACTCATATATCATTGATCCTTCTGTAACGGCGTAAAGAACGTACTGTAAGTGCCCTCCACAGCTAGATTGAAATGTCGCCAAATTCGTTCTTTTTAGATAATTCAATTGGTTGGCACGTTGTTGTAACGATGTACGCTGAGAGTCGGGAAGCAAGTTCAGGGAGTGAATACATTTTAATGAATAAATGAACAAAACAAGAGACAAAAACAGCGCACAGACATGAAACAGGAACAATGACGACTGAGGAAGAAACCAAAGGGAGAGACTTATAAAGGGCAGGTAATCAAGGAGGTGATGGAGACCAGGTGAGTGTCATTATGCGCATAATGCTGGTGACAGGTATGTGCCCTAATGAGCAGCCTGGTGACCTAGAGGCCGGAGAGGGAGCACATGTGACAGTTGTCAAGGAGCACGGTCATGTGTGTTACGAGCAGCGGTTCACTGGTTCGAGACCGGTATGGGGACAGGGACAGAGGAAGAAGCTACACTGTTAGCAGCACACTGACGTTGGTTTCATTTCTACCTGGCCTATGTGTGATAAGACATGTTCTACAAATGTCTGAGTTTGTTTGTCGACATACACCATTCTTCTCTTTGACTTCCTCCGCTGGGTTGAAAAGGGTAAGTTGAGAGGGGGGAAATACAAGGTGTTAGTGCTCTCAGCCTGTCACAGAGGGACAATCTCTGCCACTGTAGGAGGGAAGAGTGTATGTCCTCTAGGGACTTCTGGGAGAAGGGAATGACACAACTTTACATATTTTTTTTACAAGGTGACTTCAAAAAAAGTACATCTATTTGTGGCGTAAATTCAGGATACAGTATGCTTATTGGTCATTGTACGGATATAGTTACTATGCCAAAAGTTCCTGGATGTCGTACTACACTCAGCAAAATACGAATTATACAAACAGTGGAAACTATTTCCGTGCTTTTAGGGCCCATAATGCAATTCTTAAGGCAAATGGGAGAGGCTTCACATAAGTTTTCAAATTTGAAGAAAATGATGGAAAATATGCACCTGAAGTCCAACAAGAGCGGATACAAATTAATTGCTTTCACTAATTATGACAAATGTTAAGAAAATGTTGAGCAATGTAATAAAGTAGTGACTTTTCAAATAAGTTACCTTACTCGTTATGTTGGCTAACAATTTGTTAGCTACGCTATCCTTACGAACCACAGCATATCATTACAGCAGTATGTACCGGTATGTTCGCTAGCTACCTAACATTAGTTGGCTACCAATACATCAAACTTGACAGTATATTAACTATATATATTTATATATTTTCTTACCTTTATTTAACTAGGCAAGTCAGTTAATTAAGAACAAATTCTTATTTACAATGATGGCCTACTGCGGCCAATCCCGGACGACGCTGGGCCAATTGTGCACAGCCATATGGGATGCCCAATCACGGGCGGATGTGATACAGCCTGGATTCGACCAGGTACTATAGTGACACCTCTTGCACTGAGATGCAGTGCCTTAGACCGCTGCTATCTAACTAACTACCCAACGTTTATTGACTTGATTATTCCCGTCATTCTTAGCTAAGTGGTATAGTCAATGGGCGTTCTCAATGGACATTCAGGTGCTATCGTAAATTCGCTCTGGCTATCTACTCCAATTTCAGAGCACTCTCGTCTGAGTGTACCAGAGCGCAGATTAACTGATACATTTATGAACGCCCAACACCCGTTGAATATGGCTGGTTTCAGTAAAAGTCGGCAAAAAGGCATAATTAAAATGTTGCCAGAAGCACAATTACAGTCACCAACTCCCTGGATAACATGAAAACTGCCTAACCAGCTCTGCTAGTGCGAGTAAAATGGTCAGAGTGAGGTGTTCTCTCATTTGTTTCTGGAAGTAGCTAGCAAGTTAGCCAACGTTAGCTTGGGTGTTTGACTGCCGTTGTGAGGTCAGAACGCTCGAATCAACCCTACTCCTCAGACAGAGCATCCAGTGTGTGCTCTGAATTTACAAGCGGATAGTCTGACAAAGCTCTGAATTTACGAACGCCCCAGAGTGCACTCTGGCACTCCAGATTGAATTTAAGAACACACCCAAAGTCGTAAAATGTCCAGCTAGTTATTTGTTATGCTAGCAATCTAGCAAGAGGTTGCATAGCAACAGCATCAACTTCCGGTAGACAGGAGAAGCACAAGTACGCTCAACTGAAAGGATAACGTTTGTTTACAGTATACTAAAATGAACGAATAGCATGTAGTATATAGTATGTTAGTATGGGTATTCGAACACAGCTCTGTTCTTCAAGATGAAGGAAAAAGGAAGAGATGAAGCACTCCCAGTTCTGCTGGTGTGGAGAGGATAGGGGAAAGTGTTGGGGATGTTGACACATTTTAATGTTTGGAGATTGAGAAAAGGTCTGCATAGGTCAAAAGTGCCGCTTACTTTATGTCGGGTGTCCTGGAAGGCCCTTATTTTGTTTGTGTGTGTGTGGCCTCAGGTTACTGCAGCTAGGTGAAAGATAGTAGTGTCAATGCTAGCGCTTAGGGGTACATCACACTGTGTGAAGTGTCTTTCACCTCAGGCAGTGAACAACTCAAACACACACAACACTTGTGACCCAAATCTGGGAGAGAGATCAGACAAAGATTCCACCTTTCAGGCTTGCTAAAACCGAAAATCAAAAAAAATGTAATCAAATCAAATTGTAGTAATATCTAACAAGGAATACCTAACAATTTCACAACAATACACACAAATCTAGGTAAAGGAATGGAATTAAGAATATATAAATATTTGGATGAACAATGTCAGCGTGGCATAGACTAAGATACAGTATAATAGGATAGAATACAGTACATACACATGAGAAGAGTAATGCAAAATATTTAAACATTATTAAAGTGGCCAGTGATTTCAAGTCTACAGGGCAGCAGCCTCTAATGTGCTAGTTAACAGTCTGATGGCCTTGAGATAGAAGCTGTTTTTCAGACTGAAATGTCAGTGTGCATTAACTTTGTGCAATTCCAGACACAATGATAATGTCCTATTTGAAATGCAGTCAGCTCTTAGGGCCAACGGGGCAAAGCAAAAGAAAGACATTTAAAATGGTGCTAGGGACCTGTTCTGTCCTATGAGCTCCTCCTGTAGCTTCAAAACTGAGTCAATAAGTCTCAAATAACTAACCAATGCGCTGACCAGCAGTATCCCTCCAGCTTGGATCAGATGTTCAGAACATTTACAAAACCTACCATGAGAGGAGCCCGAGGCCCCAATTCAACTCATTGCAAATAAAGGAACACGGCACTACAGGTTCAAAGTCCCACCCTGACCATAGTTTGCTTTGTATGTTTCTATGTTTTGGTTGGTCAGGGTGTGATCTGAGTGGACATTCTATGTTGTGTGTCTAGTTTGTCTGTTTCTGTGTTTGGCCTGATATGGTTCTCAATCAGAGGCAGGTGTTGGTCATTGTCTCTGATTGGGAACCATATTTAGGTAGCCTGTTTGGTGTTGGGTTTTGTGGGTGATTGTTCCGGTCTTTGGGTTTGTTGCACAAGATAGGGCTGTTTCGGTTTTTATTTTATTTTGTATTATACATTGTTCAAGTTATCATCTTTATTAAAGATGTTTATAAATAACCACGCTGCGTTTTGGTCCGCCTCTCCTTCCCAGGAAGAAGCCCGTAACATTCAATCAGTTGACAAAGTGTTAAGTTAAAGCCAATACACCCCACAAGCTTTTCCTCACACAGAAATCATTGTTGGATATTAGGGCAAAATCACACAAAGGCCCTATAAATCATTTCTATATGTAATTATATGCAAAACCACACCTGTCCTTAAAATACAGACACTGTGATTGTCCTTTATCTGACTGCAATTGATTGAATTGGTGGCATAAGATTGTCTACCTGTCGTACAGGAGTCAGATTCATCCAGACAGGCTTGGTTTATTATGGACAGTCAGGCATGCTGATGTGGTATAGCCAGCAGGCCCCTTTCAGGCTGCCCAGTATCAGGCCCTGGCCCCTTGGGCCTCCGGTTTATTTTTCAGTCTCTCTCTCTCTCTTCTCTTCTCTCTCTCTTCTCTCTTCTCTCTCTTCTCTTCTCTCTCTCTCTCTCTCTCTCTCTTCTCTCTGTCTCTGTGTGCAGTGGTTCCACAGCAGCAGATGGTGAGTACATGATGGGCAATCATCACTTATCTTCAAGATCTGCCCCGTCAGCAGTCCACCGCCTGGGGGGCTACAGTAAGAGACAGCTCCCCTCTACTGTTGTCCATCTGTGTCAGTGGGGTGTTTAAAGGGGATGGGGGAGTGGAAGGAGGGGTGTGGTACTGATATAGTCACAATGTACTGAGGGGTACTATAAGTTTGGTTTTATGTACTGTTGTGTAACCCTCTCACTTGGCTCGAATTTGCCTCTCACGATATTATACCTTACTTAGAATATCTGAACAGCATGGGATGTTAGGTGAGAAGGACATCTCCAATAAGAATCCCTATTGTAAACTGGCTAGGGTGATGACAAGTAGGGGATTACCTTCAGATAGAATGATTATAGATTTGTGTTATTCCATAAAGATATGCTTTCCCATGCATTGATTGAAACTGAAACTGTAAATGACTCCACCAATGCAACAGACATAAGGTTCAAGATGTACATTACCACATTTTCAATGTACCACATCAAAATAAATACAAATAATAAACCCCAATGATTTCTCACAACCCATTTCCAAATTACTGGCAAGCTTGCTTGAACCCGTTGGCGCGAGTTGGAGCTCAAAAATGACGACACGCATAGAGTCCCGAAGCAACCCACAGTTGTGCTTACTCACTACTCGTAGATATTTCCTCAGCAAAGTATAGCAGTTCTGTGCAGGTGTCCCCACAAGATCCACAGCAACCACAGCTATCAATGCAGACAGTACTCCTTAGCAGCAACAGATATCCCATGGAGACATGAACTCTTCTCCCACAAGCAATTCTCTCCAGGTCTGGCACGATGCTAGGCTAACCTCGAGCTGTCAAATACCTCCACAATAAGACTGTAGTTTCAGTCTCTCTACTAAGTCTTTCTTAACAAAATAGTAATAACTCGCTTATGAAATGAAATCAGTATTTCCCTTCACAACTCGGTAGATATGGGTTTTGTTATACTTTTATTGTCTTTTATAGTTTTTCTTTACCTACACTAATAATGTCTCTCCATCCTTTTTCAACCTCTCTTTCCCATTCCTCCTGTTAACCAGGTCAACTCTCCCATTGGCCACAGCTTAACAAGCTACCTTATTGGTCAAAACTTAAACTTAAAAGTAAACCAACTTTACAATTCAGGAGCAATTCGATCACCTTTTAATCGAATACCAATTAAATATAACAAATAGACTCTATACTTGGTTTTAACAAGGGTATTAAAGTTGTAAGTAGCAACTATACTTTCCGATGATGTGGTGTGTCGAGGAATCCTCATTCACCTTTAAAAGCCTGTTGTACGTGTGTGTCGAGGAATCCTCATTCACCTTTAAAAGCCTGTTGTACGTGTGTGTCGAGGAATCCTCATTCACCATTAAAAGCCTGTTGTACATGTGTGTGTCGAGGAATCCTCATTCACCTTTAAAAGCCTGTTGTACATGTGTGTGTCGAGGAATCCTCATTCACCTTTAAAAGCCTGTTGTACATGTGTGTGTCGAGGAATCCTCATTCACCTTTAAAAGCCTGTTGTACATGTGTGTGTCGAGGAATCCTCATTCACCTTTAAAAGCCTGTTGTACATGTGTGTGTCGAGGAATCCTCATTCACCTTTAAAAGCCTGTTGTACGTGTGTAACGATCTGAGTGTAATGGGTGAGGAGTCAAGCGCAGGAAGCAGAGAGTTCAGGTGAGTGCCATTTTAATGCACCGACAAACGGCGAACATAAGCCAACCCACACGAACACACCCGGCGTAATGAACAAACAGGGGGACTTAAACGGTCCAGGGAAAACCCACAAAATGGGAAAACACAAAACCCATAGACGTGCACACAAGTACACTAAAACAGATGGTCACAATAATTAATCCCGCACAAGGAACTCTGCGGGCCGGCTGACTAATAAAGCCTACTACCTAATTCAAAACAGGTGCACTCAATCAACACATAAGGAGGGGGAGGAAATAATCAGTAGTAGCTAGTAGGCCGGCGACGACGACCGCCGAGCGCCACCCGAACGGGAAGGGAGTGTCCTTCGGTCGGAGTCGTGACAGTACCCCCCTTGACGCGTGGCTCCCCCGCAGCGCGCCGACACCGGCCTCGAGGTCGACCCGGAGGACGAGGCGCAGGGCGATCCGGATGGAGGCGATGGAAATCCCTCAACATTGACGGATCCAAAATGTCCCTGGTGGGTACCCAGCACCTCTCCTCCGGACCGTACCCCTCCCAGTCCACAAGGTACTGCAGGCCCCTCACCCGGCGTCTCGAATCCAGAATGGCCCGTATCGTATACGCCGGGGACCCCTCGATGTCCAGAGGGGGAGGAGGGACCTCCTGTACCTCACCGTCCTGTAGGGGACCAGCTATCACCGGCCTGAGGAGAGACACATGAAACGAGGGGTTAATACGATAATAGGCAGGGAGTTGTAATCAATAACACACCTCGTTTATTCTCCTCAGGACTTTGAACGGCCCTACACACTGCGGCCCAAGCTTCCGGCAGGGCACGCGGAGGGGTAGGTTTCGGGTCGAGAGCCAGACCCTGTCCCCTGGTACAAACACGGGGGCCTCACTGCGGTGGCGGTCAGCACTCCTTTTCTGCCGTCCACTAGCCTGTTGAAGGGATTCCTGGACGGCCCTCCAGGTCTCTTTGGAGCGCTGCACCCATTCCTCCACCGCAGGAGCCTCGGTCTGGCTCGGATGCCACGGTGCCAGGACCGGCTGGTACCCTAACACACACTGAAAGGGGGACACATTAGTAGAGGAGTGGCGTAGTGAGTTCTGGGCCATTTCAGCCCAGGGGATGTATCTCGCCCACTCCCCTGGCCGGTCCTGGCAGTACGACCGCAGAAACCTACCCACCTCCTGGTTTACTCTCTCCACCTGCCCATTACTTTCGGGGTGATAACCGGAGGTCAGGCTGACCGAGACCCCCAGACGCTCCATGAACGCCCTCCATACTCGGGACGTGAACTGGGGGCCCCGATCAGAAACGATGTCCTCCGGCACCCCGTAGTGCCGGAAGACGTGGGTGAATAATGCCTCCGCAGTCTGTAGGGCTGTTGGGATACCGGGCAACGGGAGGAGACAGCAGGACTTAGAGAACCGATCCACAATCACCAGAACCGTGGTGTTGCCCTGAGACGGGGGAAGGTCGGTCAGGAAATCTATGGATAGATGTGACCATGGCCGTTGTGGAACGGGGAGGGGTTGTAACTTCCCTCTAGGAAGGTGCCTAGGAGCCTTACTCTGGGCGCATACCGAACAGGAGGAGACATAAACCTTAACGTCCCTAGCCAAGGTAGGCCACCAATACCTCCCGAAGGCTCCCCACTGTCCTCCTCACCCCAGGGTGACCCGAGGAGGGTAGGACGTGAGCCCACCGAATCAGTTGGTCCCGAACACCAAGCGGCACATACCTCCGCCCCGCCGGACACTGAGGAGGCGCGGGTTCAGCCCGTAACGCCCGCTCGATGTCCGAGTCCACCTCCCATACCACCGGTGCCATCAGCTTTGAGGCCGGAAGGATGGGAGTAGGTTCGGTGGACCTATCCTCCGTGTCGTAAAGGCGGGACAGTGCGTCCGCCTTCACGTTCTGGGAGCCCGGTCTATAAGATAAAGTGAACCGGAATCGAGTGAAAAACATGGCCCACCTTGCCTGCCGCGGGTTCAGTCTCCTAGCTGCCCGAATATACTCCAGATTTTGGTGGTCGGTCCAGATGAGAAAGGGGTGCTTAGCCCCCTCAAGCCAGTGTCTCCACACCTTCAGAGCCCTGACCACCGCTAACAACTCCCGGTCCCCCACATCATAGTTACGCTCCGCTGGGCTGAGCTTACTCGAGAAGAAAGCGCAGGGGCAGAGTTTTGGTGGCGTACCCGAGCGCTGTGATAGCACGGCACCCACCCCAGCCTCGGACGAGTCCACCTCCACTATGAATGCTAGAGAGGGGTCCGGATGCGCCAACACGGGTGCATCCGTGAACAGCGCCCTCAACCTGTTGAAAGCTCTGTCCGCCTCTGCTGACCATCGCAACTGCACCGGGCCCCCCTTTAGCAGTGAGGTAATTGGAGCCGCTACCTGGCCAAAACCCCAGATAAACCTCCGGTAGTAGTTGGCAAAACCCAAAAACCGCTGCACCTCTTTTACCGTGGTGGGAGTCGGCCAATTACGCACGGCCTTACTGCGGTCACCCTCCATCTCCACCCCCGAGGTGGAAATGCGATAACCCAAAAAGGAGACGGCTCGTTTGGAGAACACACACTTCTCAGCCTTGACGTATAGGTCATGCTCCAGCAGTCTACCAAGCACCTTGCGTACCAGAGACACATGCGCGGCGTGAGTGGCTGAGTAGATCAGAATGTCATCGATATAAACAACCACTCCCTGCCCGTGCAGGTCCCTGAGAATATCGTCTACAAAGGATTGAAAAATGGCTGGAGCATTTTTTAACCCATACGGCATGACGCAGTACTCATAGTGGCCCGATGTGGTACTAAATGCGGTTTTCCACTCGTCTCCCTTCCGAATACGCACCAGGCTATAAGCGCTCCTGAGATCCAATTTTGTGAAGAACTGCGCTCCCTGAAAGGATTCCACTGCCGTAGCAATGAGAGATAGTGGGTAGCTGAACCCCACTGTGATGGCATTTAGACCTCTATAATCAATACACGGACGCAATCCTCCCTCCTTCTTCTTCACAAAAAAGAAACTCGAGGAGACGGGTGAAATGGAGGACCGAATGTACCCCTGTCCCAGAGACTCCGTGATATATGTCTCCATAGCCAACGTCTCCTCTTGGGACAGTGGGTACACGTGACTCTTGGGAAGCGCAGCGTTACCCTGGAGATCTATCGCACAATCCCTTCCCGGTGGATGTGGTGGTAATTTAGTCGCCTTCTTTTTACTAAAAGCGATTGCCAAATCGGCATACTCGGGGGGAATGCACACTGTGGGACCCTGGTCTGGACTTTCCACCGAGGTGGCACCGACGGAAACTCCCAGACACCTTCCAGAACACTCCTCTGACCACCCCTGGAGAACCCCCTGTTTCCACAAAATTTTAGGATTGTGCCGGGCCAGCCAGGGAATCCCTAACACCACTGGAAACGCAGGCAAATCAATAATATAGAGACTGATACGCTCCCTATGATTCCTCTGCGTTACCATGTCCAGTGGGATCGTGGTCTCCCTGACCACCCCTGACCCTAATGGCCGGCTATCTAGGGAGTGCACGGGAAAGGGAGAATCTATCGGCACAAGCGGAACACCTAATTTAATAGCAAGTCCGCGATCCATAAAGTTCCCAGCTGCGCCTGAATCGACTAGCGCCCTATGCTGGGAAGAGGGAAAAAATTTAAGAAAAAAAATCAAGACAAACATGTGACCAACAGGGGGTTCTGGGTGAGTCTGGTGCTGACTCACCTGGGGTGATCGAGAAATGTTCCGCCTGCCATCTCGACTCCCAGACGGACCCCCCCAGCACCGATCGGCCGTGTGTCCTCTCCGACCACAGTTGGTGCAGAGGGAGCCTCCTCCTCCGGTACCCCTCGGAAAAGCCCCTCCCAACTCCATCGGAACAGGAGTGGAGGTGCTGGGTGGTGGAACACACAGGACCCTCTCCGAACGCCCGCGGGCAGCCAGCAGATTGTCCAGTCGGATGGACATGTCAATCAGCTCATCTAATGAAAGAGCGTTGTCCCGACACGCTAGCTCCCTGCGGACGTCCTCCCGGAGACTACACCTGTAGTTGTTGATAAGGGCCCTGTCGTTCCACCCGGATCCTGCTGCCAAGGTACGGAACTCTAACGCGTAATCCTGGGCGCTCTTTTTCTCCTGCCGAAGATGGAATAGTCGTTCTCCCGCCGCTCGGCCATCAGGAGGATGGTCAAACACGGCGCGGAAGCGGCGAGAAAACTCGGGGTAGTGCTCCTTAGCTGAGTCTGGGCCATTCCAAACTGCATTTGCCCACTCCAGAGCACGACCCGTGAGGCAGGAGATGAGGACATTCACCCTCTCCGCTCCCGAGGGAGTAGGTCTGACGGTGGCCAGGTACAGTTCTAGCTGGAGTAAGAACCCCTGGCACCCTGCTGCCGCTCCATCATAGACCCTCGGGAGCGTAAGACGGAGGGGGCTGGAGTCGGGAGATGGGGAGTCCTGAGGAGGGGGGGCCGAAGGTGGAGAGAGACCGCTTCTCTCCCATCGGTCCATTCCCTTCATCACCAGATCCATCGCCGTTCCGATCCGATGGAGAACGGTGGTGTGATGTAGAACCCTCTCTTCCATCGATGGGAGGGGAGTGGCTGTTGCTCCTGCTGACTCCATTCCTCAGTGGTGCGGGATTCTGTAACGATCTGAGTGTAGTGGGTGAGGAGTCAAGCGCAGGAAGCAGAGAGTTCAGGTGAGTGCCATTTTAATGCACCGACAAACGGCGAACATAAGCCAACCCACACGAACACACCCGGCGTAATGAACAAAGAGGGGGACTTAAACGGTCCAGGGAAAACCCACAAAATGGGAAAACACAAAACCCATAGACGTGCACACAAGTACACTAAAACAGATGGTCACAATAATTAATCCCGCACAAGGAACTCTGCGGGCCGGCTGACTAATAAAGCCTACTACCTAATTCAAAACAGGTGCACTCAATCAACACATAAGGAGGGGGAGGAAATAATCAGTAGTAGCTAGTAGGCCGGCGACGACGACCGCCGAGCGCCACCCGAACGGGAAGGGGAGTGTCCTTCGGTCGGAGTCGTGACAACGTGTGTGTGTCGAGGAATCCTCATTCACCTTTAAAAGCCTGTTGTACATGTGTGTGTCGAGGAATCCTCATTCACCTTTAAAAGCCTGTTGTACATGTGTGTGTCGAGGAATCCTCATTCACCTTTAAAAGCCTGTTGTACATGTGTGTGTCGAGGAATCCTCATTCACCTTTAAAAGCCAGTTGTACATGTGTGTGTCGAGGAATCCTCATTCACCTTTAAAAGCCTGTTGTACATGTGTGTGTCGAGGAATCCTCATTCACCTTTAAAAACCTGTTGTACGTGTGTGTGTCGAGGAATCCTCATTCACCTTTAAAAGCCTGTTGTACATGTGTGTCGAGGAATCCTCATTCACCTTTAAAAGCCTCTTGTACATGTGTGTGTCGAGGAATCCTCATTCACCTTTAAAAGCCTGTTGTACATGTGTGTGTCGAGGAATCCTCATTCACCTTTAAAAGCCTGTTGTACATGTGTGTGTCGAGGAATCCTCATTCACCTTTAAAAGCCTGTTGTACGTGTGTGTGTTGAGGAATTTGATGCCCTTTATGAAGTATTTCCTTGTTCAACAGGACACCCGTTGTTCCACAGATGTAATCAAGTCCAATTATCTCTGAGGCAGCTGCTATGCTACTAGTTACAGGGTCCAGTCCAGGTCCTGGGACTGTGTGTGTGTGTGTGTGTGTGTGTGTGTGTGTGTGTGTGTGTGTGTGTGTGTGTGTGCCATGAGAAAGGAAAGAGAAAAAAGGAAGAGACAGAGAGAGGTGAGGGGGTTCATCCCAGATTGACATCTTCTTTAGTGAGCCCTTGCTCTCATAACCAGATGTCTATGCAGGCAATTAGTACTGAAGTGTGTGTGTGTGTGTGTGTGTCATGAGAAAGGAGAGAAGAGAGGTGAAAAAGATAGAGACAGAGAGAGGTGAGGGGGTTCATTCCAGGTTGGGTTTAATGCCCCAGAAAAGCAATCCAAAGATGCAGGAGGGCAGGGGGTTTGTGTCCCGCCACATCAACTGCCCCCGGTGCGTGCGCGCACACACGGACACATACGCACAAACACATACTGAGCAAACCATCACATCATCCAAATGATGCTTTAAGTTTAGGTATATTACATTGGGGAGTAATTCCGAAAAGGCTGTCTACTGTAACAGTGTCTGATACAAAAATGTGGAAACAGTTAACTTCTCCTCTTGCTATTCCACATGTATTTTCCCCATGCAGCGAATATGACCACTACAGTCCGGGCAAAAATCTACCGCACCATCAAACAGCTAATGCAGATCATTTCCTGTCTAAATGCTGTTTGCTTTCTCCAAAGTCACCTACTGAGCAAACAGTTGTGAAGGGTCTCGGCGACAGAGACGGTTAGCCCGGCTGAGTGTTTTCACTATGGAGATGGCCCCTGTCCCCTGTAACTAGGCAACGGCCTGCGACAACTCTCATTTCATCTTGCAGAGTAGGCTTGTGTACCAATCTTAGGCATCACTTCAGTAAAGCTTGAGGAGAGAGAAGAGTAGAGGCTCCACAAATAGAGGGAGGAGGGAGGAAATAGGCAAAGGAAGGGGGGGGACTGCCGCATCAACACGTTTATTTGCCCTCAACTGATGCGACTCACAGCTCACAGAACACATAGTACTGTACAGTAGATGTTTGCAGAGAGAGATGGGTACAATGTTGTGAGTCCCTGTAGGACAGCCCCAACAGGACAAGACTTGGACTGTGTCCCAAATGGCACCCTATTCACTACATAGTGCACTACTTTTGACCAGAGCCCGAGGGTCCCTTGTCAAAAGTAGTGCCCTGTATAGGGAAAAGGGAACCATCTGGGATACACCCATGGCCACTCTTCACACAGACCTAGCAATAAATCCATTCCATCTAACTATCACACTTTCCTGTGATACACATACCTTCTGTGACTCTGTAACTGGTGATCACCTCAATCACATGACTTTGCAAATTGGAACAAATAACGTGTAATGAATGATCTATTGTGTGTACAGAAGCTACTGGTAGGAACATGGAACCTAACATTGCTAGGTGAATTTAGGTCTTGTTCTGTTTTAATGAGTGCCTGAAATGAGTGTTGTTTTATGCGTAAAATTCTTCTTTAGTGAGCCCTAGCCCTCTTGACAGATGCTACGCAGATAATTAGTATTGACGTCTGGGGCTGTGAACCTGTGTACGGTGTGTGCGTGAGTACGTACATGCGTGCGTGCGTGTGTGCGTGCGTGCGTGCAAGTGTAATCTTGTGCGTGTGTGTGTGTGTGTAATGAATGTTGCACACACCCAGACCAGATGGTGCTTACCATGTGTCTGTGTCTCCAAACTACCATGATACAGTGGGTGGGTGACATCACGACTGGGAACCACCAAAGTAAGGTCATTGAGTCCACTGCCCAAAACTATAAATTCCATTGAGGTCAAACCCCTACCAGATACATTAACACAGAGAACTACTCTGATAATTACCTGGTGTGAACCCAGGTATTTCACAGTCTAACACTAGTCAGTGTTTGCCCATTCACATCCAGCTAGTTTTTCTAGAACATTTCAGAAACGTTACTGGGATGTTTCTGCAGTTTATTGACCTCCCAAAAGTGGCTGTTTTCTCCCAGTGTCGGCAGTGCCCGTGTGTGATTAAGATAGTACAGGCTGTGCAGAACTAGTTGGATAGGAGGTGTGTGGTTCCCCGTCTCTCTCCTCTCAGAGCACAGCATGACACATTGCACACACGTGCTCCCTCTCACAACCACCTAATCTAATACTCAAGGTTACACAAGGTCAATTCCCATCGTTCCCTTTCAAAGGAAACCTCTAAATCAGTCACTACAATCCACCGTAGAACATCATCAACCTCTTCAGAGAGAACATCAATCAATCATCCAAATGGATTCATTACGCTAACAATCCCATCAATCCAAAGTATTTACATCAGCAGTGGGTCACAAAATGCTTTTACAGAAACATGAACCACCTGGCAGTCACCTGAGGTCCAGCATAAACTTTATACCACCAATAATGTCTACCTCTATACACAGTGACTAATTCATCTGACGAGACAACTGTCGATAATGAAGTGTAACACCCTATTAGGACACTGAGACGAATGACAGTGTGAACTGGCCATATGTGTGTTTCCTTCTAACAATGATTTACATTGGCGTTCTCATTCCCTGGTGAGGCTGAACGAGTTAAGCTTGGCACAAATCCAGATGAGTCTTCCCGGATCAATTACAATGACCCAAGGCTGTATTTCTGGGTTAATTTAGCCCACTGATTGTGCCTTTAGAATGTAGTAGTTTTGCTGTAAAACATGCTAATTTTTTTTCAAGGTAAGTATGGTACCTGACAGGGCTTACCTCGAAGTCAGGTGTGGCTTGAATGATACCAGGCTGGCTTTTCAAAGCAGACTATTCATGCAGTCTTACGCAAACACATGCAAACACCTGTGTAAGTCATTTGGGGGTTGATTACCGTGTGTGTGCGTCGGTATAGAACTTCTGCACTCAACAATCCGGTCGCATTTCGCTTCGCTCCACAGGTAGTATCACATTTTTCATTTAATTTCATTACAGTACAACGGCTTGATTTGTTTGATCGTAGCTAGCTACATAGCTAGCTACATAGCCGTCTTTGTATCAAAGATAATTGTGTAGTCTAGAGCGATTTCCTAGGTTAGCTAGCCAGCTATTGTCGTTCTTTTAACGCAACGTAACGTAATCAACACTGCTAGCTAGCCAGCTAGCCCCGAATAGCAGCACAGTAGAAACTATTACACTCAACGGAACGACTTGATTAGTGTAGTGTCAACAACGCAGCCAATGCCAGCTAGCCTACATAGTCAACAACGCAGCCTCTGCCAGCTAGCCTACTTCAGCAGTACTGTATCATTTTAATCATTTTAGTCAATAAGATTCTTGCTACGTAAGCTTAACTTTCTGAACACTCGAGACGTGTAGTCCACTTGTCATTCCAATCTCCTTTGCATTAGCGTAGCCTCTTGTGTAGCCTGTCAACTATGTGTCTGTCTATCCCTGTTCTCTCCTCTCTGCACAGACCATACAAACGCTCCACACCGCGTGGCCGCGGCCACCCTAATCTGGTGGTCCCAGCGCGCACGACCCACGTGGAGTTCCAGGTCTCCGGTAGCCTCTGGAACTGCCGATCTGCGGCCAACAAGGCAGAGTTCATCTCAGCCTATGCCTCCCTCCAGTCCCTCGACTTCTTGGCACTGACGGAAAAATGGATCACCACAGACAACACTGCTACTCCTACTGCTCTCTCTTTGTCTGCCCACGTGTTCTCGCACACCCCGAGAGCTTCTGGTCAGCGGGGTGGTGGCACCGGGATCCTCATCTCTCCCAAGTGGTTATTCTCTCTTTCTCCCCTTACCCATCTGTCTATCGCCTCCTTTGAATTCCATGCTGTCACAGTTACCAGCCCTTTCAAGCTTAACATCCTTATCATTTATCGCCCTCCAGGTTCCCTCGGAGAGTTCATCAATGAGCTTGATGCCTTGATAAGCTCCTTTCCTGAGGACGGCTCACCTCTCACAGTTCTGGGCGACTTTAACCTCCCCACGTCTACCTTTGACTCATTCCTCTCTGCCTCCTTCTTTCCACTCCTCTCCTCTTTTGACCTCACCCTCTCACCTTCCCCCTACTCACAAGGCAGGAAATACGCTCGACCTCATCTTTACTAGATGCTGTTCTTCCACTAACCTCATTGCAACTCCCCTCCAAGTCTCCGACCACTACCTTGTATCCTTTTCCCTCTCGCTCTCATCCAACACTTCCCACACTGCCCCTACTCGGATGGTATCGCGCCGTCCCAACCTACGCTCTCTCTCCCCCGCTACTCTCTCCTCTTCCATCCTATCATCTCTTCCCTCTGCTCAAACCTTCTCCAACCTATCTCCTGATTCTGCCTCCTCAACCCTCCTCTCCTCCCTTTCTGCATCCTTTGACTCTCTATGTCCCCTATCCTCCAGGCCGGCTCGGTCCTCCCCTCCCGCTCCGTGGCTCGACGACTCATTGCGAGCTCACAGAACAGGGCTCCGGGCAGCCGAGCGGAAATGGAGGAAAACTCGCCTCCCTGCGGACCTGACATCCTTTCACTCCCTCCTCTCTACATTTTCCTCTTCTCTCTCTGCTGCTAAAGCCACTTTCTACCACTCTAAATTCCAAGCATCTGCCTCTAACCCTAGGAAGCTCTTTGCAACCTTCTCCTCCCTCCTGAATCCTCCTCCCCCTCCCCCCCTCCTCCCTCTCTGCAGATGACTTCGTCAACCATTTTGAAAAGAAGGTCGACGACATCCGATCCTCGTTTGCTAAGTCAAACGACACCGCTGGTTCTGCTCACACTGCCCTACCCTGTGCTCTGACCTCTTTCTCCCCTCTCTCTCCAGATGAAATCTCGCGTCTTGTGACGGCCGGCCGCCCAACAACCTGCCCGCTTGACCCTATCCCCTCCTCTCTTCTCCAGACCATTTCCGGAGACCTTCTCCCTTACCTCACCTCGCTCATCAACTCATCCCTGACCGCTGGCTACGTCCCTTCCGTCTTCAAGAGAGCGAGAGTTGCACCCCTTCTGAAAAACCTACACTCGATCCCTCCGATGTCAACAACTACAGACCAGTATCCCTTCTTTCTTTTCTCTCCAAAACTCTTGAACGTGCCGTCCTTGGCCAGCTCTCCCGCTATCTCTCTCAGAATGACCTTCTTGATCCAAATCAGTCAGGTTTCAAGACTAGTCATTCAACTGAGACTGCTCTTCTCTGTATCACGGAGGCGCTCCGCACTGCTAAAGCTAACTCTCTCTCCTCTGCTCTCATCCTTCTAGACCTATCGGCTGCCTTCGATACTGTGAACCATCAGATCCTCCTCTCCACCCTCTCCGAGTTGGGCATCTCCGGCGCGGCCCACGCTTGATTGCGTCCTACCTGACAGGTCGCTCCTACCAGGTGGCGTGGCGAGAATCCGTCTCCACACCACGTGCTCTCACCACTGGTGTCCCCCAGGGCTCTGTTCTAGGCCCTCTCCTATTCTCGCTATACACCAAGTCACTTGGCTCTGTCATAACCTCACATGGTCTCTCCTATCATTGCTATGCAGACGACACACAATTAATCTTCTCCTTTCCCCCTTCTGATGACCAGGTGGCGAATCGCATCTCTGCATGTCTGGCAGACATATCAGTGTGGATGACGGATCACCACCTCAAGCTGAACCTCGGCAAGACGGAGCTGCTCTTCCTCCCGGGAAGGACTGCCCGTTCCATGATCTCGCCATCACGGTTGACAACTCCATTGTGTCCTCCTCCCAGAGCGCTAAGAACCTTGGCGTGATCCTGGACAACACCCTGTCGTTCTCAACTAACATCAAGGCGGTGGCCCGTTCCTGTAGGTTCATGCTCTACAACATCCGCAGAGTACGACCCTGCCTCACACAGGAAGCGGCGCAGGTCCTAATCCAGGCACTTGTCATCTCCCGTCTGGATTACTGCAACTCGCTGTTGGCTGGGCTCCCTGCCTGTGCCATTAAACCCCTACAACTCATCCAGAACGCCGCAGCCCGTCTGGTGTTCAACCTTCCCAAGTTCTCTCACGTCACCCCGCTCCTCCGCTCTCTCCACTGGCTTCCAGTTGAAGCTCGCATCCGCTACAAGACCATGGTGCTTGCCTACGGAGCTGTGAGGGGAACGGCACCTCAGTACCTCCAGGCTCTGATCAGGCCCTACACCCAAACAAGGGCACTGCGTTCATCCACCTCTGGCCTGCTCGCCTCCCTACCACTGAGGAAGTACAGTTCCCGCTCAGCCCAGTCAAAACTGTTCGCTGCTCTGGCCCCCCAATGGTGGAACAAACTCCCTCACGACGCCAGGACAGCGGAGTCAATCACCACCTTCCGGAGACACCTGAAACCCCACCTCTTTAAGGAATACCTAGGATAGGATAAAGTAATCCCTCTCACCCCCTTAAAAGATTTAGATGCACTACTGTTCCACTGGATGTCATAAGGTGAATGCACCAATTTGTAAGTCGCTCTGGATAAGAGCGTCTGCTAAATTACTTAAATGTAAATGTAATGTATACAGGAGTGTGTTATGTGCGTGTGAATGTGTGTGGGTTTTGTGTGAGAGTGTCAGTGTAGTGCAGTGGTTCCCAACGAGGGGTACTATGACCCCTAGGGGTACTTTCCCTATCCACAGGGGGTACTTGAGAAGACTCATGTGACCATAGGCCTACTGGTAAAATACACGTGTGGGGGGGGGGGGGGTAATTCAGGGGTACTCAGTTGGTATTACAGTAACCGAAAAAAGGTTGGAACCACTGATGTAGTGTGTGTGAGTGTGTGTCTATGGTTTGTATATATTATCTTGTGTGTGCACAGTGTCAGTGCAAGATAGGGTCAGTACAGATAGTCCACTAACCGTTTAATTGAACTATTTAGCTGCCTTATGGCATGGGGGTAGAAGCTGTCTCGGAGCGAACTGGTCCGAGAGCCGATGCTCCGGTATCGTTTGCCGGACAGTGCAGAGTGGACAGTCTATTTTGTGTGTGTGTGTGTGTGTGTGTGTGTGTGTGTGTGTGTGTGTGTGTGTGTGTGTGTGTGTGTGTGTGTGTGTGTGTGTGTGTGTGTGTGTGTGTGTGTGTGTGTGTGTGTGTGTGTGTGTGTCTGTGTGTGTGTGTGTGTCCGTGTGTGTGTGTCCGTGTCCGTGTGTGTCCGTGTGTCCAGCTGATTTGCGTTCCTCTACCATGCCCTAACGGCATTAGCATGGCCCTGGTCACAGCAGCCTCACCCCAATGCCTGCCTGCCGATGTGGTTACAGTCGTTAGAGCATTAGCCACTCGGCATTACCAGTGTGGACATGTGCAGCCTGGCACGGCTCTGCTATCCCTCTAACACTCTCCTTATTAGCGCCCTGCAGTCCCCTTGGCAGAGCCAAGGCATTGCCAAGAGATCAACCAAGCCCAGGTGGAGATGATACTCTGAGCTCCCTCTCTCCCCCTCCCTAATCCTATAAGCATTCTCCCCCCCACAGAGGTTACTGTAACCCCACTGTTTTTTCCACAGGGTAGCCCAGCACAATCCTATTATCTGTTGTGGAGATGTTCACTTTGCATGCTGCCCAAAAAACAAACAAAAAAATGTTGACTTCATGCTTGGTAAGAACACTAATCAGGAAACACAGGTTGATGTAGTTGTCGGCTCATAGTTCTGTGGGTTTCCACAAGGTAAGGTGAGCATACACCTGACCGCTCAACACACACGCACAC
Source organism: Oncorhynchus nerka (assembly GCF_034236695.1). Taxonomy (NCBI): domain Eukaryota; kingdom Metazoa; phylum Chordata; class Actinopteri; order Salmoniformes; family Salmonidae; genus Oncorhynchus; species Oncorhynchus nerka. The sequence continues at coordinate 37,268,586 of NC_088419.1, read as the reverse complement.
ACATGCACAGTCAATCATTCCTGGGCACTCCCTTGACCCTAGCACTTAGATAGACAGATACTCCTGTGTAAAACTCACAACAAAACCATGATTCAAGTATTAACACTAGCCAGGAGGACTGGGGGATAGTTGAACATAACAGAGAGGCTTTACCCATCTATTCCACAGATAATTGTCAGGATTCTCTGGCTCTCTCTGTTAAGGCCTCTGCATTGCATCACTCCGGCTGAAACCGAGAAAGACCCTTTCACAGCTTTTCTACATCCCCTCTTTCCTCCAGTCCCATGGTGGCCATTTTGTCTGGCCAAAGGTCACACTTGTCTATCATCCTTGTCACCACAAACCCCCAGTAGTCTGTCTTAACCACTGCTCTCAGTCTTCAGCCTCTGGGGTGATCGGAGCAAATGTGGGGTCAGACGCCATCTTTTTTTTTCTTCTAGTCGCGTTAAGGCTATCACTCACACTAAGCTTGAAAGGGCGGCATTTACATTTGGATTTCACCTGACTGGGAATACAAATATGCATATGTTGGTCACAGAAACAGTACCTGAAAAAAAAGAAGTGGCGCAGACCGGAAAACCAGTCAGTATCTGGTGTGACCACCATTTGCCTCATGCAGCGTGAAACATCTCCTTCGTATAGAGTTGATCAGGCTGTTGATTTTAGCCTGTGGAATGTTGTCAACCTCCTCAAATCAAATTTATTTATATAGCCCTTCGTACATCAGCTGATATCTCAAAGTGCTGTACAGAAACCCAGCCTAAAACCCCAAACAGCAAGCAATGCAGGTGTAGAAGCACCTCTTCAATGACGAAGAGCGAAGTTGCTGGATGTTGGCAGGAACTGGAACACGCTGTCATAAATGTCAATCCAGAGCATCCCAAACATGGTCAATGAGTGACATGTCTGGTGAGTATGCAGACCATGGAAGAACTGGGACATTTTCAGCTTTTAGGAATTGTGTACAGATTGCGATATGGGGGCGTCCATTATCATGCTGAAACATGAGGTGATGGCACGGATAAATGGCACGGCAATGGGCCTCAGTATCTCGTCACGGTATCTTTGTGCATTCAAATTGCCATCATTAAAATGCAACTGTGTTCGTAGTCCGGAGCTTCTGCCTGCCTATACCATAACCCCACCACCACCATGGGGCACTCTGTTCACAACGTTGACATCAGCAAACCGCTTGCCCTCACGATACCATACCTGCTGTCTGGCGTGTATTCAAGGATGCCAGGGGAGAAGGCTTCCCCAAATATTTGACCAATACATTTTTTTACATTATAAAATAATTTGTCTTACGACTCTTTCTGTAACACAGTGTGTTTTCATAATTTTCTATAAATTCGCAAGTGGCTGAATCTCACCGGAGAAATCATCAGAGTGAGGGAAACAGCACCCCTCTGACCTCAGTATGTGTAGCCCATGTATCTGAGTTTTACTTGAGCGCACGCACGAACACACACACACACACACACACACACACACACATAGAAATCAGTACCATGGACAGCCACATGATACCGTTGAAGTCGGAAGTTTACATACACCTAAGCCAAATACATTTAAACTCAGTTTTTCACCATTTTTTACATTTAATCCGAGTACAAATTCCCTGTTTTAGATCAGTTAGGGTCACCACTTTATTTTAAGAATGTTACATATCAGAATAATAGTAGAGAGAATTATTTAATTCAGCTTTTATTCAGCTTTTATTTCTTTCATCACATTCCCAGTGAGTCAGAAGTTTACATACTCTCAATTAGTATTTGGTAGCATTGCCTTTAAATTGTTAAACTTGGGTCAAATGTTTCGGGGAGCCTTCCACAACCCACAGTAACCCACAGTAAGTTGGGTGAATTTTGGCCCATTCCTCCTGACAGAGCTGGTGTAACTGAGTCAGGTTTGTCGGCCTCCTTGCTCGCACACGCTTTTTCAGTTCTGCCCACAAATTTTCTATATGATTCAGGTCAGGGCTTTGTGATGGCAACTCCAATACCTTGACTTTGTTGTCCTTAAGACATTTTGCCAGAACTTTGGAAATATGCTTGGGGTCATTGTCCATTTGTGCACAACATTTTAGAGAAATAAGCATTTTGTGAGTATGGAACATTTCTGGGATATTTTATTTCAGCTCATGAAACATGGGACCAACATAGCACAAAGTTGCGTTTTATATTTTTGTTGAGTATAGTAAAATAGGTCCGTTCTGATGTATCAGGATTGAATGTTCTGTAAAATATCTACTGATGACCAAGGCCATTGACTTGCATCTATAATTGTGCTATGATTCATCAAACGATATCTTGGACTCCCCCATAAAAACGACTTGACTTTGGCTGATTTTGTCTGAGGAATCTGTGTGTCATCTGTCATTTGCAGGCCTAAATATAGATCCATGGGGCGCTCCTGCTATCAGCGGTGAAACAGAGAAGATCTTGTATTGGTGAATCACAACACATCAGAGGCTGAATAACCCAACGAGAGAAGAGCATAATCCCACCCACTCTTGAACATACGCACACACAGTCAGTTGCACCCCCGTCCATGAACGTACCCCTGCACACACACACACACACTGCCGGTTACTCAGTAACACACAATACACGTTAAAACCACCCCCACAGTACACACACACACACACACACACACACACACACACACACACACACACACACACACACACACACACACACACAGTTAAACCTCTAAACAAGCCAACCTCCACACACACACACACACATATAGAACATGTACTCTCTGGCCCAGATCCTATGAAGCACCACCATCATCGTTTGGAGGAATGTACAAAGCGAGAGAGAGAGAGGAACAAAAAGGGGATGGGAAAAAAAAACACTACAGCTGCTGAGCATCTCCATGGAAACAGGCTGGAGAGGAGAGCAGCGCATTGCGATCTGCGTTACTGTCAGAGAAAGGATGAATCCAGCCCTCATTAGGGAAGCCACGGAAACCTATTATTTACTGCAACATCTCTCTACCGGAGAACAGAACACATGCTTTAATATCCACCATGAAAGGTTTCCTCTCTACAAACACCTGAGCTCTGGTTCCGCATGGTTCCGCATGCACTCTAACCTCGACACAGAGAGAAGGTCTCAATGCGGATCTGTGGTGGGGATATGATATACTCAGGATGTGCAGTCATGGTGTTTAACTCCATTTTTAACCCACTAAACGTCTGCAAAAGGAGAGCCTTGAGGCCATGAAACACATGCAGTGTATTAGCCATGCTTGCATGATGCCAAATGGACCCATTGACCATAAACGAATGAGTAGTCATGAATAGGGTGGTAAAGAGATTCAACGTTGGATTCACGGTTCAGAATGGGTGCCTACTGTAGATAATGGGTGCCTACTGTAGATAATGGGTGCCTACTGTAGATAATGGGTGCCTACATCAAGCGGAATATCCCTTTCCCGCCTCCCACAGGAATACCTACACTACGCACACATGCCCAAAAGCACCCTAACGCACATGCGCGCACTTGTTAGTCGCCAAGTCATGAGGAATAATAGTGTTTTTTGATGTGGCACGACATTTTGGGTGTTTATTTTGGTTAAGTTATTTTGAGACATTTTACTAGCAGAGCTGGCTGCTACTCCAGCATCACACCAAACCCTCATTGCCAAAATTGAGGTACTCTCTCTCTCTCTCTCTGTGTGTGCGTGCGTGCGTGTGTGTGTGTGCGTGCGTAGGAATGAGTAGGAATGTCACACAATCAAAGAGGAGGCTCTGAATGCACTCTAGTCCAACTCGTATTCACTCACACACCCAGTGCATGATGCTAAGCACGACTATCCACCAAACAAGGGATCCAAGTATTTTAAGCAGTAGGCTATGTAATATCATTATTCTGTATACAGTAGTACACACCATGGACCCTAACAGAAGAACACACACTGAGGATCACATCAACCAATGTCAGACATAAATACTACAGCTTGTTAAACACCGTAGATGAGGTCATAACACTGTAGGATTAGATATGGAGAGAGAGGGCTACATACTGCTTTTATTGCCCATAAAACATACGTGGTGGTAGGCCTCCCGTGACTGAAACTAAAGGCCAGATAACGGCGTCACCCGTCTCGTAAATCGAGCTATGAGAATGATTTGCGACAGACAGGTAAACGTGCAATAGTGAGGGAGAAGCTGAAGAGTGGGGCTTTAGGGATGCTAGGCTAACTGCTGGGGAAACCGTTTTAAGGTTGCTATCTGGGGGGGAATGGAGCAGCACAGATGCCCGAGACAGCGCAGGTTGCTGTGAGGAGCTTCTGCTGTCCTATCCCTCCGAGAATCTCCTCTATATTTACAGGGGACGACAAATGGCTGCCTCGGTTAGACACAGCTGTCCAACCATTAGTGTGTGTGTGTACGTGTGTGTCCGTGCATGCGCAGAGCTCGACATTAACGCTTGTCCGGGAGAATATATCTCTTTTTGTTTTATTAGATCTGTGTCCTCTGGATGCTATGCTCTTATCCCAATTTCTGCAGAGCTCATTCCGATAGGATTGTATTGCATGGCAGGCAGAGCGGACTTTCAATCATCCCCGGGTTGCGAGATGTGCTATTGAGATCAAAGAGCAGATCTGTGTAGCCGCGTCTGCACATTTATTGATCATATTTTTTTTTTTTACAAATGATTTGAATAATGTGGCTAATACAGGTATACTTCATACTGACATTTCTGAACACTTTCCAATTCTCCACTTCTCTTTGGCAGCTGGAAATGAACAGATGGGAATTATTAGTAGCATTAAATGTAGTATATTTTACAAAAGTCATTGTGAGCTTATACGTTTAGATGTTGATTGACGATAATTCAATGGAACAGTTTTATTATCAGGCCGATGTGGAGTCTGCTTAACAGACTTTTCACACATCATTACGTATTTCACCACTGCTTTCCCTTAGTTAGACTGTGTAAGAGAGCAGAAGGGTTCTGGAAACCTAGATTTCCAACCGGTCTCTAAAAGGTTTCTCACCTCTCCCATGAATTCTGCAATTACAAAAAGGTATAAGAACAAATAATAAACTGTTGAATAAGAAAAAGGCATCTAAAACTAATCCCATCTCAATGGAAATATGACCTATAGTGATCCTGATGTTATTTCATGTGAATGTAAAAAAAAATAATAATAATTGGGGGAATGTGGATTCCTCTCTGTCAAAGGAAATGGAGAAAACTGATGGAAATCCCTTAAGGGACATTTCCCTTCTCTCCTTCAGTTTGATCCATCTTATGTAATGGAGGTGATTGGTAACTTAGATGTAATGGCAAAATGTAGATTTGCGCCTAAATAGACATACCCAAAAGATTCCAGATTTGTTTTTAAATTAAATGTTTAAAAAAATGCAATTTGATTGTATTTATTAGTAAGAATTTAAAAAAGAAATAAAGAGCCAGAATCTCAATTGGTGGGAATGAAATGGAACAGGTTACATCCACTAGATTCCTCTGAGTTTTAATTGATGAAAAGTTATCCTGAAAAGAACATATTCAATTTGTCTGCAGCAAAGTGATGGAATATGTTGATATCATCAGAAAGATTAGTGGTTTAGTTCATTAGGTTTGCTTGCTAACTTCATACTATACCTTCATTTACCCACACCTCATTTACTGTAATATTATCAGGGCCAGTACTGTACAGCGCATTTGGAAAGTATTCAGACCCGTTGACTTCTTCCACATTTTGATACAGCCTTACTCTAAAATGGATTTTTAAAGAGACATGTCCTCATCAATCTACACACCCATAATGACAAAGCAAAAGCTGTTTTTTAGACATATTTTAAATGTATTATGAATAGAGCATGTAAAAATCAATGTTACATAAGTATTCAGACCATTTACTCAGTACTTTATTGAAGTGCCTTTGCCAGCGATTACAGCCTCGAGTCTCCTTGGGTATAACGATGCAAGCTTTGGTGCGCCTGTATTTGGGGAGTTTCTCCCATTCTTCTCTACAGATCCTCTCAAGCTCTGTCAGATTGGATGTGGAGCATCGCTGCACAGCTATTTTCAGGTCTATCCAGAGATGTTCGATCAGGCTCTGGCTGGGCCACTCAAGGACATTCAGAAACTTGTCCCGAAGCCACTCCTGCGTTGTCTTGGCTGTGTGCTTAGAGTCGTTGTCCTGTTGGAAGGTGAACCTTTGCCCCAATCTGAGGTCCTGAGAGCTCTGGAGCAGGTTTTCATGCTTTTCACTGAGGAGTGTCTTCCGTCTGGCCACTCTACCATAAAGGCCTGATTGGTGGAGTGCTGCAGAGATGATTGTCCTTCTGGAAGATTCTCCCATTTCCCCAGACAAACTCTGGAGCTCTGTTAGTGTGACCATCAGGTTTTTGTTCACCTCCCTAACCAAGGCCCTTCTCCCCCGATTGCTCAGTTTGGCCGGGCGGCCAGCTCTAGGAACAGTCTTGGTGGTTCCAAACTTGTTCCATTTAAGAATGACGGAGGCCACTGTGTTCTAGGGACCTTCAAAGCTGCAGGAATGTTTTGGTACTCTTCCCCAGATCTGTGCCTTGACACAATCCTGTCTTGGAGCTCTACGAACAATTCCTTTGACCTCATGGCTTGGTTTTGCTCTGACATGCAACTCTGGGACCATATACAGTATAGATAGTGACTGTTCTTAAGTGTTTGAGTTGCAGTTTTGCCTTAAATCTACTTGAAAATCTATGGCAACACCTGGAAATGGTTTTCTTGCAATGATCAACAACTAATTTGACAGAGCTTGAAGAATTTTGAAAATAATAAATGGGCAAATGTTGCACAATCCAGGTGTGGAGAGCTCTTAGAGACTTACCCCAAAATACTTACAACTGTAATTACTGCCAAACGTGCTTCTACAACATACTGACTCAGGGGTGTGAATACTTTCAGTACCAGTCAAATGTTTGGACTCCTACTACTACTTTTTTTGTGTGTTTACTATTTTCTACATTGTAGAATAATAGTGAAGACATCAAAACTATGAAATAACACACAGAATCATGTAGCAAACAAAAACATGTTGAACAAATCTAAATATATTTGAGATTTGAGATTCTTCAAAGTAGCCACCCTTTGCCTTGATGACAGCTTGGCATACTCTTGGCATTCTCTCAACCAGCTTCATGAGGTAGTTACCTGGAATGCATTTTAATTAACAGGTGTACCTTGTTAAAAGTACATTTGTGGAATTTCTTTCATTGTTAATGTGTTTGAGCCAATTAGTTGTGTTGTGACATGTAAGGGGTGGTATACAGCCCTATTTGGTAAAATACCAATTCCATATTATGGCAAGAACAGGTCAAATAAGCAAATAGAAACGACAGTCCATCATTAGTTTAAGACCGCTTACTGTGCAATAGCAAAGAGAACAGTCTATGACTTGGGTGCCTGGAGTCTTTGACAATTTTAGGCCCTTCCGCCTGTTATAGAGGTCCTGGATGTCAGGGAGCTTGACCCCAGTGATGTACTGGGGCGTTTGCAATACCCTCTGAAGCACCTTATGGTGGGATTCCAAGCAGTTGCCATACTGTAACAAGTGTGAGGCAGCCAGATATGATGCTCTCAATGGTGTAACTGCAGAACCTTTTGAGGATCTGAGGGCCCATGCCAAACCTTTTCAGCTCTTGACTCACTCCACCACAGCCCCGTCAATGTAAATGGTGGCATACTTAGCCCTCCATTTCCTGTAGTCCACGATCAGCCCCTTTGTCTTGCTGACATTGAGGGAGAGGTCGTTGTCCTAGCACCACCCTGCCAGGTCTCTGCCTTCCTCCCTATAGGCGATCGTCGATGATTATGCCTACCACCTTTGTGTCGTCAGCAAACTTAATGATGGTTTTGGAGTCATGTGCTGCCATGCAGTCGTGGGTGAACAGGGAGTACAGGAGGGGACTCAGAACACACCCCTGAGGGGCCCCCATGTTGAGGGTCAATGTGTTGTTGCCTACCTCACCACCTGGGGGCTGCCCATCAGGAAGTCCAGGATCCAGTTGCAGAGGGAGGTGTTCAGTCTCAGGGTCCTTAGCTTAGTGATGACCGTGGAGGGCACTATGGTGTTGAACATTGAACTGTAGTCAATGAACAGCATTCTCACACAGGTGTTAATTTTGTCCAGGTGGACAGGGCAGTGTGGAGTACAATATATTTTGCATCATCTGTGAATCTATTGGGGTGGTACAGTATGTGAATTGGAGTGGGTCCAGGGTGTCTGGGAAGATGGTGTTGATGTGATCCATGACCAGCCTTTCAAAGCATTTCATAGATACTGATGTGAGTGCTAAAGGGCGATAGTCATTTAGACGGGTTACCTTGGTGTTCTTAGGCGCAGGGACTATGGTGGTTTGTAGGTATTCCAGACTGGGTCCGGGAGAGGTTGAAAATGTCAGTGAAGATAGTTGCCAGCCCTGAGTATGCGTCCTGGAAATCCGTCTGGCCCTGAAGCCTTATGAACGTTAACCTGTTTCAAGGTCTTACTCACATTGCTACGGAGAGCGTAATCACACAGTCATCTGGAACAGCTGGTGCACTCATGCATGGTTCAGTGTTGAAGCAAGCATCGAATGCATTTAGCTCATCTGGTAGACTTGCGTCACTTGGCAGCTCTCAGCTGGGTTTCACTTTGTAATCTGTGATAGTCTGCAAGCCCTGCCACATCCGACGAGTGTCAGAGCCATTGTAGTAGGATTTGATCTTTGTCCGTTATTGAAGCTTTGCCTGTCGGATGCTTCATCGGAGAGTGTAGCAGGATTTCTTATAAGTGTCCAGATTAGTGTCCCATATCTTGAAAGCGGCAGCTCTAGCTTTTAGGTCAGTTCAGATGTTGCCTGTAACCCATGTATTCTAGTTGGGATAAATACGTACAGTCACTCTGGGGATGATTTTGTTGATGCACCTACAGTATTAATGAAGTGGGTGACTGACTTGGTAAACTCCTCAATGCTATCAGATGAATCGCAGAACATATTCCAGTCTATGCTAGCGAAACATTCCTGTAGCTTAGCATCCACTTCATCGGACCACTTCCTTATTGAGCGCGTCACTAGTACTTCCTGTTTGAGTTTTTGCTTGTAAGCAGGAATAAAGAGGATAGAGTTATGGTCAGATTTACCAAATCGAGGGCGAGGGAGAGCTTTGTATGCGTCTCCGTGTGTGGAGTAAAAATGATCTAGAGTTTTTTCTAGTTGAACAGGTGACATGCTGGTAGAAATTAGTTACAACGGATTTCCGTTTTCCTGCAGTAAAACACCGGCCACTAGGAGCGCCACCTCTGGGTGATAATTTTCTTGTTTGCTTATGGTCCTATACAGCTCGTTGGTAAACAGCCAGCTACGAAAAATATAGATGAAAACTCTCTTGTTAAATAGTATGGTCAACAGCAGGGATCATCAACTAGATTCAGCCACGGGGCGGTTTTTTTCTTGAGTGGATGGTCGTGCGGCCGGAACATAATTCCAAATCATTTGTAGACTACAAATTGACCGCAAGAAGCCCAAACAGATATAATATTTGACTAAAACACAATCATTTCAAACCTTGCTTACACGTGTCTATTATGAGTGGGAATAGTTGGAAACAGATTTCCTAAATTAAAATCACTTGGCGCTGATTTCCTTGTGTTTTTACAGTTTTTTATGGTCCAACAATAAAAAAAAATTATATATGTATAGATAAATCAGCAGGATTCACATTGTCCATGTCCTTGATCAGCCACGACTTCGAGAAACAAGAAACATGGGATATTAAAGTTCTTCAGATCACATTGATAGGATAGTCTCAAAGGGAGCTCTACCAGTTTACTTTCCAGTGTTGCAGGTTCGCTGATAGAACAGAGGGTAGAGGCAGTTTATCAACTTGCCGACATAGTCTCGTCAGGTTGGCCTCTATAACGCCGCCTCTTCCTTTTACGGGTGTCGGGATTTGGGCCTGGTCCGGGATGAGCATTATGTCCTTCGCCACCAACTCAATGAAGTAGAAACCCACATCCAAATCAATGTTGGTGATGTCCAGAAGCTCTTGTCAGTCATAGCAAACGATGGCAGAAACATTATTTACAAAAAAAGTTCAAATCAGCGCAAAAACCCCACAAAATAGCACAATTGGTCAGGAGCCCGTAACACGGCTGCTATTCCCTCCATACCATTCTCTAAAGTTGTCCTACTAAAAGTTAACGTCAAGTCCTGTGTGTGTGTGTGTGTGTGTGTGTGCGTGCGTGCGTGCGTGCGTGCGTGCGTGCGTGCGTGCGTGCGTGCGTGTGAACATGCCTGTTTGTCACATCAATGCAACGGACCATATCCACAGTGAGGACATCGATCTCTGGATCTGTGTTAAAGAATTGTCTATCACATTGTAGTGCTTGGAGTGTACAAGCCTCACACATGGTAAATTATCTCATACAGGCCAGTCAGACACGCACACACACACACACTCGCGCGCACGCACGCACCCACAAGCCCGGTGAAGCTGTTCAACTGCAGCATGGAGGATTTAGAGGGAGCTGCAGTAGCAGCTTGGCGCCGTCTCTAATTTATAGGGTTGGTGGGGGGTGGACGGACCTAGAAGGTTGAAAGTGACATCTCTTTTAGGTCAGACTAGGGTAAGGACTTAGGGCAGATGTCCCACATGTGATTGAGAAATGCGAGGGAAACCACCACATGTCTGCCCCATGGTTTGCAGAGGGAGAGAGAGAGGGAGAGAGAGAGAGAGAGAGAGAGAGAGAGAGGCGAGTGAGAAACGGAGGACTCTGTGACTCTCTCTCGCTCCCTCCCTGCTCTCTTCCCTTGTCTCCCTGTCTCGCAGTATCTGTCTTTATGTTTCAGAAACACACACACACAAACACCTGCATGCACGAACGTACATGCAACCACTGTCTCTCACACACACAAATCACATCTCCCCACTCCGGCCAACCAAACCCCTATGAGATTACTGCTCTGCAACATTATCTCCTTCCCCATTTCATTCATCCATTTCATTTGAGAAACTGAGCCCCAAAGATACACGGCTTCAACATATCAAGGTAGCTCCATCTACAGATGTTAGTCACAGAAAAATTCCCCCGTTGCCCATCAAGAGCATTGGCAGTGGGTCGGCCCTCCCACTCTTCAAGCTTAACGCACACATACATACAGTAGCCGAACGGATCACTGAAGATCGAGGGGGAGAGCATTCGCTCTTCACTTCTGCCCAAGGTGTTATGAATTTCTCAGCCTCCACCGAGGCTTGGTTTGGTGGTATTTTCTACCCGTCCCGAAATCCAATAAGAAGATGAACACCAGGTACTAGGTCAGGGTCCGCCAACTTTCAATCAACCTGTTTCATCAGCCTCTGAGACTGAAGCAAGGCTATGACAATAACATTTATATTACCGCAATAGGTCTCACATTCCTCCTGCTTGTGAAAAATGTGGCTGAGCTTTTAGGGGTAACATGACATGCATCCCAATGCTCTTACCTTGCAGCGTGCCTATATTGTGGAGACATCGGAGCACATACGTCGCTTTTTCACTCGATAACAGGAAAGCAGAGTCATACAGAGACACAGACAGTGGTGTTTCTGATCAGATCTGAGGAAGAGTCTGCTCCGGTGGGTAAAAAAAAAAAAAAAAAAAAAAGAAGATCCCACTCTTCCTTCCTTCCGTTTCTTTTTTTTATCCAACCCCTCAGAGGAATAGAGTGAAGAGGAGAGGAGAAGAGGCAGGAGGACCCGTCTGGTGTACTGTGCTGTGTATCACCAAGAGCAGTGCTGGGCTCTGCGTGTACTCCACTGCAGCAGTGTGAGAGACAGAGGCGCACGCTGCCTGTTCCACAGGCTCTACCGGTACACAGCAAAACACGGCTACGAAATTCCTGTTGAATGGATTCAGGACTCTGCAGTTCTATATCTCCACATACCCCCCCACCCCCTTTTTTTTACCTATATCTCTAGACTCTAGAGATTCACAGTATGTCTTATGTTTATCTCTATTTCATTGAATCCTTATTTTCCTTTTCCGTCCTTTGCGTTGTCCCTCTCTCCTCTCACTAGATGTCCGTCATGTGTCTGATACTCCTGGCAATAAATTGTAAAGCCCAAAAGCGCCAACCTCCTCCTCCTCTGATTACATCACTGCTTCAGCTGACTGAGATTGAGTGTTTTTTCTCGTCTCGTGTGAATATTAACGTCACTGACATCAGACACATTTCTTGGATTCAGTTGGAAGTTCCATTGATGATTTCTCATCCTAGGTAATATCACATGACACAATTACCCAGTTTGGGGTTGCAGATCATGTAATAACGTAATTACACAAGACAACACCGCGTGGTAAAAAAAATAAATCAAATAGCCTGAGAAACGCTAACGCCCAAGACAACTTACATGCAATTGCAAAAGGTTAGGTTTAGGCTCGCTAGCAAGTTGTTGGGATAAGGGTAAGTGGTAGGGTAAGGTTAAGTTCTGGGCCAATTGGTTCGAATCCAGGCCATATCACAGAGCGTTGCGCCGTGATTGGCTCAGTGTTCTGACACTCATGGGGAAACTACGTCACCACGAAGTGTATGTGGAGACCTCGAAGTGTCCATCCAAGAAGGATCAAGGTCATTGGCCACAGATAAAATTACGTCAAATCACGTTATAAACTCAGCAAAAAAAGAAATGTCCTCTCACTGTCAACTGTGTTTATTTTCAGCAAACTTAACATGTGTAAATATTTGTATGAACATACCAAGATTCAACAACTGAGACATAAACTGAACAAGTTCCACAGACATGTGACCAACAGAAATGGAATAATGTGTCCAATAATGTCATTCCAACAGGTTCCAGACGTGCTCAATGGGATTGAGATCCGGGCCTTTGCTGGCCATGGCAGAACACTGACATTCCTGCCTTGCACGCACAGTTCGAGCAATATGGCTGGTGGCATTGTCATGTCAGGTTGAGCCTGCAGGAAGGGTACCACATGAGGGGGATGTCTTCCCTGTAACGCACAGTGTTGAGATTGCCTGCAACGACAACAAGGACAGTCCAATGATGCTGCGACACACCGCCCCAGACCATGACGGACCCTCCACTTTTCCTCATGCCTCCTTGCAGTATGCCTAAGGCGCGTTCATGCAGATGAGCAGGGACCCTGGGCATCTTTCTTTTGGTGTTTTTCAGAGTCCGTAGAAAGGCCTTTTTAGTGTCCTACGTTTTCATAACTGTGACCTTAATTGCCTACCGTCTGTAAGCTGTTAGTGTCTTAACGACTGTGCATTGAACAAGCATGGGAAACTGTTTCAATCCTTTACAATAATTTTTACTACGTTCTGTTATTATCTAGGCATAAGTCACTTTAACAACTCTACCCACATGTATATGTTACCTCGATTACCACGACTAACCGGTGCCCTGCACATTGACTCTGTACTGGTACCCCCTGTATATAACCTCACTACTGTTATTTTGCTGCTGCTCTTTAAGTATTTTTTAAATTTGTATTATTATTATTTTTTTCTTAACTGCATTGTTGGTTAAGGGCTTGTAAGTAAGCATTTCACTGTAAGGTCGCATGTGACAAATACAATTTGATTTGATTGCAAATTCAACAATGAGTGGTTAGGAAGAAAGTGAGCACAGCACAACAACGTGAGTCCAAAAATGTATTGTATGCTGCTGCATAAATTATGTAATATGCCAGGAAGATAGGTATACTGTTGCTAAGAAAGTAATAACGTTACTAGGTGTATGTTGTGTAGTAAGCTGTTAGTAGCCCATGTGCCGCAAGTTAATAATTTGGCCTATAGCCAAAGAGAGAAATGAGAAATATAATCGTTGAATATTGTAAGGGCTTTCATTGTCTGCTTATATGCCACCGTTATTTATCCTACGGTTCTGACTTGGTGTGTAGGGAGAATACTGAACGAACGGCCCATGTTCTGAATTCTGTCGCTGAACATTTCAAAAGTGCTGAACAAATAGTTATATTGACAATGTCCGTCCTAGCTTGTTCATTAATGTCTTAATCGAAATTACCGATTGCCTCTTATCCGCTCGTTGTTCCCTTATGCCATATTTTGTACATCTCAATTGTCAGGAGAAACCACATTTGTTCAAGAAAGTCAGTCATATCAGCTATGTTTTTTTTAAAGGCAGTAAATGAGGATGAGTGAACTGTTTTGCTGCCAGACAAGGCTCCGCTGATAGCCAGGTGTAGCAGTGGTAAGGTTTAGTGACTTCTGTTGGGACTCAGCTTTATGTAGGCCTTAACAGTTTGTGTGCACCGTTTGTCACTGTTATAGTGCAATTAATGTATTGTTTAGTGTTGTGTTGTGTCATGTCGTGGCTTTGCTGGCATGCATAATTATATATATTTTTTGCCCCACCAAGATTTACATGCTAAAATCGCCCCTGATTTGAATGGAGAAAGAGGATCCAATCCAGCATTGCATTTTTTGGGATCCTATCAGCATCGACACATGCCTCAAAGACGAACTTAGCGAATGCTCTCTCTGCGTGTGTTTGGGGGTACCATACTGTATGTTACAGCTTCGACCGTTGTACAAAAGATGCATCATTAAAACACTTGTAAGCCTAAATTCAATCGCTATCGGGAAACCAGGCCATGTTCTCTCAGCTCAACAGAGTGAATCTTTGAGGAGAAAATCTTGTGAGAAAAATAAATACAGCTTGTTTTCGGATTATATAAATTTGGGGTTAATGTAGCTCATTGGAATTCTCAAGTCCGACTGAGTGGGCGTGATGATACAAATTTGAGTGAGAATGTTAGTGTCACGCCCTGACCTGAGTATTCTTTGTTTTCGTTATATATTTTGGTTAGGTCAGGTGTGACATGGGTAATGTATGCGTTTTTGTACTGTCTAGGGGTTTTGTAGGTTCATGGGGTTGTTTACCATCTAGGGGTTTATGTATGTCTATGGTTGCCTAGATTGGTTCTCAATTAGAGGCAGCTGTTTATCGTTGTCTCTGATTGGGAACCATATTTAGGCAGCTATCTTCTTTGGGTATTTGGTGGGTTATTGTCTATGTGATGTTGCATGCTAGCACTCAGTTTCGATAGCGGCCACGTTCTTCTTTTGTTATTTCTTTTGTTTGTTTTGTGTACTTCGTGTTTTTTCGTCATTCATTGAAATGATGTATTCACACCATCTGCGCTTTGGTCTCCTCAATACGACGATCATGACAGAATAACCCACCAACAATGGACCAAGCAGCGTGGTAACGGCCAGCAGCAGCAGCGGCAAAGAACGCAGGACTCGTGGAATTGGGAGGAGATTCTGGACGGCGAAGGACCCTGGGCACAATCAGGGGAATATCGCCGCCCCAAAGCAGAGCTGGAGGCAGCAAAAGCAGAGAGGCGCCGGTATGAGGAGGTGGCACGGCAGCGCGGCTGGAAGCCCGAGAGGCAGCCCCAAAAATGTCTTGGGAGGGGGAACAGGGAGAGTGAGGCATAGTCAGGAGTCAGATCTGAGCCAACTCCCCCTGCTTACCGTAAGGAGCCAAGGATGGAACCAGAGCCGATCAGGGCGGTATTGGAGGTGAGCGAAGCAGAGACAGTGAAGGAGTTAATGGGGAGATTGGAGGGGAGAGTTATGAGGGAGATGCTGTGTTGGTGCCTGAGGCACGACATCCGCCTAATGGAGCGTGTCGGGGATTTGATGTCACCTGGGTCAGCTCTCCATACTCGTCCTGAGGTGCTTGCTAGCCGTCTGGTGAAGACTGTGCCAGCCCCACGCACCAGGCCTCCTGTGCGCCTCCCTAGCCCTTCACGTCTTGTGCCAGCTCAGCGTTACAGTCCTCCGAGCCTTGCTTACCGTGGCAGGCATTGTACTGGTCAGGCGTGTTATGCAGTGGAGCACACGGTCCCCAGTACGCGTGCTTAGCCCGGTGCGCTACATCCCAGCTCCCTGCATCTGCCGGGCTAGGGTGAGGATCCAGCTAGGGCGGATGGTGCCAGCCCTGCTCTCAAGATCTCCAGTACGCCTTCACGGTCCGGTCTATCCGGTGCCACCTCCACGCACCAGCCCTCCGGTGGCAGCCCTCCGCACCAGGCTGTCTCTCCATCTCATCCCTACAGGTGCTCCCGCCTGTCCAGCGCTGCCAGAGCCTTCCTCCTGCCCACCACTGCCAGAGTCTCCCGTCTGTCCTGAGCCGCCAGAGTCTCCCGTCTGTCCTGAGCCGCCAGAGTCTCCCGTCTGTCCTGAGCCGCCAGAGTCTCCCGTCTGTCCTGAGCCGCCAGAGTCTCCCGTCTGTCCTGAGCCGCCAGAGTCTCCCGTCTGTCCTGGGCCACCAGAGTCGCTCCTCAGTAAAGAGGCGCCTTTCCGTCCAGTGGCGCTCTCTACGATAATCTTCAGACCGGGGCCCGCTGCGAGGGTCCCCGCTCCTGAGGTGCCACCTAAGTGGGCCAAGACTGAGGTAGAGTGGGGTCCACGTCCCGCACCCGAGCAGAGGCCCACCCGGACCCTCCCCTTTAGATTAGGATTTTGCGGCCGAGGTCCGCACCTTTGTGGGGGGGTACTGTCACGCCCTGAGTATTTGTTTTCTTTATATATTTTGGTTAGGTCAGGGTGTGACATGGGTGATGTATGTGTTTTTGTACTGTCTCTGTTTTTTTTAGGTTTATGGGGTTGTTTACCATCTAGGGGGTTATGTATGTCTATGGTTACCTAGATTGGTCTCAATTAGAGGCAGCTGTTTTTTGTTGTCTCTGATTGGGAACCATATTTAGGCAGCCATCTTCTATGTGATGTTGCATGTTAGCACTCAGTTTCGATAGCGGTCACGTTCATTTTTGTTATTTTGTTTGTTTGTTTAGTGTACTTTGTGTTTTTTCGTCATTCATTAAAAGTATATATTCACACCATGCTGCGCTTTGGTCTCCTCACTACGACGATCGTGACAGTTAGACTCACAAATATCATACCCCCAAGACATCCTAACCTCTCACCATTACAGGGGAGGTTAGCATTTTTTGGGGGGGGGGTATGATATTTATGTCTCTGTAATTTTCTCACTTATCATTATTCACGATTCATTCGGGGCTATCCAAAATTATGGTAGTGTCACGTTCTGACCTTTATTTCCTTTGTTTTGTCTTTATCTAGTATGGTCAGGGCGTGAGTTGGGGTGGGCAGTCTATGTGTGTTTTTCTATGTTGGTTTTTGTGTTCAGCCTAGTATGGTTCTCAATCAGAGGCAGCTGTCGTTAGTTGTCTCTGATTGAGAATCATACTTAGGTAGCCTGGGTTTCGCTGTTGGTTTGTGGGTGTTTGTTTCTGTGTGAGTGTTTGTCGCCGCACGGTACTGTTTCGGTTTTCATCACATCATTTATTGTTTTGTATTTCAGTGTTTAGATTGTTTTTAATAAATCGTCATGAACACTTACCAAGCTGCATCTTGGTCCGATCCTTACTCCTCTTCAGACGAAGAGGAAATCTGCCGTTACAGAAACACCCACCACAAAAGGACCAAGCGGCGTGGTAATGGGCAGCAGCAGCAGCGAACACAAGACTCCTGGACTTGGGAGGAGATTATGGACGGTAAAGGACCATGGGCACAGCCAGGGGAATATCGCCGTCCCAAGACAGAGCTGGAGGCAGCAAAGGCAGAGAGACGCTGGTATGAGGAGGCAGCACGGCAGCGCGGCTGGAAGCCCGAGAGGCAGCCCCAAAAAGTTATTGGGGGAGGCACACGGGGAGTGTGGTGAAGCCAGGTAGGAGACCTGCGCCAACTTCCCGTGCTTACCGGAGAGAGAGAGGGACCCGGGCAGGCACCGTGTTATGCGGTGGAGCGCACAGTCTCCCCAGTGCGTGTGCATAGCCCAGTGCGGTACATTCCAGCTCCTCGTATCGACAGGGCTAGAGTGGGCATCGAGCCAGGTGCCGTGAAGCCGGCTTTACGCATCTGGTCTCCAGTGCGTCTCCTCTGGCCGGTGTACATGGCACCAGCCTTACGCATGGTGTCCCCGGTTCGCCAGCACAGCCCAGTGCCGGCTATTCCACCTCGCCGCACTGGCCTGGCTACTGGGAGCATTCAACCAGGTAAGGTTGGGCAGGTTCGGTGCCCTCTTTGTCTTTATTTAGTATGGTCAGGGCGTGAGTTGGGGTGGGCAGTCTGTTTGTTTTTCTATGTTGGTTTTTGTGTTCAGCCTAGTATGGTTCTCAATCAGAGGCAGGTGTCGTTAGTTGTCTCTGATTGAGAATCATACTTAGGTAGCCTGGGTTTCGCTGTTGGTTTGTGGGTGTTTGCTTCCGTGTGAGTGTTTGTCACCACACGGTACTGTTTCGGTCTGCATCTTGGTCCGATCCTTACTCTTCTTCAGACTAAGAGGAAATCTGCCGTTACAGGGAGCATCCACATGAATGTAGAAGTGTTATGAAACATATTATATTAATAATAAAAGTGACTCCAAAATAAAAGTGATTCCAAAATAAAACTGACTACAAAATGATACAATACATGATTTACTATTAATTTCTATTGGGCACACAAAATAATCTGAAACAACCAAAACCAACAGCAAATACAGCCGAACAAATGTGTAGAGTCACAGGCTTGATGTAGTCATAGCATGCTATGAATATGGGACCAAATATTTTACTTTTTATAACTTTAATACACATATAAGTGAATTTGTCCCAATACTTTTGGTCCCCTAAAATGGGGGGAATATGTACAAAAAGTGCTGTAATTTCTAAACGGTTCACCCAACATGGACGAAATTATCCTCAAATTAAATTTGAGAGTCTGCACTTTAACCTCAGACATTGTATCATTTAAAATCATTTTTAAAATAGTAATCTTCTAGCTCTGTCAAATTTGTTGTTGATCATTGCTAGACAACCATTTTCAGGTCTTGCCACAGATTTTCAAGTAAGGCCCCGCTTTATTTTGTTTCTGCCCCTCATTTGAATAAGGTGAGCATTAATTTCACCAGTAAGGGGTAGAGAAGGTGGGTGTGGTAACCGCTCCCCGCTCCCTCAAGGACCCAAGAGTGGTGCTTGACAAATGGCTCCACTCCAGAGAAATGCAGCTCAATGCTCCGAGCCATGAATACAAAGTGATACATCTGAACATTGGCATAATTAAAATTGCATCTGGGCTTTATTTGATCCATTTTAGGGTAATTAGAGGTGCGGTTGTGTTATGATAGGGTGGCTGGTGTCACGGGAGAGAGGCAGATCGATAGAGCAGGGTTGTATTCATTACGCACCAAAACGCACAGATTTTCCAGGTCAGTTTTCAGTGAGAAAATGATTTGGAGGACACTGTCTCTCTATGAACACTATCTAACAGGATAGAGAGGTCGCCAGTCTTGATCACCTTCCTGAGTAAATCTAGATATTAATATGCAAATGTATTTGTACTAGTGCTGACCTAGAATATCACAAACATATTGCATTGGGTCACTGATGAAGTGACTTCCCCAAAGGCCACACATTGCACATGTAGGCCTAAATTAATATGACTGCCACACTGACTGGTTCTTGTGCCACACTGGTACGTTGGTTGATTTGATGTGTTCATCATCAAAGGAGATAGCGCCACCTAGTGGTGTATAACTCAGAGGATGATAGTCCTGGTAATTTTAGAGTGAAAGTAGAGTAAGATTTGAGAATTGTCAATAAGTACAGTGTTGCAAGTCATTTATATTAAGAGCATTTCATACATACACATTTTTTTTGGTTCCTCAATACATACATATTACACTGAACAGTCCCCCGAAGTTCCTATATGGTCCTCATCCTCTCCAGTTTCTCACAATGTGTTCTAATCAGGCAGGAGGTGCAGTAGATTTGCCAGATTCTCTATACTGAAGTGTCCTGTAAGTGATTAACATGCACAACTTAGGATGCCAAAACCTTGAGAATCTGATGAGTCATGCTAGATAAATTGCGAGGTCTGAGGAGTTGGCGATAAGGAACGCTCGGAACAGTCCTCCATCGCTGGTTCTGAACATCAAAAGCCATGCTGACACTCTGATTCACTGATAGACAGGAGGTATTCTGCTGGTGGGGCAACTTAATATAGGCCTCCGTACTCATATGAGGAGAGATTAACAATCAGTTCATCTAGAACGTGTAAAAAGTAGATGTGAAAGTATCCTTCAACGCTGAAAAGGGGACATTTTAGGCAACATGGCTATTGCAACACATATGCATGATCATTCACGTCTAACAAGAAGCGGTGGGCCATTATTCACAACACTTTAAAATGTCAAGAAGAAAATGTACATAATGGATAGCCATAAACCACCACCTTCACCAAGACCAATTTTCACAACCGGAATTAGGGCGCAGTAGCTGGCGGTGGTGCGAAAGGGCTGGGTTTTGATGAATAAACAAGTTGTGGGTGTATTGAGGCTTGGCCCCTTACTGGTCAATCACAACGTGCTCCATGTCTAAATTTGTGGTTGCTTCAAGTACAGTCTTTTATATATTGCGTTGTCATCAACTCCAACTTGAATGTTAGTCTGTTATAACCTAGTTTGTTAAATAGCCTGCCACACATTTGCTACATATTTTAAACATGTTTGCAGTCTAATTGCATTAATTCAATATGGAAATACATTGTTAAACATAGTCTATAGCATGCTATAGGGTCTATCCATGCGTGTCGAGGTCGCCTGATATGTTATTAAAAAATATTGCAGTCAGCTGCAGAACATTTGCAGTTTCATAGTTCCTCTGACAGTTTCAAGCTCTCCCAACACCCATATCCAAGCCAACTTTTTTGCACATTGAGTGTGAAATGCAAAATTAACATAGGCATATGCCATTTTCATGAGGTCAATACCCTAATAGACCTATAATCACTTTTCCTACATATATAGGCGAATGGTAGGCTACATTCTTTAGCCTACATCTTGACCTTCATTTAGCCTACTGACAATTTATTTGTCTATTTTTGATCCAAAATATATGTTTGCCTTTTTACTTATACCGAACAAAAATATAAATGCAACAATTAGTTTATAGTTCATATAAGGAAATCGGTCAATTGAAATAAATAAATTAGGCCCTAATCTATGGAGTTCATATGACTGGGAATACACATATACATCTACAGTATTTGTCACAGATACATAAAAAACTACAGGGGTGTGGATCAGAAAACCAGTCAGTATCTGGTGTGGCCACCATTTGCCTCATGCAGTGTGACACATATCCTTTGAATAGAGTTGATCAGGTTGTTGATTGTGGCCTGTGGAATGTTGTCCAACTGTGCGAAGTTGCCGGATATGGGCGGGAACTGGAACACACTGTCATACACGTCATCCAGAGCATCCCAAAAATGCTCAATGGGTGACATGTTAGGTGTGTATGCAGGCCATGGGAGAACTGGTACATTTTCAGCTTCCAGGAACTGTCTACAGATCCTTGCGACTTGGGGCCATGCATTATCATGCTGAAACATGAGGTGATGGTGGTGGATGAGTGGCGCAACAATGGGCCTCAGGATCTCATCACAATATCTCTGTGCATTCAAATTGCCATCAATAAAATGGAATTGTGCTCGTTATCCGTGGCTTATGCCTGCCCATACCATAACCCCAGCTCCACCATGGGGCACTCTGCTCACAACGTTGACATCAGCAAACCTCTCGCAAACACAATGCCATACAAGTGGTTTGCGGTTGTGAGGCCAATTGGGCGTAGTACCAAATTCTCTAAAACAACGTTGGCGGCGGCTTATGGTAGAGAAATTAATATTAAATTATCTGGCAACAGCTCTGGTGAACATTCCTGGAGTCATCATGCCAATTGCACACTCCCTCAAAACTTGAGACATCTATGACATTGTGTTGTGTGTGGCGTTTTATTGTCCCTAGCACTAGGTGCACATGTGTAATGATAATGCTATTGAATCAGCTTCTTGATATGCCACACCTGTCAGGTGGATGTATTATCTTGGCAAAGGATAAATGCTCACTAACAGGGATGTAAACAATAAGGAAATATGTTTTTTGTTCCTATGGAACATTTCTGGGATCTTAAATTTCAGCTCATAAAACATGGGACCTTTACATGTTGTGTTTCCATTTGTCTTCTGTGTAGTTTTAGCCTACAATGTGTCATAAGATGTTTGAAGTAGACTACTGTGTTGTTTGTGTGCCTGACAAAAACCACAGTTATGCTGTGAAAAAAGATAACTCCTCTTACAGTCTACTTTGTTGTTTTCAATTTTTAGAAAATCTGAATCTGGAATCAATTGAATGAGTCAGATATGCACATGAATTTAATATTAGGCTATCTACTAAGGCACTCAGTAGGGCCTACCTATACGAAACTACTGAATGGCCATGACTGTAATACAAGATATTTAACATAATATCACATTTACAGCATTATTCATCACAAATATAAAATATTGGCTACAGTTTTGATGCAATATATGGAGTTTTGTATTGGAGAAATTCAGGTAGGTCCCTCCCTATTTTGTTCTGTTTGCTGCCTTTTAACAAAATGTTTTACAACAGAAACAGTTTAGTCCAAACAGGAAAAGTTTTGCAACAAAAACAAGAGTTCTATTGAACAAATTCAGGTAGGTCCGTACCCAATTCATTCTGTTTACTTCCTTTTGATTCATAAATTGTCAACTGTTTCTGTTGCAAGAGGTAATGAATACACTCTTGGTTAAAGATGTTGAGAAGAAACCTAGTCTCAGAGCATTTCGTATTATTATGTATGTAAATCCGAGACACAATTCTTATTATATGTCAAACCTGGAAAATGTAAAATATGTTATGAATTTGCAAAATGTATGAAATGTTACGAATTCTAGCTAACTGGCTAACGTTAGCTAGGCTAGGGGTTAGGGTTAGGTGTTAAGGTTAGGTTAGGACTTAGGTTAAAGGGTTAAGGTTAGGGGAACGGTTAGCTAAAAGAGTTCAAGTTAGTGTTAGGGGAAGGGTTAGCTAACATGCTAAGTAGTTGAAAAGTAGCTAAATAGCAAAAATGCTCAAGTTGCCTGTGATGAGATTCAAACTCGCAACATTTGGGTTGCTAGACGTTCATGTTATACAGCCACTTATCCACCCCAACCAACCACCCTACTGTCTTATGTAACCATACCAAACATAACATATCATACTAACGAGTATCCTTGATTTACATTTACTATGTTACGTCTAGTCTATGAGACCAGGCTGTGAGGAGATGCTTTGTCAAACAAATGAGAAGGTACATACATGGATGTATTCAAACCACTAGATGGGGTAATAATTTCAGCTTGATTCTAACAAAATCTAGCTGTGTTACTACATGCAATGATGTCAATGTGAGTTGACCAGTTTACCCTTCAGCATTGCCTGTTTATCAAGCAACGCATAGGCCTAATGGCCCAGCAGCTGGGTAGGCTTCCACCTTCTAAGTTAACTTGAGAGATATTAAATGCGTCTATCCATAAGTGACCTAAAGCCACACAACATGTGGTTACCCTAGTTAAACTATCCAGTGATACATGATGATTTGTCTTTAGATGGGGGCATCTCAGTTCTCATGAGTATGGAAACGTTCTGGTTGGCGGTTGCACTGGCTGTGTGGGATGATGCCATGTTGAGGTGTGGCGTCTCCCCATGTTAAAATGTGTCCCCGGCAGAGATCTAGCACTCCAATCACTTCGCCACTGTGAGCCTGCAGGGACCATATTTTGCAAACGGCAATATAAATGCAGCTAACTGAGTGCGTATGAGGAAGACAGAGGAGCGGAGACGAGTGAAGATAGGGAATAGGGATACTATACTGTTTGTGGTGTGGAGAGGTGTGTGTGTATGTGTGTGTGACGGTGCGTATATACAAACATATGTCTGTAGGAGAGAGAGAGATGAGGACAGGGTGAACTTTGATACAAACATGTTTGTCTCTCAGGGATACCTTCACCAATGCAGTAGCCAGGAAATGTTGACATTGTTTATTATTCAGATCCACCGGTGAAGTAAGGTGAAGCCAGTAGTAAGAGGCATCTCTATACAATACTTTGTTACTGGGATGGTGGGTGCTTGTTGAAGAGAAAATTCTGCAGAAACATTTGGGTCAGTGGAGACTATGAGGGGATGATGACACACAGAACCGCGGGAGGCTGAGAACAGGCTGCTAATCAGCATGTTCCGCCCACATCTCTGGAACTTTAACAAACAAACAGGTGCTGCACACTAGCTCTTTAACGAGCTAGATATTCCCCATGATGCCGTCTCAACGGGCTGCCAAGACTGAGTGAGAGGACAAGGTCCACGCTCCCCCCTCTCAAAACCAGCCTACCCTCAGAGAGATAGTCACACAGTCAGTCAGTCCATGGTGTATTGGTCTCAATAACATACTTTTTGCCTATACCATTTTCATACACAAAACAAACATAAGAGCACACACATACAGTACAATGAACATACACTAGGCAGCACTGCAAGGCGGTCTCACATGGATTGCTCATGAAAACAAATACCATACAAATACCGGGATTTGTATCGAAAATGTCATGCAAATCATCATCCAATAATAAAAACTCTAACAAGCTTGACCTGTCAGTAAGTACTGATTAAGGCTTCCCCTCTGTAGAAAGACCTGTTATGCAGCTGCTGATCCTATTATCCTATCTGATCCAGCTCAGACAAATGGCTGGAGATAAGCTCCTTGCTAAATACACACATACACACACACACACACACACACACACATACTCTTTCAATGTACACTATTTTTGTGCAGCTCTGCATTACATTAACCGATGAGACATAAGTCTTGATTTCTTGGCATGTTGCTCATGTAGCATAACAACTTTAATGACACAATCATCGTATCTCTCTCTCTCTCTCTCTCTGTCTTAATGCTTATCACTGTATTTAGCAAAAGTACAAATAATTACTCTTTAGTACTAGAATGAATTCATTTCTTGTTATTACTATAACTGTGCATTTGCTTGTTTGACCAGGTGTGTGCGTGTCTATGCCATGAATTCAGGATTGGAGCAGCCTGCTGGCCCTGCGTCCAAGCCTCTTATCCCTAGGACAGGCCAAACCACGTAGGAGATTAAATTATTATGGAGAGAGCCTTTATATACAGGTTAAGGGTTTGCATCACAGTAGAAAGATAGGAGAACTGAGTGGAGTTGTGTGTGTGTGTGAGAACAGACTGAAAGCCCAGGAAACTTCGCTGATAACTTTCTTTTCTAAGCGCAACCATGAAGAGGGCAAATGTGTTTTTCCAGCTGCCCAGGCTATCCCCAGGGTACATCAAATACCTGAAGGTGAGTGCCCTAAACCATACTACCATTCTCATTCATGCTTAAGTACATGTAACCATGTAAGCCAATTTTTACATCCCACATATAGATGGAAAAAAATATTGAGTTCATTTTAATGACATAAATTCACTAACTTGTTTTCTTAAACATTTCAATTCTGACGGGAGATAAGAAGCTCTATTAGGTGACTGGTTTAGTGTGGGTGTGTATGTGTGTTTCAGACTCAGACAAAGCATAACATGGATTGGTTGGAGAGGAGCGGGCCTGGGGAAATCATGACCCCCCACATTGCCTTCCTATTAGGGACCATGGGCATCACCCTTTCTGGGTACAGCTCCCGCCAGCTCACCCTGCACAACAAGCCCTGCGCCCGTGTGCTCCGGTGAAGGAGAATATGAATAGATGGAACAAGACGCATGGCTTCTTCCCCTATCTCCGTGTCTCACTTTATCGCTCTTTAGCATTGATGTCTAGTTTAACATATAGCCTTGACATGCAGTACAGATGGACAGTGTGGGCTGGTCATTGCGTGTGACTGAAGGACTGATGTCATATGAAGAACTTTACCTGCTCTTTGATGGACAACGTTAAACTGGTCCGTTTAAATGGCGATGGGTCTCACAGACATTGAATATGAGTGTTAAGTGTCCTATAGCTAGACTGGGAACACGGTTCTCTCTATACTGTGGTGAGATCTTGTACTTGCTTTATCAGTGTGCTTATTTTAATATGCATTTTGTCATCAAAATCATCCTCACTCTGCATGAGGAGTTTTGTTAAAGAGTCATCTGCGTCTTAACTGACAACAACAAAAAACATAATGCATTGTGGGTCCGAATCATGTGCACCGGGGTATGCACTGAGTGAGGTATTGTTTTTCAAAAGAGGAGGCATTGAGAGACTATGTTGTAATCATTTGTTGGGTGAGCAGCCTAGAAACATGACCAATGATATAGACTATATGAAGGCACTGTTGATCCCTGGTTCTGATCCAATCCAAATGAAGAGATTAATACCAAGGTCTACCGGGGAAGACCATGCAGATTTACCTGTTACATGATAGAACAACTTGTCTGTTGAAACGTTGGTTATTAGGTTATTAAATGATTGCATCTGAGCTCCTAGAGTTTGCGGCTCTCATTTTCTTTTTCACGTGATGGAGCAGCCTCAGCTGAACCCAAAAATCACAACAGCTGTCTATCATATTTTTTCTGTAGAACGACTGAGAAAGCATGTTGTGTTCATGTCTTGACATTCTAAACAATAATTTGGAGTGTCTCAACGTCATGTGTTCGGTTTAAGAGAGACTCTCCTATTGGGCTAATCGGTGACCCACTGGCACATCTCGCTTGGTCAGAGGGAAGAATAATAGGCAACACAGAGCTACACACAAGGGCACTTTATTTACATCATGGCCATACAAATGTAGTGGGAAAGATAGTGGAAATGGTAGCGGTTCTGTAATGGACTGAAAACAGGGATAATGAGCACACAAATCAATAACTGGTAGCACAAGTAGAGAAACAATAATATTAACAAAGGAAGGACTGTATAAATACTGACATATGCTACATGAAGAGTATCACACACAGAACAATGAATTAGAATACTTAAGTCATCTACTAGGATCTCAATGATCACACATTACGACACAGTAAACACAAAGGCAACATGCCAACGCATCACCACTGCCTGCCCTCCAGGACATCTACAGCAGCCGGTGTCACGGAAAGGCCAAGAAGATCATCAAGGACCTCAGCCTCCCGAGCAACGGCCTGTTCATCCCGCTATCATCCAGAGGGTGCGGTCAGTACAGGTGCATCAAAGCTGGGACAAAGAGACTGAAAAACAGCTTCTATCTCAAGGCCATAAGACTTAAATAGTTACCACTAGCCAGCCTCCACCCAGTACCCTGGCCTGAACTTTAGTCACTGTTACTAGTCAGCTACCCCCAGGTTACTCTACCATGCACCTTAGTGGCAGCTGCCCTATGTACTGTACATAGTCATGGAACACTGATCACTTGAATCATGTTTACATACAGTTTTACCCACTTCATATGTACAGTATATACTGTATTCTAGTCAAGGCATTTCCTATTTAACTATTGCTGTACATATACTATTATTCAGATATTCAGATTCTACGCATATATCGTCTATATGTCCCATCACATATACATACACTGCATTCGGAAAGTGACTTTTTATTTACGGAAGAATTTAGAGCCTTTGCTATGAGACTCAAAATTGAGCTCAGGTGCATCCTGTTTCCATTGATCATCCTTGAGATGTTTCTACAACTTGATTGGAGTCCATCTGTGGTAAATTCAATTGATTGGACATGATTTGGAAAGCACACACCTGTCTATATAAGGTCCCACAGTTGACAGTGCATGTCAGAGTAAAAACCAAGCCATGAGGTCGAAGTAATTGTGTCGAGGCACATATCTGGGGAAGGGTACCAAAACAGTTCTGCAGCATTGAAGGTCCCCAAGAACACAGAAGTTATGAACCATCAAGACTCCAGAGTTCCTATGTAGAGATGGGACAACCTTCTCGAGGGACAACCATCTCTGCCACACTCCACCAATCAAGCTTTTATGGTAGAGTGGGCAGATGGGAAGCTACTCCTCAGTAAAAGGCACATGACAGCCTGCTTTGAGTTTTTTTAAAGGCACCTAAACAACTCTCACATCATGAGAAACAAGATTAATCTGATGAAACCAAGATTGAACTCACGTCTGGAGGAAACCTGGCACCATCCCTACGGTGAAGCATGGTGGTGGCAGCATAATGCTGTGGGGAGGTTTTTCAGCAGTAGGGACTGGGAGACTAATCAGGAACGAGGGAAAGATGAACGGAGCAAAATACAGAGAGTTCCTTAATGAAAACCTGCTCCAGAGTGCTCAGAAAGGTTCACCTTCCAACAGGGCAATGACCCTAAGGACACAGCCATGAAATGCAGGAGTGGCTTCTCTGAATGTCCTTGAGGCCAAGCCAGAGCCTGGATTTGAACCTGATCTAACATCTCTGGAGAGATGTGAAAACAGCTGTGCAGTGACGCTGCCCATCCAGCCTGACAGAGCTTGAGAGGATCTGCAAGGAATGGGGGAAACTCCCCAAATACAAGTGTGCCAAGCTTGTAGCGTCATACCCAAGAAGATTCAAGACTGTAATCGCTGCCAAAGGTGCTTCAACAAAGTACTGAGTAAAGGGTCTGAATGATTATGTAAATGTGATATTTCAGTCATTTTATTTATACATATGCAAACATTTCAAAAAAACTGTTTTTGCTTTGTCATTATGGGTTATTGTGTGTAGATTAATGAGGGGGAAAAAACAACGTAATCCATTTTCGAACAAGACTGTAACGTAACAAAATGTCTAAAAAGTCAAGGGGTCTGAATACTTTCCAAATGCACTGTATGTATATACAGTACCAGTCAAAAGTTTGAACACACCTACTTATTCAAGGGTTTTTCTATATTTTTACTATTTTCTACATTGTAGAATAATAGTAAAGACAAACTATGAAATAACATCATGTAGTAACCAAAAAAGTGTTAAACAAACCAAAATATATTTTAGATTGGAATGCTTTTCAATTAACAGGTGTGCCTTGTTAATTTGTGGAATTTCTTTCCTTCTCAACGCGTTTGAGACAATCAGTTGTGTTGTGACAATGTAAGGGTGGTTTACAGAAGTTAGCCCTATCTGGTAAAAGACCATATTATGGCAAGAACAGCTCAAATATGCAAAGAGAAATGACAGTCCATCATTACTTTAAGACATGAAGGTCAGTCAATCCAGAACATTTAAAGAACTTTGAAAGTTTCTTCAAGTGCAGTCGCAAAAACCATCAAGTGCTTTGATGAAACTGGCTCTCATGAGGACCGCCACAGGAAAGGTTACCTCTGCTGCAGAGGATAAGTTCATTAGAGTTAACTGCACCTCAGATTGCAGCCCAAATAAATGCACATTGTTCAGGTAACAGACACATCTCAACATCAACTGTTCAGAGGAGACTTCGTGAATCAGGCCTTCATGGTCGAATTGCTGCAAAAACAAAACACTACTAAAGGACACCAATAAGAAGAAGAGACTTGCTTGCGCCAAGAAACACGAGTAATGGTTCCAACTGCCGTGTCTTTGTGAGACACAGAGTAGGTGAACGGATGATCTCCACGTGTGGTTCCAACCGTGAAGCATGGAGGAGGTAGTGTGGGGGTGCTTTGCTGGTGACGGTCTGTGATTTATTTAGAATTCAAGGCACTCTTAACCAGCATGGCTACCACAGCATTCTGCAGCGATATGCCATCCCATCTGGTTTGCGCTTAGGGAGACTATCATTTGTTTTTCAACAGGTCAATGACCCAAAACACACCTCCAGGCTGTGTAAGGGCTATTTGACCAAGAACGAGAGTGATGGAGTGCTGCATCAGATGACCTTGTCTCCACGGTCACCCAACCTCAATCCAATTGAGATGGTTTGGGATGAGTTGGACTGCAGAGTGAAGGACAAGCAGCCAACAAGTGCTCAGCATATGTGGGAACTCCTTCAAGACGGTTGGAAAAGCATTTCTCATGAAGCTGGTTGAGAGAATGCCAAGAAGCAGAGCACTTACACAAATGACTGATGATTGGCTGATAGAAACTGATGATAAAGTGATGGGGGCTGTCTTGTTAGACTTCAGTGCAAATGTTGACATTATCGATCATATTCTGCTGCTGGAAAAACTTGTGTGGCTTAACACCCCCTGGTATAATGTGGATAAAATGTTACTTGTCTAACAGAACACAGAGGGTGTTCTTTAATGGAAGCCTCTCAAACATAATCCAGGTGGAATCAGGAATTACCCAGGGTAGCTGTCTAGGCCCCTTGCTTTTTTCAATCTTTACTAAAGTTGATGCTACTGACTTTGAGTAAAGCCAGTGTCTATGTATGCAGATGACTCAACACTATAAATGTCAGCCACTACAGTGACTGAAATGACTGCAACACGTAACAAAGAGCTGCAGTTAGTTTCAGAGTGGGTGGCAAGGAATAAGTTAGCCCTAAATATTTCTAAATCTAAAAGCAGTGTATTTGGGACAAATCATTCACTAAAACCTAAACCTCAACTGAATCTTGTAATAAATAATGTGGAAATTGAGCAAGTTGAGATGACTAAACTGCTTGGAGTAACCCTGGATTGTAAACTGTCATAGTCAAAACATATTGATACAACAGTAAGAAAAAAGGTTCCACGCGACTGGTCTTGAATCCTGGACCCATTACTCATGCAGGTCCAGGATTAATTTCAGCCAGGGTTTGCTTGTGTTTCACACATGCTTTATACTGTGGATCAGGGTACCAAACACTCCAGGATCCGGGTCGTAAGGGGATATGGAAATTCATCACTTTAGAAAGTGTCAAATGTCAACAGAGAATATGTGGACGTTCCATGGGAGTTCTCTAACTGGCACAATGGAACAAAGAGAAGGATGTGAATCATGACTGCACATGGAACGCCACACACGCACCACAACATTGATAGTGACTAAACCACACCTAGACACTCAATATCATTTTTCTTGTTCTATTGGTTGAGGTGAACGGCAAGGTTGACATG
Organism: Oncorhynchus nerka; assembly: GCF_034236695.1. NCBI lineage: Eukaryota > Metazoa > Chordata > Actinopteri > Salmoniformes > Salmonidae > Oncorhynchus > Oncorhynchus nerka. The sequence goes on along the minus strand of NC_088419.1, from coordinate 37,237,732 downwards.
TTTTGTTCTCATGAATTGTTGTAGTGAATATGTGTCCTTGAACTATTTGGTTCATTAAAGGTCTTTGTAGCCTAGTTGTTCTAACTCTATGATGTCCATGACATGTGATGTCCATGATGTCCCTCGCTTCATACTCGTCGCCAAACCCACTGGCTCCATGTCATCTACAAGACCCTGCTAGGTAAAGTCCCCCCTTATCTCAGCTCGCTGGTCACCATAGCATCTCCCACCTGTAGCACACGCTCCAGCAGGTATATCTCTCTAGTCACCCCCAAAACCAATTCTTTCTTTGGCCGCCTCTCCTTCCAGTTCTCTGCTGCCAATGACTGGAACGAACTACAAAAATCTCTTAAATTGGAAACACTTATCTCCCTCACTAGCTTTAAGCACCAACTGTCAGAGCATCTTACAGATTACTGCACCTGTACATAGCCCACCTATAATTTAGCCCAAACAACTACCTCTTTCCCAACTGTATTTAATTAATTTATTTATTTTGCTCCTTTGCACCCCATTATTTTTATTTCTACTTTGCACATTCTTCCATTGCAAAACTACCATTCCAGTGTTTTACTTGCTATATTGTATTTACTTTGCCACCATGGCCTTTTTTGCCTTTACCTCCCTTCTCACCTAATTTGCTCACATTGTATATAGACTTGTTTTTTTTTACTGTATTATTGACTGTATGTTTGTTTTACTCCATGTGTAACTCTGTGTCGTTGTATGTGTCGAACTGCTTTGCTTTATCTTGGCCAGGTCGCAATTGTAAATGAGAACTTGTTCTCAACTTGCTTACCTGGTTAAATAAAGGTGAAATAAAATAAATAAATAAAAATGACATGTTTAGGCATGTTTTTGCTGGTAAGGGAAAAGATACAGGATTTTATTCCCCCTTTACTGTTTATTGGCACATGGCACAATCTGGCCTACCCCTCCCAACAGAGGCCCAACCTCTATTTCCCTTTCCTGCTTTCTAATCCTGCCCTAAGGGTGTCCAGAAGAACTTGTTCTCTCCCTTCGTTTATAAAACGTTGTCACTGTTTCTTATCGCTTTATTGAACTGATGAGTACCAAAGACCCAGAGAAATGTTTCACAGGTGCACAGCTCACATAGGGAGTGTATATGAATGACATCCCCGGCAGGTCTGAATACAGCATGTAAGAACAACCTGTTCACCGGTGAGGCATTATCTTTTCCTTTGACAGCTACAGGCTTTCACTTATTCACTTATTGGTGCCTTATTGAGTGCAGCTTTGAATGGTCATGTAAAAGTCTATACGTCTATAATTAAGTGTTTTTAGACTCGAAAAAGTCAACGAAAATCAATATTAGTCAAGAATAAGACATTTCAACATTCACCAGATGACATTGTGACAAACGAGACTAGTGGATCAGTACAGCAAAAGGGGTATAAGATGAAAGGACATTTGTATTATTAACTTCAGCACAATCCTGAGGTAGCTAGGTACATGGGCACGTTTCCTCGTTGTTCCTTTTGAATCTAATCTGACTAAACCATTCTCATTGTTCATGTTCCCATTTGCATCAACTGTATTTGTGGTTACTCTCAAATGAAAAGAGAGTGTTTAATCTGCACCTGCTTCTTTTCTCATTCTTTCTCTCTGTACACAAAAGCTATTTAACAACAGTTCAACAAAAATCTTCATTTGGTTGAATTTCTTTGAGTTGTGAATGATAATGTAATAATGCGTTTTTTCCTCTCTTCACAGGAGCCAAAATGCTGTCAAGTACTTTCCTTACAGGAGCTTTGCGTATCTTCCTGGTAGGGATCCTCTGTCTAGGAGGATTTGTGACACTGTTTTTTATGCATTACAAATCAGCTCTGGACTGTACTCCCCAGCCTCATTACTCAAAGCGACCTGAGAACAGGTCCTTGTCTAAGCAGCCAGAGCCAGAAAAGCCCATCATGCTGTTGTGGTTCTGGCCTGAAAACCGCAGGTTTGATTTTAGCGATTGTGCCACTTTCTTCAACATTGATGGCTGCCACCTGACAGATGACAGGTCTCTGTACAACAAGGCAGATGGTGTGCTCATCTTTCACAAATCCATCAAATACGATTTATCCAACTTGCCTCCATCACCTCGACCACCATTCCAGAAGTGGATTTGGTATCATGTGGAATCACCTACAAATACAATTAGGATACCTGGTCTAGATAACCTTTTCAATTTGACCTTGAGTTATAGGGAAGACGCAGACATCCCTGTTCGTTGGCGCTTGACCGTAAGGAAAGGCCAGGGTGAAGACTTTGTGTTGCCAAAGAAGGATAAATTAGTTTGCTGGATTGTGAGCAACAATGACCCTACCACTGGAACAGGGGTAAGGCACAAATATTACAGAGAACTTGTAAAACACATTAAGGTGGAACTCTTTGGCACAGCCTTTGCTAGATTCTTGAAATATGAGGACTACTACTCAACACTCTCCAGCTGTAAGTTCTACCTCTCCTTTGAGAACTCAGTCCACAAAGACTACATCACTGAGAAGCTAAACGGACCACTTGCAGCAGGAACAGTGCCAGTAGTATTGGGCCCACCGAGACAGAACTATGAAGACTTTGTCCCAGGAGATTCCTTCATCCATATTAATGACTTTCCCGATGCAAAAGCCCTGGCTGAATTCCTCCTCAAGTTGGACAAGGATGATGAGGCATATCTGCGCTACTTTCAGTGGCGTAGAAACTTCTCTGCTCAGCAACATCTGGTTCAACTGAGTCAAGAGTTCATCCAAGCTATTTGCTATGCCTGTGACCACATAGGCAAACATTGGGAGTACAGGGTTGTTCACGATGTTTACAAATGGCATTTTGGTTAATCAGTCACTTACATCCTCATCGGTGTATGTGCTGTTACCACTATATTACCCTCTTCTCTCCGTGTACAGTATCATGTCTCAGGGTGGAATTTAGTCACACCCAGCATCCCACATTAGCAACGTTTACACAGTGCCTTTACGACCTATTACACTACTTGTAAGATAAGTGTACCTGGTAGCTTTCCTGTACTAGTGTCATAGCTACGTATTTAAGTATCCAGAACCATTCAGGCTCTTATCTTTATAACTACCGAACAACTAACCTATTTATTGTCTGAATTACTACCTGTACGTATGTTTTATATCTTTACACTCACACATTTTGAGCTGAAATAATTAAAGGGTAGTTCCACCATTTTTAAAAATGATCTCCAGCACAATACCAGTGTCTACAAACGTGAAAACAGAGCATTTCTAACTGATGACATCATCAATTTTCAAATACCATGAGAGTAGTTATTGTAGGGTAGCTTCTGTCAAACTAACTTTCACACCTCGTTGATTAGGGAGGGGGCGGGACTTCTGCCTAGGATTTGAATATCACACCCATTGTTCTGAGTCGCCGGGGCATTACGACATGATGTATGTAAGCATCACACCCATTGTTCTGAGTGGCAGGGAAATTACGACATGATGTAGAGTATGTAAACATCACACCCCTTGTTCTGAATGGCTAGGACTTTAATATCACACCCAGGTGTGACTTCACGCCAGGATGTAAATATCACACCCATTGTTCAGAGTGGCTGTGGCATTACCACATGTTGTATGTAAACATCACACCCCACTTTTTTGATTAGAGTATATCGGATGTGAGGAGGGTCCTTAGTGTCTGTGTGCAGACATGGTGTAAAAGGTGCTGATCAAGGTATTGTATTGGGGCCTAGTTGCTTCAAATAATTGTTTCATTAATAACCAGAGCTGTGAATTTAAAACATGCAGGGTTCATTTAATTCTAACCAGAAAATTGTTTGGTGATTAAAACAATACCAAACATGAATGTTATATTTTAAATTTGGGAATTTTTACCTCGGTTTGCGTGCATATGTGTCTGTGAGGAGGGAGTTAATGTATGGGGGTCTAGCATGTGAGGTCAGGGTGGCATCTGGGCATGATGCCTATACCATTTTCCTTAACCAGAGAGAATGCTTGAACTTGTAAGAGGTGTGTCAAAGATCAATGATGTACAAATAAAGCACAATTATTAAGACATCAACTGCTGACATTACAGCAGACAACATCTTGAGCATTGACTCTTGGGCAGCATCCAGTCAGCCAACTCTATTCCATCACTGAGCAGAAAACACCTGTATACAGCTGTAAGTACATCAGTACGTTTTTAGATGCATCTTAATATACACCAACTGGTTTGTTCATTTTTTAAACACCCATCATTGTTTTTTTAATCAAATGTCTGGGAGAACACTCATTGTATCTTTTCAATACAGCTCCTGGAGACCTTACACAAATCTTCGAGTACAGACACCATGTGAAATGTGTTTCACTGCTTCATCAAGGGTGTAATATCTGTCATTTCAACATGATTTTATTGTCTTTATCGACATAGCTGAGAACCACGGACATGTGCAGCCAACAACTTCAGAGCCTTTGTTATTTGTCTGCTGGTGGTTGACAGGGTCCTCATTGGATTCAAACTGGTTAGGTTTTAGGCCTCCTATAGCATTCACACCTGGCCCAAACAAATTCACAAAGTCACTTGTTCACTGCACCAAATGACACTTTCAATTTGGATACATACTCAATCTAAGTATCTGCTTTTCAAAAAACAATATTCACTTTATTTTTATATGATTTTCATAATTTGTTAACAATACAATGAACTATCATTTAATTAAACTGCTCAAAACTGATAACTACTGAACCACAATTATATAGTGCATAGTTAACGTACAGTGCCTTCGGAAAGTATTCAGACCCTTTTCTATGAGACTCAAAATTGAGCTCAGGTGCATTCTGTTTCCATTGATAATCATTGAGATGTTTCGACAACTTGATTGGAGTCCACCTGTGGTAAATTCAAGTGATTGGACATCATTTGGAAAGGCATACTCCTGTCTATATAAGGTCCTACAGTTGGCAGTGCATGTTAGAGTAGAAACCAGGCCATGAGGTCAAAGGAATTGTCCATAGAGCTCCGAGACAGGATTGTGTCAAGGCACAGGTCTGGGGAAGGGTACCAAAAAAAATCTGCAGCATTGAAGGTCCCCAAGAACACAGTGGCCTCCATCATTCTTAGATGGTAGAAGTTTGGAACCACCAAGACCCTTCCTGGAGCTGGTCGCCCAGCCAAACTGAGCAATCGGGGGAGAAGGGCCTTGGTCAGGGAGGTGACCAAGAACCAGATGGTCACTCTGAGAGAGCTCCAGAGTTCCTCTGTGGAGATGGGAGAACCTCCCAGAAGGACAACCATCGCTCCAGCAAGGTGAAGTATGGTGAAGTATGGTGGTGGCAGCGTCATGCTGGAAGACTAGTCAGGATCAAGGCAAAGATGAATGGTGCAAAGTACAGAGAGACCCTTGATGAAAACCTGCTCCAGAGCGCTCATGACCTCAGACTGGGGCAAAGGTTCACCTTCCAATAACGACCCTAAGCACACAGCCAAGACAACGCAGGAGTGGCTTTGGGACAAGTCTCTGAATATCCTTGAATGGCCCAGCCAGAGCCCGGACTTGAACCCAAAAGAACATCTCTGGAGAGATCTGAAAATAGCTCTGCAGCAACGCTCCACATCCGACCTGACAGAGCTTGAGAGGATCTGCCGAGAAGAATGGGAGAAACTCCCCAAATACAGGTGTGCCAAGTTTTCAGCTTCATGCCCAAGAAGGCTCAAGGCTGTAATCACTGCCAAAGGTGCTTTAACAAAGTACTGTGTAAAGGGTCTGAATACTGAAAGTGTGATAGTTTTAAATTTGAATACTGTCACGTTCGTTGTACGGAGGAGACCAAGGCACAGCATGGTAAGCGTACATACTTCTTTAATAAAGAAATAACACTGAACAAACTAAGAAAACGAACAATGACGCAAATATGAGTAGTGCAGACAGGCAACTAAACATTGAATAAGAACCCACAAATACCCTATGGAAAATAGCTACCTAAATATGGTCCCCAATCAGAGACAACGATAAACAGCTGCCTCTGATTGGGAACCAATTCAGGCCACCATAGATCTACATATACCTAGACTTACAAAACCCCCTAGATATACAAAAAACCCTAGACAATACAAAAACTAACATACCCACCCTAGTCACACCCTGACCTGACCAAAATAATAAAGAAAACAAAGATAACTAAGGTCAGGGCGTGACAAATACATTTCCAAAAATGTCTAAAAAACGTTTTTTGCTTTCTTATCATGGGGTATTGTGTGTAGATTGCTGAGGGGGAAAAAATATTGAATCCATTTAAGAATAAGGCTGTAACATAACAAAACGTGTAAAAGGTCAAGGGGTCTGAATACTTTCCAAATGCAATATATATAGTTTGATAACTGCTGAACACTGTACTTTCATATATTTTTATCTCATAAATGTAGTGATTTGGCATCAATATATGTTGGAAGGTAAAACCAAATCAGATGGATGTGGCTGTAAGTACTACATCAAATGACAAAGTGGAAAGAGTCACTTTGTGCTACCATTTGAAATTACAGTGTCGTGTACAATGCACTGCTGACATACATGGGTTATACATAACAATATATTCCACTCATTATCTGAATTTCATTGAGACACTGTGAGCAGAGAGACAGGCAATACTGTATAAATTGACCAGGCACATAAAAAAAAGGTTATCTTGCACATTGTTGCATAGAGCAGAAAGGGCATACAACACAGTGCTACATTTTTAAAGTAGCCAACTGTTTTACAACACCCCTATTTCTGATGATTTGTCCTAAGTATGTACTGTATAAGGATAATGAAACTGAAACGGACATATTTCCCAACCTGCCATTTGATACAAATGATAAAATGGTGCATGTCAAGTTATAGTCAAGTATTGTATGGAAACTGATATTTACCATCTATTCAGCACTTCAAAAATAACAGTTTTGAACAGTGTATCTTGTATTTTTGCTATTGGATTACATGGTAGTGAAAAAGACTAAATGGTGAGCCTATCATTAACTAATGGGTTTTCCATATCCGTCCCCATCACTAGTAAATTGTTTATGTTTTTTCGGGCCCTTTACCGCACCGCTGATGTCTTATTTACTACCAAACAGTCGTTTAGACAAAACACAAGTTGTTATAAAATCCGTATTCAAATGATTCCATACGGAGAACAGGCATATGCGCTTTTCTGATTTTCTTTGCCGTTTGGATTATATTTATTTGTCTTTTTCATAATCGGTTCGTCTCAGGGTGTTGTTTAGATATGGATTTTGCGTTAATTGCATTTTTAAAAAGATGTGTTTTTAGCCTGCTTTCATTAAAAGTTTTTCATAACACATCCTAGGAATAATTTTGACACTGAATTTTGAGACAAATAAACCTAAGGTGAAACAGGGAGACACTAATGGTTTATATATTACACATATCCAGAATGCTCATTCTGACAATAAACATGTAGCTTTTAAAGGACGTTACAATATATATTTTAGTTATCGATACAGTATGTCAGGACTGTACTACTACACTAACACATACTACTAATGTACTACTATCCAAGATGGTAACCCTTGAAAATGACTGATAAGTGCCTAAACTGGAACGCAGTGGCAGTACAGTAAAATTATATAAATTATGTCAGAGCTCAGCGTTTTGGGGGTTTTGGCTGACAGCTGTTCTGAATTTGAGCACCGCACTAAACCAGAAATCATCCCCATCCCTCACACTAATTTGGCAACTTTAGCAATTTTTTTGTTGTTTTAGTGAGGGAAATGCTGTAAATTAAGAGGATTCAATGTATTTTGAAAGATGAGATGTTGAGGATTATAATACTGCTTTGATGTCATACAAGCAAGCCAAACACACCCACGAGTCCAAATGAGCACTTCACATTTCCGTATCATAAAACTCATGTCATATACAGTGTCAATGTTTTTTATCACTATGTTTGATGTAGTTAGTTACAAAATGACATGGCATCAAAACCCTAGCTTGTTCTGAACAGAATGAACAGCAGCAGGAGCCCTATAACGTCATGGAGAAACCAGGCCCAGTGACATACAGGATAAACCAGCCAGATCAGCCGTCAACGGGAGCAAGTGTATAACATTAACCTTTTGAAAAAGTGGGAGGAGGATGATGTTACCGTGGCCTACTGTATGTACAGAGCTTGCCGTGGAAATGACACATTTTTACATCTCAGGGTGGGACCTTACTTTCCAACAACTCCAAGAGGTAAGACACTTCATTGATCAGTACACGGTTGTCTTTTCCTCTTTGCCCGGGTGGACAGATATGCTAGAGCACAATATCCGTACGCCAGTTGGGAAGACTGTACACGTGAAGCCGTACAGGGTCAGTGAAGCTTGTCGCAAAGCCATCCACACTGAGGTCAAAAGGATGTGTGAGTTGGACGCCATAGAGGAGTCAAAAAGACCATGGGTCTGCCCCATCATCCTGGTATCCAAGCCAAATAGTACACTGTGCTTCCTTTTGGCATTCACGGGGCCCTAGCCACCGTTCAAAGACTGGCCAAATCGGGACTCTGCTGCGGCCTACCTGGACAAAGTGGTATTTTTTAAAATATTTTTTTATTTATTTCACCTTTATTTAACCAGGTAGGCTAGTTGAGAACAAGTTCTCATTTGCAACTGCGACCTGGCCAAGATAAAGCATAGCAGTGTGAACAGACAACACAGAGTTACACATGGAGTAAACAATTAACAAGTCAATAACACAGTAGAAAAAAAAGGGGAGTCTATATACATTGTGTGCAAAAGGCATGAGGAGGTAGGCGAATAATTACAATTTTGCAGATTAACACTGGAGTGATAAATGATCAGATGGTCATGTACAGGTAGAGATATTGGTGTGCAAAATAACAGAAAAGTAAATAAATAAAAACAGTATGGGGATGAGGTAGGTGAAAATGGGTGGGCTATTTACCAATAGACTATGTACAGCTGCAGCGATCGGTTAGCTGCTCAGATAGCTGATGTTTGAAGTTGGTGAGGGAGATAAAAGTCTCCAACTTCAGCGATTTTTGCAATTCGTTCCAGTCACAGGCAGCAGAGAACTGGAACGAAAGGCGGCCAAATGAGGTGTTGGCTTTAGGGATGATCAGTGAGATACACCTGCTGGAGCGTGTGCTACGGATGGGTGTTGCCATCGTGACCAGTGAACTGAGATAAGGCGGAGCTTTACCTAGCATGGACTTGTAGATGACCTGGAGCCAGTGGGTCTGGCGACGAATATGTAGCGAGGGCCAGCCGACTAGAGCATACAAGTCGCAGTGGTGGGTGGTATAAGGTGCTTTAGTGACAAAACGAATGGCACTGTGATAAACTGCATCCAGTTTGCTGAGTAGAGTGTTGGAAGCAATTTTGTAGATGACATCGCCGAAGTCGAGGATCGGTAGGATAGTCAGTTTTACTAGGGTAAGTTTGGCGGCGTGAGTGAAGGAGGCTTTGTTGCGGAATAGAAAGCCGACTCTTGATTTGATTTTTGATGCATTCGGAGACGTGGGAAGACCACACGGAGAAGGTAGGCCGTGTCTTGGGTTGTCTCCGACAGGCAGGCCTGACAGCCAACACAAAGAAGTGGGTGTGGCACCGTGAGAGGCATGAGCATAGGTGTGGCTGAAGGACTCCCAGTGCAGTACCATGGACAGTGGCACTGGCTGCAGCACAGTGGACCACGGCACTCAGTTCAGCAGTGTGGAAGGCTGAGTTATCATCAACACCAGGCCAGCCGAAGACAGCGCCACAGCTATGCTCACCCAACACACCTGTGCAGGATTATATAATCAGCACACCTGCAAGGCATTCCCTAATCAACTGACTGGCACAAGAGTGAAGGCTGGACATCACTCAAGTGAATCAGTTAGGTAGACGCAGCCAGAGTGTGCCTACTCTCCCACTTACACCGTGTTTCTCTCTCCTTCCACAGACTCCTCAGGAGGAGAGTTACGGACTGGGCCAGTGAGGCCACAGCACCGCAGGAGACTACAGGTGACCGCCATCTTTAACCACCCTCTTGCTTGAACAGCTTGTGAACTGGAGTGCCAGAGACACTAAAAGCTAAAGTAAAAGCATCTGGAAATTGAAATATTTTGTTGTGTGTTTACTCATTGCCGCTTGTGTAGTCAGGCACAACCACTCTTCCCGACAGGCATTTATTGGTAGATGGGTTAAAAGAAAAGCAGACATTGAATATCCCTTTGAGCATGCGGAAGTTATTAATTACACTTTGGATAGAGTATAAATAAGCCCACTCACTACAAAGATCCAGGCATCCTTCCTAACTCGATTGCCGGAGAAGAAAGGAACCGCTCAGGGATTTCACAATGAGGCCAATGTGGATTTTAAAACAGTTAGTTTAATGGCTATGATAGGAGAGAACTGAGGATGGATCAATAACATCAGTTACTCCCCAATACTAATAGAGTGAAAAGAAGAAATCCTGTACAGAACAAAAATATTTCAAAACATGCATCCTGTTTGCAACAAGGCACCAGAGAAATACTGCAAAAAAAATGTGTCAAAGCAATTAACCTTTTTCTCTATACAATGTGTTATGTTTGGGGCAAATACAACACATTACTGAGTACCACTCTCCATATCTCCAAGCATAGTGGTGGCTGCATCATGTTATGGGTATACTTGTAATCGTTAAGGACTGGGGAGCTTTTCAGGAGAAAAAAGAAACGGAATGGAGCTAAGCACAGGCAAAATCCTAGAGGAAAACCTGGTTCAGTCTGCTTTCCACCAGAGACTGGAAGATTAATTCACCTTTCAGCAGGACAATAACCTAAAACACAAAGCCAAATCTACACTGGAGTTGCTTACCAAGAAGTCAGTGAGTGTTCCTGAGAGGCTGAAGTTTTTACTGAAATCTGCTTGAAAAACTATGGGAAGACCTGTAAATGGTTATCTAGCAATGACCAACAATCAATTTGACAGAGCTTGAAGAATTTTTTAAATAATACATTGGCAAATGTTGCACAATCCAGGTCTGGAAACCTCTTAGAGACTTACCCAGAAAGACTCACAGTGGTACTCGCTGCCAAAGGTGATTCTAACATGTATTGACTCAGGGGATTTAATACTTATCTAATCATGATATATTCATGTTTTATTTTTCATAAATGTTTTACAAATGTTAGGGTGGGTTGCACCAACATGGATTAACTATTAAACTGGGTTAAATCTCTTTTTCTGGTGTTATTAGAGACTTGTGGAGACTCTGACGTGAAAGCACGTATCGTTCTTACTCTTCTCAACGAGCAGCGGGGGCTGCCGTGGGCTCCACCCCCGTCCCAAAGCACTCACAGGACTCACACTCACAGCAGTCCCACCCAGCTGCAGTCAGAGCAGATGTTCACCCCTCCGTGTCCAGACTGCAAATGAATTTGCGCATGCGGGAAGCTTCCGCTGGCTGATCCCGCCCTGGCTTACATTCATGTAAAATGTCAAATGTGCTTTGTCTAAAATAAATCACTGCATTTGACTCACACAGGCTCAGTCACTTACTCACCTTGTCCACTGTGTGTGTGCCTCTCTGTGACATAAGCTAAACGTCTAGCTATCTAAACTGTACACTCAAAAATACAGAAAGGAGTGGGAATCAAACCCTGAATTCAAAGGCTGGTTGAAGCCGTTTATTGGAGATGATACACGGGCATACTGCCTGTATTGTAAGGCTGATTTCTACGCCAAACTTAGTGATGTAAAAAAACACAACTCAAAAACATACTCACAAGGCAAAGCCTTATAACAGTTCCACCCAAAACAAGCTGCCATTTATGGTTGAAAAAGTTGACACTGCAAAAAAGGCTGAGGCCACCATGGCATTAGCTATCGCTGAACACTGTTCTATGCTGCCATGTGATCACATTGGAGAAGCATGTAGAGCTGCTTTCTCAGACTCCACTGCTGCTACCCACTTCAAAATGCACCCGACAAAGTGCACAGAAATGATTAATGGTGTTCTAGCACCATACTTTCTGAAAAAGTTGGTTGCAGATGTGGGTGACCAGTGTTTCAGCCTCCTCCTCGATGAGTCCACGGATGTTAAGTGTTTCTAAGTACCTGGGGGTTGTGATAAGGTACTTTAGTGACACCAAGCAGACAATTGTATCAACATTTCTGTGGCTTGTTGAGTTGGAGGGAGGAGATGCCAAATCTATAGCCTGTGCTGTTATGGCTTTTCTTGAGAAGTGTTGTCTTAAAAAAGAGAAACTCCTTGGGGATAGGGACCGACAATGCCTCTGTTATGACGGGGATTAACAATGGGGTCCATAAAGTGCTGAAGGAGGACGAGGAGTATGGCCTCAAATGTCTGGTTCTTATTCACTGTTTGTGCCGCTCTCTGCAGCTTGCTCATTTGTAGTTCTAAACATGTTTAGGGTGTTTTTAACTCACTTTTTGTCTCTCCCACGATGTTATTCCTCTCTCCTACAGAGTCCATCACAATGACATGCACATGACCCATTATGCAAATTAGGCGATGACGACTTTTAGGACAGCCAATAGCTACTTTCCTTACTGCGGAGGCCCCCCTCTGGCTCCGGTCTGACATAGCCCCTGCCTCTCCTCTGCTGCAGCACGCTTTCTACCTATTTGGGTCCTCCTCTTTTCTTTAATCCGTGTTGATCCATTACGTCTGTCGCATAAAATGGCTTAGGTGTCTTTCCTTCTTTTTGACAGTTGTGTTGTCTGTCTTTTTATTCTCCAGTAACAGTTACGTTACTATAGTCCTCCAGATCCGACAATAGTTTTTTTTTCCGAAGCGGAGAAATGTTTACTTTTTTGAAGTGCCATGATCAGGTGGCTAACAACCCATGAGAACCTTTCACGATGGAGTTGCAGTAGTTCTAATGTTACATTGTTATTATTTTATCAAGGAACAGCAACTTTCTGGCCTCATTTGTCAAATCGGCTAGCTACTCCGTTTCAACTCACAAAATACCTCTTATATTGGTGTAACATGTCACTAATCATAGTTTAAAACCGGTAATCATAGATTTACTGATCCAGATTTAAAATTAAGTGGTGCGACACATCTTTGATTAATTATAAACATAGATTTACAAAACCTAGATTAGCTCTAATCCTAGATAAATTTAAACCATGTTGGTGCAACCCACCCTTAGATTTATTCTTCCACTTTGACATTAGTGTGTATTTTGTGTAGATCATTGACAAAAACATGACAATGAAATCCATTTTAATCCCACACAACAAAATGTGGAAAAAGTCAAGGGGTGTGAATACTTTCTGAAGGCACTGTAGATATTAAAATGCCTATAGGTTTTTTGGGTTGTAAAAGTGGGGACCCCTGGAGGTAAATGGAAATGGTGTCTGTGTTCATGTGCTTTTACCATTTGAAAATAAACTTGAAAAAACACGTTTAAAAAAACAAAAAATGTATGTTATACACTTTTACTCTCCCCCATCCCAGTATGTTTCCAATTCCCACTTGATTCTGTAACATATTCCCTTTCATGAAGCTCTGGTAGTTTAATGATTAAAGAAAATGGTTCGTTGGGATTCTATATGACATCTTTAGGGGTGCCACACATGAAGCAAATGATACAACCCTTTAAAACACAGTTTGAGATCATTGTAGGGGTTTTTCCTCCAGTACTTTGAACAGGGAATGGGGTTTCCATGGGAAATGTTTTCCTGAGGTCCCAACAGTAAACACAGGGGAAGGGCTTAGCGAAGGATCCATTGTGTATTATTTAAGTGTTAAAGCTGTCTGGAATAATACGCTTTCATTCCTCCCAAGTCATAAGTCCGCAACCCTCTCTCTCTGTTCTAGGTTTTGTATTTCTGTGTTTGGCCTGGTATGGTTCCCAATCAGAGGCAGCTGTCGATCGTTGTCTCTGATTGAGAACCATACTTAGGTAGCCTGTTTTCCCACTATGATTTGTGGGTAGTTATTTTCTGCTTAGTGTTTTTGTTGCACCTTGCAGAACTGTTAGTTTGCCGGTTTGTTGTTTTTGTTCCAGTATTCATCTTTATTAAAATCATTATGAATACGTACCACGCTGCTCTTTGGTCCTCTTCCCCTTCTCCCGACGACAATCGTTACAGCGCTAGACCTATGGTCAGCAGCCATCCCCTCTATAGTCTCGAAAACCCTACTTTTGAAGTTTTGAACTTGATGATACAGTAGGTCTGGTTATTAGTTTGCCATAGTAGTAGAGCTAATGGTCGTGTCCCCCTGCTCCGATGTTGCCAGATCTTACAATGCTTGGATATGTATTTTTCATATCAGGTGAGCTAACCACATCATGGGTGCGTTCCTTTGCCCAGGCGTTGCTGACATGTCAGATCTTACAACGCCTGTATAGGTATTTGACGACATATTTTATAGCAATATGGTGCCGGACTGCACAGTCGATGATGTGGAACGCAACCATTGGTTAATGTATGCAGGGGAACGCAACCATATTGTCAGGGACCGCTTGAAAGTTCTTTGAGCCCCTCAGGAATCCTATAGGCCCCTTGGTTCATCACTGACATAAGAGACTTGCAGAATTTCTTAAAGAAGTGAAGTTCCTTCTGGAAAAATAAAGTTATTCTATTCTATAGCCTAATGTTTAGACTACCTGGTCTGCCATACCTGGGTCGTTCCATATGCTTTCAATCACTTTCTGACTGCACCCTTTTTGATTTGAACGAAACCTTTCATACATGCTTGCCCATAGTGGAAGTGGTCAGAAAGTGACTTTTTGGACCTGAATGCCATAAATGCCCCATTTTGCGAACCCACCCTACCATAAGATGTTGATCTCTTCTTCGCTGAAAAATATTGCTATAATTTGAAAGCTTATAAAACAGGGTTGTCAAACCCTTTTTTCTTCTCATTTTCACAAACGCTGTAGTTTAGACCCTATTTTACATAATCTGAAAGTATTTGTGTTGTGCCCATCATCAATTGAGACAGCATACTCTTGAATACAGGGTGGGTGTCATTTCAATCATAGAAATAGAATGCATAGAATGGGCCTATCCCTTCAGACCACTGCAATTTAGCTGGTACACCATTGACATTTCTGCTCTGCATCAGATTCATTTTGTGCTTCAGTTCACAATCGGGTATTCTAGCAGTGTTCTGACTGATACTTTTCTCCGTGAAGCCAGCCTCATTTTCTCAAGTAAAATGCAAGATTAACTTTAAATTGAACATAAGGAAATGCAGCTGGCTACATTATTTCTATGATTAACATTAGAAATATGATGGCCATGCATCGTTTTTGCAAAAAAATACCTTCCTTTTTCATTGTAAGCTCATTTACTTGTGTGGCTGTCAGCCAAATAGCGTTGCACTTCTGTTGTCATCTGATGAAAATGAAGCTATTTTCTGCCGAATGTGTTGCACTAATGTATTTTCTGTGAAGGAAAACTATAGTTGCACGTCCCTGATACGCTATTGAAGAAAAACAACAACAACACTGTTGGTTTATCATTTAAAACGCAACCGCTGTCAATACACATCGGGATTTACCTGCTCCCGCTTTCTCTCTTTGTGCTATTTACAAACACACACTTGACTGGCTCAACTGTTCCGGGGAAATAAGGTAAGCTTCATAATGTAAAATAATGTGACAGGTGAAATGAAGAACGTGATCTGCTTCATCTTCTATGTATTGCACAAGTTGACTGCAGGTATTTACTTAAATATAACCATTTATTGAAAGACGTAAAATAAATACTTTCAAAGGTATTGACGATATTGAAAAACCATCATGTGGCTATTTCCAAATACGGTAAATGGTATAGGCTAGGGTATACCGTCCGAGCCTATACCCTATAGTTATTTGAGTGTCTCGGATTGACATTTACTATGTTTAAAATCCACGAGACCAGGCTGCATTGTCATTCTCAACCTAGAATTGCATCACAATTCATGATATCCTCCTCTCTCAACCACTCTAAACTTGAACATATTTATAAACACATTCCCAGTGAAATAAATGGGATACAACTTTTCGCAGAAGGACAGTAGGCTACCTTGCACAGAGCAGCTTAGTCCAGCCCTTTCTTTTCCCAGTTTGCCGCATTAGAATCGAGTTCCTAGCAAGACCCAACATTATCTTGGGCCGCTCTATAGTGTATCCGGCTCTCCCTGCACTCGCGTTTCAACAACAGCAGCAAACAGCCTCAAGCCTGTCTCTGATTATTGAAGCAACAGAAATAGGGATAAACGGAGAAAAATGCGGTGAGGCAGAAAAAGAGAGACAACTGGAGTATTTTATCGGGCGGTACGTGGGGATATCAAGGTGGGTGGTTGATTGCATTGCAATAGCCTACGGTGTTTGCCAGATTCCAGCAGCCCCGCTCAGCGATATTGTTTTATGCAGGGATAGACGCAAATAGTATGTGCATTTCTGTGTCTTGTTATTGCATATCCCTCTCTCTTATAGCCTAGCCTTGTACAGAGCCGAGTTCTGTACATCATATCAGGGTTTCTTTCATTCAGAATCTGCTCTCTGTTCAGAGTTTTACTGTAGCCTTATTGCCATGCCTAACAATTAGACACTTGTATTCAGCAGGCATTTCTTCTGCAAGACCACACACACCCGTGGATAAACCTAAGCAGCATCCTTTCCATTGATCAGGCAACCTATTAATTCCACCAGAAACCCAGGGGGGACTGTCAGGTTCTCTTTCCATTACCTACTTGTATGATTAATCTAATGCTACACTGGACACGATGATGGTGAACATCCTGCAGGGATATGCACATCCCAGCATTCATCCCTGTGCTCAATTAGCTTGCAGCATTTTAAGTATGGGTCATTGCTCTAGATCACTTGTCAACAAACATGGTTTGCCACTGTAGTCAGAGGGTACCTGCTCCATTAAAGGAGAATTTAGTGTTAGCCATACTTGTGTTAAAAGATTTGTGGACTGAGCATTCGCTGTACTTCTAGGTGTATTACTCCCTGTCCACTCTGCGGCGGATCCAAGAGAGAGCACCAGGGGAGGGGGCGCTGGGACACATAGTCACGTTGCTTCCACTCTGCACCTGCTGCATCATGGGTAACGTCGCTGGCAAGGACGACCATGGCCCTACAGGTTCCCTACATGAACGTACACACACACACTCTATCTCTCTCATTGTCACATGTCATTATATTAAACTCTGACAGTAACTCTGATTAGAACCTTCTCTTCCTGTTTCCCATTACATTTACATTTAAGTCATTTAGCAGACGCTCTTATCCAGAGCGACTTACAAATTGGTGCTTTCACCTTATGACATCCAGTGGAACAGCCACTTTACAATACAATATTTCCTTTCAAGCTGTTTGTACTCCTACACAATTTGTTCATGATCTTTTATGCCTCCCCTTCTCGATCTGTCTACCTGTGATTCTCTATTGTAGCATTGCTGACTTATTTTTCTGACACACACACACACACACATACATACACTTCCTCCCCTAAACACTTGTTTAAAACCCTGGCCGTTCCTATCCTTCCAATCTGGTCACAGTAGGCTGGAAACCGACTCAGAGTGTGGGAATAGCTCCCCGCATACTGTGTGCCCACCACCAGGCACATGCAATACATCAGGCGGTGCTAGCTGAATAATGAGTCTGCAGAATTCTGCTGCCCAACACAACGACAGGGTGGGGGAACATGAGACACTAGAGGCTTAGGGTGTGTGTTTGTGAATATGCAGTAGAGTTTGACATAGTGGATGTGTTTCGAATGTAAATCAATTGACTACAAGCAGCAAGAGATGCGGCGTCTAAATTCCGTGAGGGAGTAAGTCTCTAGATATGGCCACTTGGGAAAAGAGTGTCTGTTAATGAAAGACAGGCTCTGCCGTGTCTATCAGCCTACCAAGGACTGTGTGAGAGAGAGGAAGGGCATTGACTGTTTATATATGCATATTCTGCATCAAAGTGCAGGCATCCTGCTATAGCCACACCCAACTCTGGTCTCCTATGTAGTTTTTATAGACTAGAAAATAGCTTAGGACAGCAGTTCTGTCTCTCTCTCGCTCTCTTTTCTGCTCCTCCCTACTCTCCTTTCCCCATTCTCATATTTCTTTCATCTCCCCCTCTCCACTCTCCACCCTCTCTCTCTCCACTCTCCACCTCCACTCTCCTCTCTCTCTCTCCACTCTCCACTCTCCTCTCTCTCTCCACTCTCCACCCTCTCTCTCTCTCTCTCTCTCTCCACCCTCTCTCTCTCTCTCTCTCTCTCTCTCTCCTCTCTCTCTCCACTCTCCACCCTCTCTCTCTCTCTCTCTCCACTCTCCACCCTCTCTCTCTCTCCACTCTCCACCCTCTCTCTCTCTCCACTCTCCACCCTCTCTCTCTCTCTCTCCTCTCTCTCTCTCTCTCTCTCTCTCTCTCTCCACCCTCTCTCTCTCTCTCTCTCTCTCTCTCTCTCTCTCTCTCTCTTCGTCTCTCTCTCTCTCTCTTTCCAGGGTCTCATTTAGATCTGTTCCACACTCCTCCCTCCTCCCCCTCTGATTCTGACCTGGCTGCAGCTCTGGCCTTGGCTCCAGCCGCGGCTCAGCTGCTGCAGCAGGGGACACCGTCCTCTGGGGCTACCGGAGGTATCGTCTGCCAGGGTGGAGCTTCCCCCTCCACCAACTCCAATTGGAGCCACACGCTGTCCGTCCCGCCAGAATGGGCTGTGATTAGCCTAGAGAGTGGTGCATCGACGCAGGGAACAGGGGTGGAAATGGACGGTGAAAGGCGACCGGGGAGGTGCTCCAGCAGCCACAACAACCACAGCAGCAGCCCTGTGTCCCCAGCCCATGAGTCTCCGTCGGATCGTAGCCCTTTGGAGCAGTGCTGGCAGGACCGGGACAGTGGGCTGGAGCCCCAGGCAGGGCCGGAGAGGGCTAGGGAGGAGATGGCCCTGGCTCTGCTGAACCTGCTGGAACATCACAGGTCCACACTGGGGCTCAGTCCCGGCCTGGACGCGCCAGCAGGAGCAGCCGGTAAGGTCTCCACGTCTGTATGGCCGTAGTAACCCAATCGCTGTAACCCAATTGTTTGTCTTGTCTCAACTTGACAGTGTGTGCATACATGTGTCTTGATCTGTGTGTGTGTGTGTGTGTGTGTGTGTGTCAGAGCTGCTGAGGCGGTTGATGGTGGAGAGAGAGGTGCTGGTCGAGGAGGTGCGCAGCCTGAAGGACACACTGAGGGTGAGTCAGACGCTCCTCCCTTCTCTTCCCCACTGCATTCCCTCAGCACTGCAGACACAAAATCGTTTCAAAGACCACACAGACTCAAATATATCCTCATTACTTTGAAATGTAAGTGGATTGTGTTTTCCCTTCTCTACCCAGTGTTGTGCTCTGTTAGCTGTATCAGGGCTCGACTCAATCGGTATCGCGGAAGATCCGCAGTATAGCGTGATTGAAATATGAAGGTGATTTCCGATTGAGCCGACATATGCAGAGTTTACCGTGAATGCCGTCTCCACGAAAGCGGGAAACATAGCCTTTTAAGAGTACCCATCAAAATCTGGCAGTTTAAGCTCGAGATATATATATATTTTGCATGGACTGCATCTCAATCCACCACATCTGCCTATGTCGGCCTTGCGCATCTGCGGTGGAAGGTGGCCGAGCTACAGTGGTGTTTGTCTGACCATGAGACATCCTGAAAATCTTTCTTCTCACGGCCTACAAACTGTTATAACCTGTCTATGGAAAGGGGAGACTCTCACGAAGACTATGTTCTCCGTTTTGCTCTGCGACCGCCACGAAGGACTCGTCTGAAGGTAACGCATACAAATGAATGGAAGCACGGAGGTAGTTTTGTGCCAACGGCTTAGACTTTTAGAGGTTAAAAGTTCAACCACCCTATACATATCTTCCGCAATACGATTTAATCAAGCTCTAAGACTTGGAATGAAATCCCAGCGGTAAGTAAGGCAAATGTTCAGGCAAGTCACAGTGTTTGTGGAAGGCAGGGTTTCTCAATATGTGTGCTAACCTAAGCAACCTTTTTATCAGTGGTTCAAAAATATGACCTGGCTTTGACTTTTTTTTCCTAGAAGTGTTGTGTTTGACAATTATCACAGTCGGCCTCCACCATCTGAAAACACGGTGCAACAACTACTGTAAATGAGCCAGTGATAAGCATGTCACTACTCTGGACGGCTCTGACTTAGAATATGTGGACAACTACAAATACTTAGGTGTCTGGTTAGACTGTAAACTCTCCTTCCAGAACCATATATCAAACATCTCCAATCCAAAGTTAAATCTAGAATTGGCTTCCTATTTCTCAACAAAGCATCCTTCACTCATATGTCAGGTGGTCCTGACATACAGTATGGGAGGTTGTCCCTCTCTCTAGATTACTGTGACTAACTGTACACAGGGAACATTGCAAGGATTCCTGGCATACTTTGTTGAAATGTTCACCTGAATGAATTCTTCTTTTGACCAATGCAAAATCCCTGATTTCGACATGTTTACTGTAGACTGTATCAACAGCGCTATTGATTTTCGGCTACGTGTGGCAGCATGCATGTCTGTCTGCTGGACTAGATGTAAAATGATACCACCTCTACTTCTCACCTTTTGAGTTCCCCTGCCTCTTCTATATGACCCACCCATGATATGAAATATAAAATGAGTGTACAATACATTAGGAACACCTGCTCTTTCCGTGACAGACTGACCAGGTGAATCCAGGTGAAAGCTATGAGCTCTTATTGATGTCACTTGTTAAATCCACGTCAATCAGTGTAGATGAAGGGGAGGAGACTAGTTAAAGTTTTTTTTTTTTTAAGCCTTGACAATTGAGACATGGTCTGTGTGTGTGTGTCATTCAGAGGGTGAATGGGCAAGACAAATTATTTAAGTGCCTTTGAACGGGGTGTGGAAGTAGGTTCCAGGCGCACCGGTTTGAGTGTGAACTGCAGGTCTGCTTAGTTTTTCACACTCAACAGTTTCCTGTGTGTATCAAGAACGGTCCACCACCCAAATGGCATCCAGCCAGCTTGACACAACTGTGGGAAGCATTGAGGTCAACATGGGCCAGCATCCCTGTGAAACGCTTTCGACTCTTTGTAGAGTCCATGCCTTGACGAATTTGGGCTGTTCTGAGGGCAAAAGGGGGTGCAACTCAATATCAGGAAGGTATTCGTAATGTTTTGTACCTTGTATTTCCTGCCATACAACTCTCCTTCCGTGGCCTCCAATTGCTCTTAAATACAAGTAAAACTAAATGCATGCTCTTCAACCGATCGCTACCTGCACCTACCCGCCTGTCCAACATCACTACTCTGGACGGCTCTGACTTAGAATATGTGGACAACTACAAATACTTAGGTGTCTGGTTAGACTGTAAACTCTCCTTCCAGAACCATATATCAAACATCTCCAATCCAAAGTTAAATCTAGAATTGGCTTCCTATTTCTCAACAAAGCATCCTTCACTCATGCTGCCAAACATACCCTTGTAAAACTGACCATCCTCCCAATCCTCGACTTTGGTGATGTCATTTACAAAATAGCCTTCAATACCCTACTCAACAAATTGGATGCAGTCTATCACAGTGCAATCCGTTTTGTCACCAAAGCCCCATATACTACCCACCATTGCGACCTGTACGCTCTCTCGTTGGCTGGCCCTCGCTTCATACTCGTCGCCAAACCCACTGGCTCCATGTCATCTACAAGACCCTGCTAGGTAAAGTCCCCCCTTATCTCAGCTCGCTGGTCACCATAGCATCTCCCACCTGTAGCACACGCTCCAGCAGGTATATCTCTCTAGTCACCCCCAAAACCAATTCTTTCTTTGGCCGCCTCTCCTTCCAGTTCTCTGCTGCCAATGACTGGAACGAACTACAAAAATCCCTGAAACTGGAAACACTTATCTCCCTCACCAGCTTTAAGCACCAACTGCCAGAGCAGCTCACAGATTACTGCACCTGTACATAGCCCACCTATAATTTAGCCCAAACAACTACCTCTTTCCCTACTGTATTTAATTGATTTATTTATTTTGCTCCTTTGCACCCCATTATTTTTATTTCTACTTCGCACATTCTTCCATTGCAAATCTACCATTCCAGTGTTTTACTTGCTATATTGTATTTACTTTGCCACCATGGCATTTTTTTGCCTTTACCTCCCTTATCTCACCTCATTTGCTCACATCGTATATAGACTTGTTTATACTGTATTATTGACTGTATGTTTGTTTTACTCCATGTGTAACTCTGTGTGGTTGTATGTGTCGAACTGCTTTGCTTTATCTTGGCCAGGTCGCAATTGTAAATGAGAACTTGTTCTCAAAAAAAAAATACAATGAGTCAACTGACTCTTAAGTTCTCCGCACAAATGTATGGCTCTAGTTTGAGTGTACAGAATATTTAAGTCTGTCTCTCTCTCTCTCTCGGTCTCTCAATCTGGCTGGTTGTCTCACTCTCAGATGGAGATGGATGGACATTGAATTGTGTCTTTATGTCAATTACTATTTCTTTCTCTCTTGCTCTCTGGCAGACTGAGCGAGCTGAGTGGCACCAGTTCCAGTGCGATCTGCAGGTGGCGGTGTCTGTGGCCGACCGGCTGCGCACTGAGGCGGAGGAGACTCTGGGCACGCTCAGAGAGAGCCACGGGGAACTGGAGGGCCAGCTGGCCCAGGCCCACTGCAGACAGCAGGACACAGACAGGGAACTGGAGAGCCTGAGTGCTGAACACGGAGAGGCCTGTCACAGACTGTCTGCTCTCACCCTGGAGCACCAACGTACCATGGCTGAGCTGGAGACACTGAGACGCATGCAGACAGAGAGAGGGAAGGACTCACACAGTCACAGAGAGATGGAGGGAAGAGACACAGAAGAGAGGCCGGCTGGTGAAGACACTGGTGAAGACATAAATGCGGTGGAGGCGCTGGATGGGGAGGAAAGAGAGGATTCAGAAAGGGAAGTGGAAGGAGAGAAAATAATAAATATTGAGGGAGTGGATGTTAAGATGGGAGGGCAGTCTCCTGAGGAGCTTGTTAGTGGAGGGGAGAACCTGCTCAAAGGGAAGGGGGTGGCGGAGACGTACCTACGGAATTTGGTTGCAGCTGGAGAGAAGGGGTGCGGCTTAAGAGATCCACGGAGGATCGTGATGATGTCAGAGCGTTCCAGGTGAGAGCCTCATCATAGCTGTATGATGCACTAGCACAGTGGTCACCAACTGGTCGATCGCCAAGGCCTTCCCAGTTACTCACTTCTGTAAAAAAAACAACGATAAAGCCTTGAATTTTGAACCATTTCATGTGTCTGATGGTAGAACACAGCCTACCTGGCAGGCCCAGAGAGCAAAACAAGTGTACTTATAGTCCTACTGCTGGCCAGTCAGCTCAGATCAGTGTCTGCACGGTTTCTTTGCGCCATGGACTGTGAAGAAGTTCATAATGTGAGATTTCAAAACTTTTATAGCCATGTCTAGAGAGAGACTCAAAAACAGCAGCTCTTTGCTGTATTCAGTATGAGTAAGTTCAGGTTTTAAGTTGTTATTCAGCTCTGTCAACACTTTGTTTAGAGGAAGAGAGGAGGGATGGTGAGTCGGACTGACCATGAGATGCAGGCCATCGGTCCAGTAAATAAAATGAAAAAGCTCATTGGTCACTCAGCTGTGCCTCACATGTAATGCAACAAATGATCTATTACCACTACCAATGTGATCATATACCTAACTTTTTTTTTTTTTTTTTTTTTACATATAATTTCAAAAAAGTCAGAGAAGAACGACATTGGCAGGGCAATTCAAGCCTAGCCAGTATGCAGTGATAATGAATTGGGCCGTTATCTTACTGCTACAGAACTGATTTTAATTGGTCAATGTTGCATAGGCTTACATTTTAAGTCATGTTATTTATTTATTTCATTTGAGTGGTAGATCTCAACTTTTTTGACTCAGAAAATGATCTTGACTCAGAAAAGGCTGGTGACCACTGCACCAGCCATTTGGGGGTTGAGAATCTGTTACCTGGAGCCTGTCCCTTTGACACAACTATTATTTTTGAAAGCAGTCTCGTATTTGATGAAAGCTAGCCTGTGTCTCTGTAGGAGCCAGGGTTGACCTCTGCGCAAGGCCATGCTATATAGACACAAGTGTCCTACATGTGTCTGTTTCAACTAAGTCCTAGCTTATCTGTTTCAGGAGCCTCTCTCGACTTCCCCTGCCCACAGACTCTCTCCCTGCACAGAAGGGTAGCTCCCAGACCACCACTAGTACAACACTGCCTCTATGCAAGGTAATGCTTGTATTCAACCAACACGTTTGTTTTTGGGAGTATCTAATCTCTTTGCAATGGTTTCAAATCTCATGTTATTTGTCACATGCACCGAATACAACGGGTGTAGACTTTACCCTGAAATGTTTGCTTTGCGAGCTCTTTCCATTGATGCAGAGTAATATATAATAAATAAATTGGTAACACGAGGAATAAAATACACAAAAATGAAGCTATATACAGGGAGTACCAGTACCAGATCAATGTGCAGGGGTACAAGGTATTTGAGGTATACAGTGCATTCGGGAAAGTATTCAGACCTCTTGACTTCTTCCACATTTTGTTATGTTACACCCTTATTCTAAAATTGATTAAATAACTAAATGTCCTCATTAATCTATACACAATACCCCATAATGATGAAGCGAAAACAGGTTTTTTACATTTCTCACATTTATTACAAATAAAAAAACATATTATTTACAGACCCTTTGCTATGAGAGACTCATGTGCATCCTGTTTCTATTGATCATCCTTGAGATGTTTCGACAACTTGATTGAAGTCCACCTGTGGTAAATTGAATTGATTGGACATTATTTGGAAAGGCACACACCTGTCTATATAAAGTCTCACAGTTGAGCAAAAACCAAGCCATGAATGAGGTCAAAGGAATTGTCCATAGAGCTCCAAGACAGGATTGTGTCGAGACACCGATCTGGGGAAGGGAACCAAAAGATTTTGTTACGTGTTAGCCTTATTCTAAAATAGATTAAATACTTTATTTTATACAGTCCATATAAGGAAATCAATCAGTTTAAATAAATACATTTAACCCTGATCTATGGATTTCACATGACTGGGAATACAAATTTCTGTTGGTCACAGACACCCTTAAAACAAAAAAAATTAGGCATGGATCAGACAACTAGTCAGTGTCTGGTGTGACCATCATTTTGCCTCATGCAGCACAACACATCTTCTTCGCATAGAGTTGATTAGGTTTTTGATTGTGGCCTGTGGAATGTTATCCCACTCTTCAATAGCTGTGCGAAGTTGCTGGATATTGACGGGAACTGGAACACGCTGTCGATCCAGAGCATCCCAAACATGCTCAATGGGTGACATATTCTGGTGAGTATGCAGGCCATGGAAGAATTTGGACATTTTCAGCTTCGAGGAATTGTGTACAGATCCTTGCGACGTGGGGCCGTGCATTATCATGCTGAAACATAAGGTGATGGTGGCAGATGAATGGCACGACAATGGGCCTCAGGATCTCGTCACAGTATCTCTGTGCATTCAAATTGACATTGATAAAATGTAATTGTGTTCGTTGTCTGTAGCTTATGCCTGCCCATACCATAACCACACCGCCACCATGGGTCACTCTGTTCACAACGTTGACATCAGCAAACCGCTCGCCCACATGCTGCCATACATGCCGTCTGTTATCTGCCCGGTACAGTTGAAATCAGGATTCATTTGTGAAGAGCACACCTCCAGCGTTCCAATAGCCAGCGAAAGTGAGCATTTGCCCACCTAAATCGGTTATGATGCCGAACTGCAGTCAGGTGAGGACGACGAGCACACAGATGAGCATGCCTGAGATGGTTTATGACAGTTTGTGCACAAATTCTTTGTTTGTGCACAAATTCTTTGTTTGTGAAAACCCAGAGTTTCATCAGCTGTCTGGGCTCCGATGACCCCCACAGGCGAAGAAGCCAGATGTGGAGGTCCTGGGCTGGCA
This sequence comes from Oncorhynchus nerka, assembly GCF_034236695.1. Classification (NCBI taxonomy): domain Eukaryota; kingdom Metazoa; phylum Chordata; class Actinopteri; order Salmoniformes; family Salmonidae; genus Oncorhynchus; species Oncorhynchus nerka. The sequence continues at coordinate 37,211,784 of NC_088419.1, read as the reverse complement.
TGGTTACACGTGGTTTGCGCTTGTGAGACCAGTTGGACGTACTGCCAAAATCTCTAAAACAACGTTTTAAGGCTGCTTATGGTAGAGAACATTAAATTCTCTGGCAACAGCTTTCCTGCAGTCAGTGTGCCAATTGCACGCTCCCTCAACTTGAGACATTTGTGGCATTGTGTTGTGTGACAAAAACTGCACATTTTAAAGTGGCCTTTTATTGTCCCCGGCACAAGGTGCACCTGTGTAATACTGTTTAATCAGCTTCTTGATATGTCCCACCTTTCAGGTAGATGAATTATCTTTGCAAAGAAGAAATGCACATTTGTGCATTTTTTCTTTTTTAGAGAAATAAGCTTTTTAAAATTGTAACATTTCTGGATTTTTTTATTTCAGCTCATGAATCATGGGACCAACACTTGTTGCGTTCATATTTTTTGTTCAGTGTATATATGAGTGTGTTTTGTACAGTGTATAGTCTTAGTCTGGACTTGAAATTCAAGGGGCATTTTCTGACCAATTTGTAAACAGTCATGCATACTATAGCCACTACTCCTCTCTCTATCTCTTACCAGAAAGAAGAGCCAGCCAAAGGGAGAAGGATGGACCGCATACTGCAAACACAGGACACCTGGTCCAGCTTCTATACAAGTGTGTTAATTTAATCTACATCTACATTATACTTTGAGTTCAAACATAACTGTTTGCTTTTGAATGTGTATAGTGCATTTTGCTATGTGTGTAAAGTTACTATGCTCTTAACTAATTGCTAACGTCTAGCAGAAAAACAGGAGGAGGACCAGAACGCAGACCCACCGTCCTCATTCAGGTGATTGGACAGGCCCTCTAAAGAAACGTAAGAAATATGCCCAAATAAAGCCTTCTACCTAAATATAACATTTGTCTGTTATCCACCTTCCAGACCTCAGGATGGTTTCAGCATGCTGCTGCGACGTCATGGAGGCTCCAGGCGGAACTCACTCCTGCGCTGGTGTCAAAGCCGCACCCAGGGCTACAAGGTCAGAAATAGCAAAGAAAAGTACCATTCACATTTACCAAACCATTGGTCACCTTATCTGACCAATACACGACAACCCTCTATTTTGGATTTTTTTTAAAATAGAATATTGAGATCACCAACTTCAGCAGCAGCTGGGAGGACGGTCTGGCTTTTTGTGCTGTGTACCACACCTATCTACCCACACACATACCATACAGCAGTCTCAGCCCAGGAGACAAGGTAAGAGAAATGCATTAACATATACGACCCCATAGTTCACACAATATACAAACTGTTTTAATAACCCTATTCACACCTACTGTTTTGTTCTGTGCAGAGTGAGAACCTGGGTCTTGCCTTCCAGACTGGGGGAAGTGTAGGAATCACATCCACACTGGTGAGACCCAAATTTAAACATGCCATGAAAGTTGTTGGGGAAAGAAACTTAAAAAAAGAAATTATATATATGTTTTAAAAGAGCTTGACTTGTGAGTAGAATGGTAGATGTCCTGTCACTGATGTCCAACTGTTCTTATGAGTATGGTCATGGTAATGCTTCTCAGTTCCCACTTTTTTTTAATGTGAGTAGCGGTTGTCCTTGTAGAGCTGAGGGTACAGCTGAGTGTAAGCTTGTCTTTTAACAGAGGGTTTTATTTGCTTGACAGACTGTGGAAGAGATGCTGAGACCAGGGGGGCCCGACTGGCAGAGGGTCCTGGGGTACGTTGAAAGCATGTTTCGTCACTTTGAGATGTAAGGTCATTTTCCTTCTGGCTTCCCTCCCAAACTCGACATCTAACTGGTCCGCCACCACCAGTCTGGTTCCTTTTCTTGCATCATGAACTGAACTGAGACAGCTGATTGGCCGAATTGACTGACGCACCACTAGGGATTGTAGGACAACTGTTGGAAATGATTTCTACTTCAGCTTCACTCTCCGTGTGGACTCCTGCTGTCGGCCATTGGTTGTAGGTGCACTGTGGATGGAAGTGAGGGTTTTAGGCTGAGCGCTGTTCTTTTGTTAAATTTCACGGTGATTGCACTGAATATGAGAAGCCATTGGAAATGAGAACACAAGCAGCACCATAAATGAGGAAATTGTGGATGTGACTATCTGAGGACTACAGTATATTCTAGACAAATTGCACCAGGAAAATGTATCAGACTTCAAGTTTATCACTTTGGGTGCAACTGCACTTATTCGAATGCCTTTTTATTTAAGCACTTTATCAACAATAGGAAATCAGTTTTTAACTAGATTTTTATTTTGTGGACACACTATGCCATGTTTCACATTCTTTATCAGACTTTATTTGCTTAGAAATGTTGGGATATTTATGTAGCCATAAGTAGTATTCTAATGTCTATGAACCTCAACTCAAAGCACAAAGAGGAGCCAGATGACTTGAATGAGTTCATTTAGTGGCGCTGCATCACAACCGGGATCAACCAAGAGTGACTGCCTTTTGAGGAAATGTATATACAGAACTGTCTAATTAAGCAATAAGGCCCGAGGGGGTGTGGTATGGCCAATATACCATGGCTAAGGGCTGTTCTTAGGCACAACGCAACGCGGAGTGCTAGGACACAGCCCTTAGCCGTGGTATATTGGGCATATATCACAAACTCCTGAGGGGCCTTATAGCTATTATAAACTGGTTACAAATGTAATTAGAGCAGTAAAAATAAATGTTTTGTCATACCCGTGGTATACTGTCTGATATACCATGGCATTCAGGGTTCGAACCACCCAGTTTATAATTAGTTATATTTTGAATCTACTATTGGTTTGAAAATATTTTTAAGTCAATGTTTTAAATGTAGAATGAAAACAAGTGCCATAGGTTGGACTAATGAACAGAGGGGTATTTCTCCAGTTATGGGAATGGATTGTCTGTTGCTTCTATAAATCAGACAACCTCAATGTGGCCATATAAGGACTGAATCCTACAATGTTTGTCTTTGTGTGAAGGAGAGATGTACAGTATGTGCAAAGTATAAATTGAGGCATGTGCCACTCCCCGAAGAGTTTTACTGTGAATGATAACAGAAACAGTTGCCAAAGTCTTACTGCAATAATAAAGTTTGTGTTAATCTGCTTGGTGTGTTGCTGTTTTCACTTTTAAAAAATAAAATTTGAACATCTGAGTAGCATTTTATTTTTTTATTACATGTATTAACTCTTATCCAGCAGTGACAGGTTGAAAAGGTCAAACAGTAAATTATGGTATAAATGACTTAAGACAAAATGCAAAATAAATAAATACGGAAAACAAATACTCATAAACAAAGGATTTAAGTTAGCTGTCAGGTGTATTGCATTTAAATCCAGGAATGCAATAACTACTCTTTGAAGAATGAAATTTGTCTATCCTGGTTGGAGGTTGCAATTCTGACATTTTGTTTTCATTTGAACCAATACAGGTCTGATTTGTGTGCATTATCCCAGGGTGGTATACCAAGGTAACCAATTCACTTTTTCCTATGATTGATTGAAAAAAACTTTATGAAATTGACAATGCACACACATTTTCAAGTCCAGTAACATTTTTTTTTAGATGTCCCTTCTGAGAGACCAAGGCGAGTTTCCTAGGAAGCTGTGATGGCACCACCTATGGGTGGAGTGGACAGGGGAGGCAGGAGAAGAGACTTCAGTTTGATGGACATGGCTGCTATCTCTGGGTCCTGAGTTTCATACATCTTCACCAGACGGGCAAATTTAAGGACACCTGAAAAATTTAAATAAGCAATGATTTCACAGAGCTCGAACTGAACATGAAGCTAAAAGTGTAAAGTCAAAACACAAATCAATGCCACTGAAAAGTGACAATAGATTGTCTCTATCCCTTCATCCTATATCGAACTGGTTTCACAAAGTGGCTTCTTACCCTCTCCCTCGTTGTTGAAGCCATACGCTTTGATGACCTCCTGTTGGATCTGGGTGGCCACAGGGAGCACCAGCTGCAGCATCTTGCCCATGTCATTGCAGGCGCTCTCCCGTGCCTCCTCCATCCGTGCTGCATTCTCTGGCACAGAGAAGGCCTGGATGACCTCACTCAGCACTACTGCAACACACAAGAGCATTGTGAATAGATCTGTGCCACAACCGGGCATTAGTAATAGAGTGGGGTGGCAGGTAGCCTAGCAATTAAGAGCATTTGGGCCAGTAACCAAAAAGCCACTGGTTCAAATCCCTGAGCTGGCAATGTGGAAAAAAATCTTTCATTCAGCCCTTGAGCAAGGCAGTTAATCCCCAACAACTACTCCCAGGACAGTGGACATCGATTAAGGCAGCCCACCACACCTCTCCGATTCAGAGGGGTTGGGTTAATTGCAGAAGACATATTTCAGTTGAATGCATTAACTTGTGCAACTGACAAGGTATCTCCTTTCCTAGATAAGGCACACTTATGTGACTGTTCATACCTCTGGCCTGCTCAACAGTGAGGGTGGGCTGCTGGGCTGGAGCTGAGGCCATTATATGTCTGGGGAAAAAAGTGTGATATAAGAGCAGATATTTCAATGAATAATGTGTATTTCAGAAAACGTTAGTTACCTAACTTCTGCATGTTTATGTACAGTGAGTAATACTTTCCTGTGTCCATTACTTACACAAACATAGGAAAACTGCATAAAGGGGCATATCTATCTAGCTATATATTTAGCTTTATCAAATGAATCCAGAACTATGGATGGAGATGTTTGACATGAGTACAGTATCCTTGTAGTAAGCTAGTTAGCTGTTGTGGCTAGGTAAGCTAGCTAGGTGACAGCATCTAGTTAAGCTACATAGCTATTCCATCTTTAACGTTACTCTGGAATGCGCAATTAAATACCTACATAATCAATTAAATGCAGTATTGGTTACTTACAATATAGCAGTTGAATAAATACAAACAGCCTAGCAAGAAATGTTTTGCTTGTCAGCTGGGTGGTGGGGAGTGACGCTTTACGACTCGCCATTACGTCATTACGTACGCCTGGCTGAACAGGAAAGGAAACAAACTAAAGTGAAACAGCTTTACAATATTTCATACTTCCTGTAACAGTGAAACATTGAATTCGAGCATTACCATGAAAACACATTTTAGACAATATTTCCGCGGTTGAGAAGACGGGATTTCACAGGAAAAATCATGTTGGAACTGCTCAAAATCTAGCTATCCAAGGCAGTAGCCAGTAACTTTAATTCCTAATTGTCGTGCACATGGTTGCCGCGCAGTCTTTCATTGCCGCATGACTCAAGACTGGATTACAATATGGAGCAAAAGCTTTCAGAGTTCAGAGCTCGAAGAAGGGCTGATGTGGCTCCTAAGAAGAGCGAAAAGCAGCCCATAACATCATCTGACAGTGGCAGCACTTTGATCTCGGCCAGCTGCCAGTCATCAACAGCTGATGCAGACACACAGGAGTTTACAGAAGATCCAATCTCTGCTGTCGCTCAGGCTACAAGGACTAAACATTGGGGGGTAGGCTATAACGCAATACTCAAAATACTATGGTCCGGTTACCCGTACACAGTTTAAACCAAGTCATGGACTAATAAAAACTTTAATTGGAGATTCATTGAGCATGCTGTCTGGGAAACCAGCCCTATTTGTAGATGTCCGTTAGTAATACACGTCGATTCCATCTTGTCACTGTTCGCTAATTTAATTTAATCTTTCCCCACCTTTTTTAGGATGGCTGGTTGCTGGAGAGCAATCTGGGTTAATGGCTTGGTTCGAAACGACTGGCTTTCACAAATCTGATTTTGCTGAAGGTGTTGCTTTGGCTGGTTCTACTTGGGCTGTTTGCCGAACTGGAATTTGGGTTGCCTTTCTTCCTTATCTCTCTCTTCTACTGGCTGTACGAGGGGCTGCGGAGCCCAACTGCACGTCAACCAGGAGAACTGAGCGCTTATTCAGTGTTCAACCCAGACTGTCAGCCTCTCCTGGGGGCACTTACTGCAGAGCAGCTAGAGGGAGAGATGGGCTACAGACCACTGGCCAACAGATGAGACCCTCAAACAACTGACTTTATTCTGACATTTAACAGCTACTGTACTTTAAGATTTCCACTGTAATAAAAATGAACTGTAAATGTATTTATTTGAATGGTGCACATTGCTGATGTTGATTTTGAAGTCAAATGTAGCCTATTCCAAACTACAAGACCATTCAACACTGCCACACATTGATGATGCTGTGAAAGCACCAACATCTACTTGTTAATTCCATTAACATGGGTGTACTTGAAACTTAGAACATATTACTGTACTTTGAACACACACACACAGGAAGTTGACAGTGTCTGAAATATTTTTGAAAAATATACTTTTTAATATATCTGACAGTGCTCAGTTTCCTTGCGCTTTACGACACGACAGATGTTATTGGCCCTTCTTTTGGGACTTCCAAACCGTACAAGTTGACATCGACAAGCGGGCAGAGTGGCCCACGTTTTGCGAGCATGGAGAGGCCAGAGATTGGCAGATTAGTAAATTGGGCTAAGGAACAGAAGGTGGGTATTGGAAAAAAGCCAGCAGTGCATGTTCTACGAGACCATATAGCGGATGAAAGCACGGCGTGAGCGTGGTGAACGAATAGACGTGGTTATGGACATCGATGAAGAAGGAGAAGAGCAGAGTGCAGTGGGAAGATGTGTGTTGGGGAAGCGTATTCTGATGGCTCAGAAATTGAACCTGATGAGAGTGAAGAGGAATCACCTGTGGTGGCAGGTGTGGTGAAGACCTCAAGAGTCCAAGCCTTGCCCCAATGGTCACGCAAAGGATGATTCGGGCCCAGTGAGAGTCACAATTTTGGAGAAAGTTGATCTCTGCCTTATGGATCAGCCAAGCCAAATGTAGTCTCAGGCTGGGTAGAAAAGAAGTTGTTAAATCTGTGAAGGTAGCTCGGAGAGATCATTTTCTGTGTTTCTTCTGTCCAGAGGGAGCAGGAGTTTCGTGTCGGGTTTAGGGACAAGACCTGTGACTTGCTTTACTCTGGAGCAGGGCACCTTTGAAAGGAGTGATTACTGGGGTGGCATTGTGTTGAGGTGGAGCAACTAACATGAAAGATCCCCTGTGTCAGTGACACCGCCGTTTGGTGGTGAAACTGAGAAGACAATGTCTGTCAGTTTGAGTTTTGAATCAGAATCTTTAACTGATGAAGTTAAATTAGGATATGTCAGTTATCCAGTGAGAGCTTTTGTGTCGCACCCACTAAGGTGTTACAGATGCCATGCTTTTGGTCATGTTGCAGCTCTGTATAGGAGGGAGATTCCGGGATGTGAGAAGTACGCAAGAGGGCATGGGACAAAGGAATGTGTAGTATCCGTGGAAAAAAATGTCAATTGTAGGGGTGCCCATGTTGCTGGGGATCAGAAGTGCACGGTGTGAGAGTGACAGGTTGAGGTTACCAGGGTCAAAGGTTGCCAGGCTCAGAGTATAACAGAAGGTGTCGTATGCTGAGGCAGTGAAGAGAGTAGAGGATGATGGGTCAAGGGTGAGTACTAGGCCAATACAGAGTTATACGAATTTGTGCTTCAGTAATTTGGGCTTCTTAGCAGTCATTGCCATGGTTATCAACTGTACCGCAGAAATGGAACGTAAATCACAGAAAATAGATGTTGTGCTGGCAGTTGCAGAGAAGTACTTGGGTGTACAAGGTTTTATTGCAGAAGAGTTAAGGTGTGTTGAGAGAAAGAGTCCGATCCTCCCAGGCGTCAGCCTGGTGTAGGAACAGTTTGGTTCAAAGTAGTGGAATGGGGTGGTGATTAATTATTTTTATGAAAGTGGTATATAGCTGTAGGGTTAGTTGGTGGTGCAATTTTTTCCTTTTCCCCCCTTCCTTGTAATTTTGTATCACAAAATGTGACGTGATCGACCACACACTACTGTACAGTAGGTGGCGGCAAGCACAAACAACATGTGCAAACGCCATGATACCAAAATAGAAGAAGACAACAACGGTGATGATGATGATGATGATGAAGAAGACTGGCGTCATCACGTACGCCCGAACAGGAACAGGAAGTAAACATACCAAAGTAGAACGGATTTTAAGATATCGCATCTGCGAATGTGTCATACCACTCTTTGTGGCAGTGAATCGTTGAATCACCTCAGTGCATTGAAAGCATCTTATATAACATTTCTGCTATTCAGAAGGCGGGATTTCGCACGATCGCGAGGCAATCTGCTACGTAGACCTCTCAACAATCCATCAAGCTAGATGGCTAGCTAGTTTTTTTTTTTTTTTTACCAGGGATTGATACGCGCCGTGCACAGCGCGCACATTGCATAGATTGCCACGCACTCTATAATTTCTGCATGAGCATGAGTCAGAAGTTGTTAACATTCGCAAAAGCTTGTAGAGTTCAGAGCCCTGTACAAGGGCTAGTGAAATGCAGCCCATAACGTCACCTGGCAACGGCAACACTTTGAAGTCAGCCGGTTGGGAGTCAACAGCTGATACAGACGCACTTGAGTTGACAAAACATCCGATGTCTGCTGTCCCTCAGGCTACAGGGACTTTACAATGGGGGGTAGGCTAAAACTAAATTACTCAAATGACTAAAACGTCAGTTACTGGTGTAGCTTCATGGCATAGTCATAGATAGCTAACTTCAATTCCACCCTTCGATGTTAGCTAGCTGACTTGATTCTCTCCTCATTTCTTTTAGGATGACTGTCTGCTGGACTGCATTCTTGGTCGGAGGCTTGGTTCAAGACGACTTGGTTTTGCAAACCGGACTTTGCTGAAGGTGTTGCTTTGGCTGGTTTTGCTTGGGGTGTTTGCTGAGCTTGGCTTTGGGTTGCCTTTCTTCCTAATCTCCCTCTTCTACTGGCTCTACCAGGGCCTGCGGAGTCCAACTAAACTTCAACCTGGAGAACTGAGCGCTTACTCAGTGTTCAACCCAGACTGTCAGCCTCTCATTGGCACTCTCACAACAGAGCAGTTGGACTGTGAAATGGGAATACTACAGCTAACCATGTAAAGCAGTGTTTCCCAACTCCATTCCTCCAGTACCCCCAACAGCACACATTTGTTGTAGCCCTGTACAAGCACACCTGATTCAACTTGTCAACTAATCATCAAGCCCTCAATGAGTTGGATCAGGTGAGTTTGTCTGACTACAACAAAAATGTGTGCTGTTGGGGGTACTGGAAACACTGACGTAAATGAACTGTTTTTAAATGTGTGCGAGTTACGCCTTTTGTGTTAAAATGATGTTGTTATGTTTTTTTGGTTGCACCTAGACTCAATGAACAATGCACAATGCTGTTGGTTGTAATGTAAAACTGCTTGTTAATTCCATTAAAATTTCTACATCTCACTAGTTTATTTGTCTTACTTGAATGAAACACGGGTTCACACACGCAAATACCAAGGAAAGACAGTTGTCCATTACTTGATGTCACAGAGCAGGGCAAAACCACTTTAAGATCGGTTGACTGCACTGCATATCACCACCCCTGTGATGTAGGTGAGGTCTTTGTGCCTGGGCTTGTAAATGGAGAAGATGAAGAATTTGGGGGCGGTGGAGTTGATGGTGAACGTGAATCACAGGCGGGGGTGGACATGAGACGGCAGTTTCTTCGGTCCAAGCCAGCCCCATCCAGGAACAAGACGTAGGCCCCCTCCTGAGAGACAGCGATAAGATTATCTTACAAAAGCTTCTCTTATAAAAGCTTTCCAGAACACGCACACTGCTTTTTATACTGTTCAACATACCTTGTGTCAATTGAAGCTTATCCTCAATACTGAGAACTAAACTAATAGTGTTTTCTAATGCAAGAAATAGACCTCTGAACCTTTCACCTATTACTACCTGTCAGGGCAAGGAGATTGAGGTAGTAACCTCATATAAATATCTTGGAATTTTAATTGATGACAGCCTCTCTTTTAAATTGCATATTCAACAACTTACAAAAAAATTGAAGCTGAAATTGGGATTTTATTTTAGGAATAAGGCCTATTTTTCTTTTGAAGCCAGAAGGAGGCTAGTAATCAGCTTAATTTATGCCTTTACTAGACTATGGGGATATTTTATATATGAATGCTTCCGCTCAGTGTTTGAGATCAATTGACACCCTTTACCATGGCACTTTGAGATGTATTTTAAACTGCAAAACCCTTATGTACCACTGCACTTTGTATACCAGGGTTGGCTGGCCTTCTCTAGTCACTCGTAGGCTCAGTCACTGGTATACTTTTATTTACAAAGCCATTCTGGGTTTACTACTTTTTTATTTGGGCATTTTTATTGTTCAGAAATGTGGTGGGTACTCTCTTCGTTCGCTGGACTTTATCCTGCTAACTGAATTTGGTAAAAGGGCTTTTATGTACTCTGCACCATGTCTTGGAACACCTTACAAAATACGTTTAAACTGGAAGAACTTGTCCCAATTGTTGTTTTTAAATCACTGATGAAGGATTTTGAGGCTGATTCCCTGACCTGTCAATGTTTTTAATTTGTGTTTTTTTTTATTTTGTTATACTCTTGTGAATTCAGTGGTTTTTACTAGATTACTTGTAGTTTTTCATGTTGTCTGTCTGTACCTTTTTGTAATGACTTGGTGCTACCTATCTTGGCCAGGGCGCTCTTGAAAAAGATATTTTAATCTCAATGAGCCCTTCCTGGTTAAATAAATAAATACAAATTATGAGGGATGGTATTGAGAGTTCCAATGAGAAAGATGTATCTAGCACATGTGTTGTTATATGACACTATTTTGCATGAGGCTACTTAGTTGGAGAGGCAGTAATCTCCTTGCTCTGCTTCAGCACTTCGTTATGCAGGGTGCCTGTGTCCAGAGCCCAGCCCTGGTTACCTCCTGCCTCATGGCTGTCAGGAAACCTGCAAACATAAGTGAATTTCATAAAAAATAAAAATAGAAAACCATTTAAAAAGTTATTCTTTTTTTAGATAAAACTATTGATATTGTCTGTAGTGCATTGTTTTGTATTGCATTGTATTACATCTATATAGATAATGCCTTCAGTCAGAATACTGAACGTAAAGGAACTTTCTGCTATCCTTCTCTTATCTGTAACCTGCTTGTTGATCTGTGGTCTAAACTGTTTTCTCTGCTCTGTCCAGTGCACTTTCTCTCCACTAAGCCCATCAATGAGTGCTGACGCTGCCACCATTTTATTCCTGAATTTTCTTCCTTTTCATCCAGCAAGTCCACAAACTCATCTACCGAGTGAACTATATTCTATTGTACTATTCTATCTATACATTTTCATTTATTTTGCATTATTTCTAACTCAAGAAAATGTTTTTTTTTTAAGGATTGGACCTTACCTGTTCCTCCTTCATGGCAGCATCAAACTTGGCTTGTGCTTTGTCCAACTCGGTCTGTTTCTCATCCAGCTGAGCCTGAGCCTTGGCCAGCTCAGCATTGGCTATAGTCAGTCTGTCCTCTTGCATAACTAGGTTAGCCTGTCCACACTCTAACCAGGCTAACCTGGAGAGAGGAAAGGCTGTTCACAATGGTTATCTAATATCAGTTCCCACATACATGTACACACAGACAAATAGTGCTACGATACTACTTTATGGAGGGTAACATCATTCAGCGCCTGTTCCCCGTACCTTGAGTGGCAGCACTTCCTTGTTGATGCCAAAGAAGTCGTTGTTGCTCCTAGCCTTCCCACTTTACAATAACAGCACTTACAGTTGACCGGGCAGCTCTACCGGGGCAGAAATTTGACAAAATGACTTGTTGGAAAGGTGGCATCCTATTACAGTGCCATGTTGAATGTCACTGAGCTTTTCAGTAAGGTCATTCTACTGCCAATGTTTGTCTATGGAGATTCCATGGCTGTGTGCTCAATTTTATACATCTGTCAGCAATGGGTGAGGCTGAAATAGCCAAATCCACTCATTTGAAGGGGTTTCCACATACTTTTGTATATGCAGTGCATTCGGAAAGTATTCAGACACCTTGACTGTTTCCACATTTTGTTACAAAACAGACTTACTCTAAAATTGATTTTTTTAAATTCCCCTCGTCGCTCTACACACGATACCCCATAATGGCAAAGCGAAAATAGGTTTTTAGACATTTTTTGCAAATTCAATCAAATTCAAAAACGTAATGTTACTTTTCAATAAGTATTCAGACCTTTTACTCAGAATTTTGTTGATTCACCTTTGGCAGCGATTACAGCCTTGAGTATTCTTGGGTATGATGCTACAAGCTTGGCACACCTGTATTTGGGGAGTTTCTCCCATTATTCTCTGCAGATCCTCTCAAACTCTGTCAGGATGGATGGGGAGCGTCCCTTCACAGACATCTTCAGGTCTCTCCAGAGAGGTTTGATCGGGTTCAAGTGCGGGCTCTGGTTGGGCCACTCAAGGACATTCAGACTTGTCCCATGCCAGTCCTACGTTGTCTTGGCTGTGTGCTTAGGGTTGTTGTCCTGTTGGATGGTGAACCTTCATCCCAGTCTGAAATCCTGAGAGTTCTGAAGCAGGTTTTCATCAAAGATTTCTCTGTACTTTGCTCCATTCATCTTTCCCCCGATCCTGACTAGTGTTCCAGTTCCTGCCGCTGAAAAACATCCCCACAGCATGATAATGCCACCACCATGCTTCACCATAGGGACGGTGCCAGGTTTCCTCCAGACATGACCCTTGGCATTCAGTACAAAGAGTTCAATCTAGGTTTCATCAGACCAGAGAATCTTGTTTCTCATGGGGCTGAGAGTCTTTAGGTACCTTATGGCAAACTCCAAGTGGGCTGTCATGTACTTCTTACTGAGGAGTGGATTCCATCTAGATGTTCTCCCATCGCCACAGAGGAACTCTGGAGCTCTGTTAGAGTGACCACTGGGTTTTTGGTCACCTCCCTGACCAAGGCCCTTCTCCCCCAGTTAAGTTTGGCCGGGCGCCAAACCCACCGATTTGTCATTGTTGGATATTATGTGTAGATTTATGAGGATAAAAAAAAAACGATTTTAGAATAAGGCTGTAACCTAACAAAATGTGGAAAAAGTAAAGAGGTCAGTGAACCACAAGATATCCTGCCCTTTTATCAATGTGGTCTAAATACACTTATAAAGTCTATTTGAACATATTCTTACTTAAAGTAAATGATCTGGTAAGCCTTAATTTACGATTTTCTTTTCTTTACAGATCTATTTTTTTTAAAGGAGTGATTACTGGGGTAACATTAGCGGTAAATGTGAAAGCTGACCAACTGAAGGGAATATTCCCGGTGTTTGTGGTGCTCGTCGTTTGGTGCATTGCAGACAGGGTGGCGTGAGTGGAAAAACAGAAGAGTCATTGTCTGTTCTTTTGAGTTTTGATGTTGAGTCTTTGCCCGACAAAGTGATGTTAGGGTATATAACTTATCCTGTACAAGTTTCTGTGCCGACCACAATATGTTGTTCCAGGTGTCAAGCTTATGGGCATGTGGCAGCAGTGCGTAGAAGGAGGGTTCCTAGGTGTGAGAAGTGTGCAGAAGGGCATAAGACAAAGGAATGTGTAGCATTGGGGAATCTAGTGGTATGTGTTAATTGTAGGGGTGCCCATGGTGCGAGAGAGGCAGGTTGAGGTTTCCAGGGTTAGAGTAGTGCAGAAGTTGTCATATGCTGAGGCAGTGAAGAAAGTAGAGGAAGATGGGTCAATGGGGAGAGATCCTGAGAGGAGTTGCGTGAGTAGTAGATCTGTACCAGTACAGAGGGATAAACTAACAAGTGATATTGGTAAGATTGGATTTTGGTCATTTATAGTAGTGGTTATCAACTGTACTGCAGGGATGGAACGTAAGTCGCAGAACATAGAGGTTGTGGTGGCAGATGCAGAGAGGTATTTGGTGTGCGAGAGTTGACATCAGAAGAGTTACAGGATGTGTTAAGTGGTGGTGTCCCATCCTTTGACTGTTGGCCTGAAGTAGGACTAAATAGATTTAAATAGTGGAGTATGGTATTTAGATGGTAGGGCATTTGTTGAATTTCTTTATTTTAGACTAAAAAAATAAAATAAAAAATAAGCAAAGTATAAGGAAGTTATACTCCAGTCGGGTAGGTGGCAGTAATGCCACATTTAATGGATGCCAACCTGTCGCTGAACATCACCGAAGAAGCCATATTGATGTCCCTGCACCCAGGGCCGCCGTGTACCTCACATTCATTGCAGTACAACAAGTCCCGAGCTGTCCCTTCTGGAGATTAGTAAGAGCCATTATATTATTTAATTAAAAATGTGTTTACTAGCTCGGTTATTGGTGTACTATAAATGTGTAGTGAAGATAGTGTACTCAGTGTTGCTGATTGAACGTTCATGTTGTTGTCTCAATTTAGATCGTTTTCCTAAATACTGTAGCTAGCTAACCAGCACTAAGTTACTAACGTTCCTGCAGTCTTGTGGCACTACAGTAGCTAGTAGTCTAATGTCGGGGGGGAACAGTCAGAACTAGCCTGGGCAGCCGATACAGTGCATGGACGCTAGATGTGCACTATCAACTACCTAGGCTAAGTCAGAACAGACTTATTTGCTTGAAAATATCACCAGGTTTCTGGTGGTAGTAAGCATTATAACACGCATATATACATAGCTATTAGTCACCTCGGTTACCCAGAAGTACAATTCTCGCGAATGTTGTCACGAGAGATTATAGTAAGCCATCTCATTAGCTAGTAACCTAGTAAGGGTAGAATCATGCGCATCTAATTAATTCCAATAGTTAAGCCAATTGTCCTCATGGCACGTTGTTACTGCAACTTCTTCATTTCGTGTGTGTCATTGAGATATGGTGTGTGTAGGACAGGTAGTATATTAGTGCCTAAAAGTGTGTTTTAGGCACAAAGCCATTTATTTTGCCAAAGTAATGGTGACAGCACAGATACTGCACATAACTCTACTACATGTCGAGGGTGTGTTGATTACATTGACTTGTTGACTGATGTGAGTGATACAATGAAGTCTCGAGGGTACATAGTGGAAACGTTCTCCCTCGGCTTTACACTTTGGTGTTTCTCTTTCCATCAGCAATGTCTGGAAATCCAGCTGTGGTGATGCGTCTGGTAGCTTCGGCTTACGCTATGGCAGAGAAGGCTGGAGCCATTGTACGAAGGGTTCTTCAGAGCGGAGAGCTGGGCATCGTGGAAAAGGTTTGACTGACTGAACGGAGAGGGGGACAAAACGCTGGAGATTGATGGGCAGTGAAATGGAGCTTGATTGTTGTTTTATAAATTATTTCTCTTTACTCAATGTACACAGACAGGGGCCAACGATCTACAGACACTGGCAGACCGGCTGGTCCAGCAGAGCATCTGTGCCTCCCTGTCTAAAAGCTTCCCCAAAATCACCATAATCGGAGAGGAGGTGGGTATAAGAATGTACATTAATAGGATCTGTCCTAATGTTACTGACAAATAAACATGGATCTGCAGATTAGAATACACAACACGTTTCACAACATCCTAGTCTGAACAGTGAACATCTCTCTCACACGTCAGGATCTGCCAGAGGAGGCTGTCAAAGAGGACCTGATTGAGAGCGGTCAATCTGAAGACATCCTACAGAAGTCCTGTCCAGCAGAGTACAGTGCCCTGAAAGAAGAGGAGGTGAGCGAGACACTTTAGAGCTGAAACTGAAACCTAATGTCCTGATTTTGATTATTTTCTGGGTACTGACTGCTCATTCCAGCTATGTTTCTGTGTTTGAATGGCAGATTTGAATTTGTCTTTTTAGCTGGTTGTGTGGGTCGACCCCCTTGATGGCACCAAAGAATACACTGAAGGTAAATAAACTTACTACAGTGTTATTATTTTTGCCAGTCACTCTGTGATAAGAGTCACTGACTCAAAGCCATAAGAGGGTAGAACATATTTTTGACGACAACCTGTTCCCCCTTCTTTCATTCAGTCTTAACATTAACATCTCCAACATAATCATCAGTGCTGATTCCCTGTTTGCTCTCTGTCTGTCTCTCTCTCCTATCTTTCTTCATCCCATTATTCTTTCTTCCCTGCTTAGCAGCAGCAAAGTGTTTCTACCTGCCAAATCAGATGTGTCACACGGGGTCGGACGCCCAGTTTCTCGGCACGGCTATCCGTATGGTGATGGAGGGAGGGCATTTGGACTGGGAGGGACAAGAGCAGAATAGGTGGAGAGGGAGGGTAAAGGAGAAATGCTTGGGCATCAAATCAAGTTTATTTTCAGCAGATGTTACAAAGTGCTTATACAGAAACCCAGCTTAAAACCCCAAAACAGCAAGGTGGCTAGGAAAAACTAGAAAGGTGGCTAGGAAAAACTAGAAAGGTGGCTAGGAAAAACTAGAAAGGGAGGAGCCCAGGAAGGAACCTAGAGAGGATCCAGGCTCTTGAGTGGTGGCCATTCCTCTTCTGGATGCATCGTGTGGAGATTATAAGATTGGCCATTAAGGCTAGATTGTTCTTCAAGATGTTCATATTTGACCAGCAGGGTCAAATAATAATCACAGTGGTTGTAGAGGGTGCAACAGGAGTAAAGTTCAGTTGGCTTTTCATCGAGCATTCAGAGGTCGCGACAGCAGGTGCGGTAGAGTCAAAAACACCAGGTCCGGGACAAGGTAGCACGTCCAGTGAACAGGTCAGGGTTCCATAGCCGCAGGAAGAACAGTTGAAACCACAGCAACAAACTCGCCACAGACACCGTGGATGCCATGGAACCTCATGATGTGATAGCAGGAAATAAGGTGAAATATACAGGAATGGGAAGGTATAGTGGTGCATATGTATTAATATACAGTGCCTTCTGAAAGTATTCACATCCCTTAACTTTCCACATGTTGTTACAGCCTGAATTTCAAGTGGATTAAATTGAGATTTTTGTCACTGGCCTATACACAATACCCCATAGTGACAAAGTGAAAACATGTTTTTAAAATTTGTTGCAAATTTGTTGAAAATGAATTGCAGAAAATCTCATATTAGTATTCACACCCCTGAGTAAATACTTTGTAGAAGCACCTCGTTGATCATTGCCAGACAACCATTTTCAGGTCTTGCCGTAGTCAAAACTGTAACTCAGCCATTCAGGAACATTCCGTTTTTTCTTGGTAAGCAGCTCCAGTGTAGATTTGGCCATGTGTTTTAGTTTATTGTCCTGCTGAAAGGATCATTCTTATCCCAGTGTCTGGTGGAAAACACTGAACCAGGCTTTCCTCAAATTTTTTTAGCAGAAGTCCATTTATTTTTTTATCCTTGAAAAACTCCCCTGTCCTTAACGATTACACGCATAATTATAAAATAAAAGCAGAGATTGAATATATTTATTAATTATTAATTACACTTTGGATGGTATATCAATCAATACACCCAGTCACTACAAAGATACAGGCGTCCTTACTAACTGTTGCCGCGCGACCAGACTGGACAGCCAGGCGTCACCAGGCCAGGTAGTTCTGAGGAATGGTCCTAGGGCTTCTCTCTATCCCTTTTTTCCTTTGTACCATTATACTACTTTTACCTCACTGATTTGTTTTTCATGCTGGAAAAATACACTGAACCAAAATATAAACGCAACATGTAAAGTGTTTGGTCCATGTTTCATGTGCTGAAATAAAAGATCCCAGAAATGTTCGATATGCACAAAAAGCTTATTTCTCAAAAATGTTGTGCACAAATCTGCTTACATCCCTGTTAGTGAGCATTTTTCCTTTGTCAAGATAAATCATCCACCTGACAGGTGAGGCATATCAAGAAGCTGATTAAACAGCATGATCATTACACAGGTGCACCATGTGCTAGGGACAAAAGTCCACTAAAATGTGTGGTTTTGTCACAACACAATGCCACAGATGTCTCATGTTTTGAGGGAGTGTGCAATTGGCATGCTGACTGCAGGAATGTTCCAGTTGCCAGAAAATGTCATGTTTATCTACCATAAGCCGCCTCCAACGTCGTTTTAGAGAATTTGGCAGTACGTTCAACCTGCCTCACAAACACAGACCATGTGTAACCATGCCAGCCCAGGACCACATATGGCTTCTTCACCTGCGGGATCGTCTGAGGGGGGAGTGCTGAGGAGTATTTCTGTCTGTAATAAAGCCCTTTAGTGGGGAAAAACAAATTCTGATTGGCTGGGCCTGGACCCGAGTGGGTCGACATGGCTCCCAAGTGGGTGGTCCTATGCCTTCCCAGGACCACCCATGGCTGCACCCCTGCCCAGTCATGTGAAATCCATAGATTCGGGCCTAATGAATGTATTTTGATTGATTTCCTTATATGAACTGCAACTCAGTAACATCTTTGAAATGGTTGCATGTTGTGTTTTTTATATTTTCGTTCAGTGTAGTTCACTGTAGTACAATGACAATACTTGTGTGAAGTCCACTGTTATTTGTTCCCTTCAGCTAAAATGTTGTCATGTGATGTCAGGGCTTCTTGATCATGTGACTGTTCTGATCGGCATTGCATATGGCGGGAAGGCCATTGCTGGGGTCATCAACCAGCCCTTCTTCAATTATCAGGTACCAACAAATACCCTCTCACCCTATCAGGGCATGACATATTCAGTAGGGAGAAAATGTTTTGAAATAGGGAGATTTTTCATTTTCTATAGTGTGCCTTACTGAACACTTCTTTAGTCTGTGAGTGTATATTTTCCTTTTTTTGTATCCACAGCTGGGGGCGGAGTCAGCAGACATGGGGAGAACTCTGTGGGGAATGCCCGGACTGGGCGCTTTCGGGTTCGAGCTACAGGAGGTCCCGGATGGCCGACGCATTGTCACCACAACCCGTTCTCACAGCAACAAACTCGTCACAGACACTGTGGATGCCATGGAACCTCATGATGTGATAAGAGTCGGCGGAGCAGGAAATAAGGTGAAATATACAGGGATGGGAAGGTTAGGGGTGCATATGTATTCAGAGAAAGTATTCACAGCCTGAATTTCAAATGGATTCAATTGAGATTTTGTGTCACTGGCCTATACACAATACCCCATAATGACAAAGTGAAAATGTGTTTTTAGATTATTTTTTTTGCAAACTTGTTGAAAATGAAATGCAGAAAATCTTATTAGTATTCACACCCCTGAGTAAATACTTTGTAGAAGCACCTTGTTGATCATTGCTAGACAACAATTTGCAGGTCTTGCCGTAGATTTTCAAGTAAAGTCAACTTTAACTCGGCCACTCAGGAACATTGTTTTCTTGGTAAGCAACTCCAGTGTAGATTTGGCCTTTTGTAGATTTGTCCTGCTGAAAGGAGAATTTTTCTTCCAGTGGCTGGTGGAAAACAGACTGAACCAGGCTTTCCTTTATGATATTTCCCTGTGCTTAGCTGAATTCTGTTGATTTTTTTTATCCTGAAAGACTCCCCAGTCTTAACGATTACACACATAATGATACAATAAAAGCAGAGATTGAATATCTTCTTGAGCATGGTGAAGTTATTAATTACACTTTGGGTGGCGTATCAATCAATACACCCAGTCACTACAAAGATACAGAAGTCCTTCCTAACTCCGTTGCCAGAGAGGAAGGAAACCGCTCAGGGATTTCACCATGAGGCCAATGGTGACTTTAAAACAGTTAGTTTAATGGCTGTGATAGGAGAACTGAGGATGGATCAACAACATTGTAGTTACTCCACAATACTAACCGAAATGACAGAGTGAAAAGAAGAAAGCCTGTACATATTTAAAATATTCAAAAACATACATCCTGTTTGCAATTACGCCCTAAAGCAATACTGCAAAAAAATGTGGCAAAGAAATGAACTTTATCCTGAATACAAAGTGTTATGCTTGGGGCAAATCCAACAACACATCACTGAGTACCACCCTCCATATTTTCAAGCATGGTGGTGGCTGCATCATGTTATGGGTATGCTTTTCATCGGCAAGGGAGTTTATTTTTACCCTAAACAGAATAGAGCTAAGCACAGGCAAAATCCTAGAGGAAAACCTGGTTCAGTCTGCTTTCCAGCAGACACTTGGAAACATTCACCTTTCAGCAGTACAACCTGAAACACAAGGCCAAATATACACTGGAGTTGCTTACCCTGACATTGAATTTTCCTGAGTGGCCTAGTTAGTTTTGACTTAAATCAGCTTGAAAATCTATGACAAGACTTGAAAATTGCTATCTAGCAATGATCAACAACGAACTTGACAGAGCTTGAAGTTTTTAAAGAATGTGCAAATATTGTACAATCCAGGTGAGCAAAGCTTAGACTTACCCAGAAAGACTCACAGATGTAACTGTAGAATCGTGAAAATTCACTTCGTCTGAGGATGACATAATTATTTTAGGGGTCTATGACCCTACTATGATATTACATCTGACTCCATTATCATGTGAATGCTATAGCCCCATAATCATACCCAGTGGGTATAGCCAAGTTTGCAAGCCTTGCGTCACCACAAGATGCACGTATCTAGGTTTACCATTATGCAATTATTAAGAGGCAAATGGACAAGGAGCTAATATCTTGCAATTAATGTCCTAGCATTAAATGATTGAGTTAACTCTGGCTCAGAGACGCAGTTAGAGAAAGCATACAGTACCAGTCAAAAGTTAACACATATACTCGTCAAGGGTTTTCTTTGTCTTCCCTATTATTCTACAATGTAGAAAATAGTAAAAAATAAACTATGAAATAATGTAGTACCCCCAAAAAAGTGTTAAACAAATCAAAATGAGATTATTCAAAGTAGACACCCTTTGACAACTTTTGCACATTCTGCATTCTCTCAACCAGCTTCACCTGGAATGCTTTTCCAACAGTCTTGAAGGAGTTCCCACATATAATGAGCACTTGTTGGCTGCTTTTCCTGCAGTCCAACTCATCCCAAACCATCGCAATTGGGTTGAGGTCAGGTGATTGTGGAGGCCAGGTCATCTGATGCAGCACTCCATCACTCTTCTGTTATCCTGTTGCAAAACAAATGATAGTCCCACCTAGCACAAACCAGCTGGGATGGCGTATCGCTGCAGAATGCTGTGGTAGCCATGCTGGTTAAGTGTGCCTTGAATTCTAAATAAATCACTGTCACCAGCAAAGCACCCCCACACCACCTCCTACATGCTTCACGGTGGGAACCACACATGCGGAGATCATCAGTTCACTTACTCTGCGTCTCACAAAGACGCAGCGGTTGTAGCCAAAAATCTCAAATTTGGACTAATCAGTCCAAAGGACAGATTTCCACCAGTCTGTCCTTTGCTTGCGTTTCTTGGCCAAAGCAAGTCTCTTCTTATTATTGTCCTTTAGTAGTGGTTTCTTTGCAGAAATTCAACCACGAAGGCCTGATTCACAAAGTCTCCTCTGAACAGTTGATGTTGATAAATGTCTGTTACTTGAACTCTGTTAAGCACTTATTTGGGCTGCAATTTCTGAGGCTGGTAACTCTAACTTAATCTCTGCAGCAGAGGTAACTCTGCGTCTACCTTCTCTGTGGCGGTCCTCATGAGAGCCTGTTTCATCATAGCGCTTGATGGTTTTTGCAACTGCACTTGAAGAAACTTTCAGAGTTCTTGAAATGTTCCGGATTGACTGACCTTCATGTCTTTTAAAGTAACGGACTGTCGTTTCTCTTTGCTTATTTGAGCTGTTCTTGCCATAATATGGACTTGAAATGCATTCCACGTGACTACCTCATGAAGCTAGTTGAGAGAATGCCAAGAGCGTGCAAAGCTGTCACGGTAAAGAAAGTGTGGCTACTTTGAAGAATCTCAAATATAAAATATATTTAGATTTGTTTAACACTTTTTTGGTTAGTACATGATTCTAGATGTGTAATTTCAGTTTTGATGTTTTCACTATTCTGCAATGTAGAAAATAGTCTATGAGTAGGTGTCAACTTTTGGCTGGTACTGTATATTGTGAAGAAGATGTACTATTAGACATCTCATCAAATAATATTTAAAGGAAAATTACTCCAATGTGAGGACTACGGTTCGTATCTATTTAAACGTGATCAGATTTGGACTTCTGAGTGGCACAGCAGTCTAAGGCACTGCTAGAGGCATCATTAGAGCTGGGTTGGCTTGGCAGGGTCATACCAGAAATCGTCATAAAAAGAATGCAAAATATTGTTTTAACGGCATAGAAAATTCATCACTATGATATACAAACATACATCGAGATCTACCATGACCTAAATTTAAGACAAGCTTTTATTCTTCTAAGAGCGATAAATCCCAGTATCTCCCATCGTCTAATTTAACATCAATTTGCAAGGCCCAAAACAAAACTCATAACTTCAGACACGTTCTCTAATCTAATTATCACATATCAACACTATGATAAGAGCACATCGTTGTTGTTCCCCTTTGAACTTTCCGCTGTCCAACGAACAGAATAAGTTTCTCTAACAAATCCATAGCACGTACAGTACAATGAAACATCAAAATTCATAGTTCTTTATGAACTCTTGAATTCACATAGTAACATTAATTTTGTTGATTCAAATCTTCACCTCTCCTGGCTTCAGTGACCTTAGGACGTCTGTGGGACTGTCTCTTCGAGATTACCACAGTAAAGGTGTGTTTGACCACTGTGGCCCACAGATGGTCAGTCATTCAAACAATGCCATAAATCGTGATCGAGTAATCACACTGGGCCTCGGTGCCAACTAGACATCTTCATCACTGGCCTTCATCATTCACTCTGTCTATTCAACTAATCACTGCCAAAGGTGATTCTAACATGTATTGTGGTATTCAGTGGTGTGAATATTTATAGAAATGACATTTCATTTTCAATAAATTTGCAGTGTTGTGTGTAGATGGGTGTTTTTGAATTCTGGCTGTAACACTTTGGAATAAGTCGAGGTATGAATAGTTTGAATACACTAATTATAAAATGTATTCTTACTACTCTGTTGCACCCTATCTTTGTGTAGATTATTCAGCTTGTGGAGGGGAAGGCTTCAGCCTATGTATTTGCCAGTCTAGGAACTAAAAAGTGGGACACATGTGCCCCTGAAGCCATCCTGCATGCAGTAGGAGGTAAGCAACAATCTTCCTCTAGCTTACTGAAAGTACCTCCTAATTATGAGTAAGGACCGTAATGTTGCCTGCCATTTTGTTTTTTGTCTGTCCCTCTGCAGGTAAGCTGACAGACATGCATGGCAGTGCATTGTGTTATGATGCTAACGTGAAGCACATGAACTCCGCTGGGGTGCTGGCCACTCTACGCAACCACCAGTATTATGCCAGCAGAGTGCCCCAGTCAGTCCTGCAGGCTCTCAAACCCTGAATGATAAATTTACTGTACCACGCATTGTCCAAAAACAAATTTGCATAAAATGTTCTTTAATCAAGAATCGTGTTTATTTATATAATAACCTGTGTAACATTTGCACATCAGTGTTAAAAACCACTGCACTTTTATACTGTGTATAGACAATTGTTGACTAGGAAAATCAGGCCATATTTGACACTTGTTAAAAAAAAATATTTACTAGACATTTCTACATAACATTAACAGCCCAGACTGATTCGGCCAGCAGCATACCCCCCTGCTTCCCACTGCTGGGTTTGTCCGTTGATTGGAGACGTGTGCCGTCTTTTGGATAGGATGTTAAACAGGTGTCCCGACTCTGGTCACTAAAGATCCCATGGCACTTATCGTAAGAGTAGAGGTGTTAACCCCGGTGTCCTGGCTAAATTCCCAATCTGGCCCTCAGACCATCACGGTTACCTAATCATCCCGAGTTTACAATTGGCTCATTCATCCCCCCTCCTCTCCCCTATAACTATTCCCCAGGTCGTTGCTGTAAATAAGAATGAGTTCTCAGTCAACTTACCTGGTAAAATAAGGGTTAAATTAAATAATTACCAAAATGGTATGGCATAAAAGTAAGCAAGCCTGATGCCCGTGACTACAAGTCAGAGGACTTCCAAGAGCTGGTGTCAGACAGACTTGGCCTTAACCATGTCCAAACGACTTGGTAAAAATCGCTGTTCTAAATTTGTAATTGGCTGACATACATCCGTATTACCTTTCTGGAAGACAACACTAGGCCCTCCGGCCGATGCACTTGTTTGAAAGGCACCCTAAAGCATAATGACAGACATGAGGCAGGGTCAACAGCACTGTTCCATTTATTCCATTCAAAGATTCTGAAACAAACTTGTACAAATCTCAAAACTGTTTAAAAACAATGACAGTTTCCAACTTGAATAGAGACCGATAAATGAGAACAAGGCAAAAGGTGAGATATGCCCTAACTCAAACTAAAATGTTATTTAAAATATTCCTTAGTAAGCTCATTAGTTGGATGAGAATAATAATTCTGAACCAGATATTGGAATCAGCATACAGGAAAGGTCCACCAAGTAGATATACTCACTGGCTCATGCATTCTGATGCCTTGCTTGTTGTTGACGTCTTCAACCTCTTTAGGCGGTCAATCTACCACTAGGGGGCAGCAATGTCTAAGTAACTGACACTGCCGAGTAAAAAGTGCCATCTCTGCTAGCTTGGTAAACATGAGCTGACCTTGTGTAATATTTCATGTTTACAAGAACTGCAGGGGCAATGCTGAAAATAGCTCATAAGTTTAAAAAAAAATACAACTTTAAAAAATGGAAATAGTCTTGTGGCCAACTGGTCGTGTGTGTGAGAAAAATAATAGGCTACTGAACACCAATTGAAACCAGGTGTCTTGAATCTTGCCTTTAACTTCCCAAGCCACAACCATCTATGCATTCCCACAGGCATACAGTAAAAGCAATGTCCATAACAAACAGTCTTCAGCAATGGAAGCAGGTTCAGTGGGTAAGAAGAGAGGCTGGTGTGGGGGTGGAGGGGCTTGATTCAAAACCAACAGGCATTTGGAACACCCATTTGTGAGCCCTTTGAGTTAGTACACACAACCTTAACTGTACTAGTACTTCTCTGTGTACGCAATACATGCCCCGTGTGTATATACCATCATTTTGTATGGTTCTGATAATATGCATTTGTATGAGTACTTTCAAAGTAATTTTGTTAAAACTTCATTAGTGTCCGCATAAAGAGAACATTGAGTCCAACAGGGTGAAAATGACATTCTCCAAACTCACTAAGAGGCTAAACCATTCCAATCAGTTACTGTAGCCAAAATGTGGGAGGAAAATGGTATGTTATTAGTAATATTGTGAGAAGGTTACATACGCATTAGCAGGGAAAATGCAAGGGTCTGGAAGAGTTAACGTTGGCTGGGGGTAAAGAACCCACCTCACTCAAATAAAAAGCTATACTTTTTACTATGTTTGAAGGCAGAAAAGCAGCGGTTCCAAATGTGTTGCCCCTTTCCACAAAAGGTTTGTATCGTATTGCTGCACCTTAACCTGAGCAACACATTTCATAGCATTGAAAAACCACAAAGTCACCTACATTATGAATAAAAAAAAAGTTCACAGCAAATATTTTATGTTTTACACATATATGAAAGAGGTGAGTGGGGGTCAGGGGGGGCTAGAGCGCTTCCTATAGATGGGAGGGAGGGGACAGCAGGGGAAAGGATGCGTGACGGGGGGCAGACGCTCACCTCTTCTTGGGGGCTTGGGCAGTACGGGGCGGGGTTACGGGGCGTCCCGAGTTCACCCCTCCATACTGGTACTTAGCTTTTTTCTCTGACGGCTTCAAAATCTGAGAGAGAAAGTATTAATACTCAGTTTGTTTCCAGCATTGGGAGACTCATCCACAGTAAGTGTGTTTACGTGCGAGTTCTCACCTGAAAGGAACACATGAGGGACTCGTCAACGCTCATCATGCCCCCAGCGTTATCAAACTCCCCGCAGTAGTTGGGAGCCGAGAACAGCGTCACCAGCTGCCGTTTGGCAAAAAACTCATAGCCGTCCTCAACAACCTTCCAGTACAGAACAACACATGAGTTAATGAACCTTCTTTAGAGATGCATCCAAATGAACATAGCCCTCATACATTAGGCTCTACCTGGTGGGCTCTGCAGATGAGGTCCAGGTCGTGGCGGTTGAGGAACTTGCTGACCACGTCAGCCCCAAAGGTGAAGGAGACGCCCCGGTCGTTTTCCCCCCAGCCCTGCACGTCTTTGTCTGGATCCGACCACAGCAGATCACACAGCAGTCCTAGCACAGAGAGAGTGCAGTCAGAGCCACCACAAATACGGCACATGTACCACACACACACGTTTACACACCTGTGTCAGGGACATCGGTTGGCCTCATGATGCGTCGAATTTGCTCCATGGACTGTAGATCAGGAGAGAGACCTGAGGAAGAGGGATGATTGT